>NW_021604716.1:2646758-2797242 GCF_004785775.1 Grammomys surdaster
TGTGAGTGTGTGTGTGTGTGTGTGTGTGTAATACCCTTTTACATCCATAAAGGGTATTCTATTCATCAAATAGTTTTTTGGATATTTACTCAAAAAGTGGGTTGGAATGAGGTGTTTGTGTGTTCTGTGTCTGAAGGAACTTGAGGTGGGAACATCAATAGCCCCTTAGAGCTGAAGAGTTTGGCTCAGAGCCAGTAAAAATGCCTCCATCCTGCAAAGTTCTAGCAGGAGGCTTTTGGCTGCCACACTGCCCCCCTGCAGCAGCTCCTGCCTCTTACAAGCTGCTATAATTAGGTGATCTCCCCCACGTACACACACAGGATGATTAACCCCTTTCAATACCTGATTGATTGCTCTGTGAAGCTCGTTTAAAAGAGCCCTGGAGACTACTTTGGAGGGAAGAGGTGTCTTTTTACAAACAGTCTAGTAGACACAGATGGAACAGTGTCTTAATCATCTTGGTCAATTCCTCTTCATCGATGAGAAAAGTCTCACCAGGGAGTGCCAGACACTGCCAATTCTCTGCATGTCTGGAGACAACAGACATTGTTTGTGGGCGGCAGTTGAGAAAGTGATGACTGATAATGACGGTATGGTAGGTGTGCACTGAGTGTGCCTATTGCAGCGATCCTTCCATTTTTGGTGCTAAGGATGATGATTCTAATAGCATCTATCTAATGAAACATTCCCTTTGTCAAATGTTTCACCGGCTTCATTTCACCTAATTGCTTCATTCAGTTCAGAGACTTTGGACTACTGTGGATTTTGTTTTAGGGATAGGAAGCTGGAATGAAACTTTCCTACTTATCTTGGGTTACAACTGTGGAGCTGGGATGGAGACCGTTCATTAGGCCCCCTCAGATCTAGACTTGAATGAAATTCCTTGCTTAGTGCTGTGCATTCTGGGACAAACAGAATGCTGACTTGTGGTGCTAAGAGAGCTGGAGTTCATCACATCCTTGTGCATAAGCCAGGACATGAAGAGCCCCTGATGAGACAGGGGATCAGTAAGTGATGCGATGTCCCTTCCAGGTGTGCTTCAGGCCTTCCTAAACCCCTCCCTCTCTGTCTTGCTCTCTCTCTACAGTGATCCGGGCCAAAGTGGTGGGAAAGAAGCTGGTGAAGGAGGGGCCCTTTGGCACTCTGGTCTACACTATTAAGCAGATGAAGGTGAGTGACATCATCACTGGCCCCAGGAAAGATTTGGGGGGTTTGCCAGAAGAATCCTGGCCAAGGGAGGTCAAATGGTTGGAACTGGAATGTGTGTTTGCTTAGTGTAGAATCCTCAGCCAGCTCCAGGGAGCTGCCGAGGCAGCAGGCAGACATGGTGGCTACTTGCTCCAAAGCCAGCACAAGTAGAGTTAGGAATTCTCACAGGTCTTTGTTAGGAAGCTGAGCCTTGGAATCAGACAGCACATAGCTTTGTTACCTGATGACTATGAGACCTCAGTCCAGTCACTGCCCTTCTTTGACCTGTCTAACACCTCTGAAAATTGGACCACATGGTCCCAAGAGCCCTTGTGAGGCAAGCCATGTTGTGCCCAAAGAGCCAGTGTAAACACTAAGGCTGTATGGGAGGTATCCATTCCTCCAGTCTTTCCACTAAGTAAGTGTTAAGCACACTTATTCTCTATTTCCAAGCTCTGTTTGTTTGTCTTCCTGCATTATATATTTCATCAGGAATATCTGCTAAACACATTCACATTATCAGACCAGTCACCAGCACATTAAATTTCTAATCCTTCCAGGGAAGTCTATCATAAGGAAAACCCAGAAAACCCATGTCCTGGTCCTGTTGCTACTCTTAAAGATCTCATTGACCTTGGCTTTCCCAGGACATCTGTTGGTAGTGTGGGGTGGGGCTTAACACCCTATACCCCTCATTGTTCAAGCATCCTAACTGGTAGTGTCCTTTCTAAGCAGGAGCCAGTAGGAGCTGCTGAAAGCATGTCCTTCCTTTGCCTAAGTGGTATTAAGGACTGGTGCTTCAGCTTGAGTAACTCAGCTGTTCCTCTCCCCCTGTGCCTTCTAAGTGCCTGGCTATATGAAGATCTCCATGTTTGTAGCCTGTAAATCCATGAGGCAGTTTCCTACTTTATGTTTATAGTCATGTGAGGGGAGAAGATACATGCACTGACTAGTCACAACTCCAAGATGGTTGTGAACTGCCTGGCCTTTTACTCATTGCTGATCTTTGTAGCTTCGGATACTGGGGTGGGCTGTTCTGACACATAACAGGCAGAACTTGGAGAATGCTTCCCATCTAAGGAAAGAGATGGAGGCAAGACCCACAGGTCTGAAAAAATCCTCAGAGGAGACCAGTGTTGAGGCTCAGGTTGGACTCCTCTTGGGAGTGAGGGGTGACTCACTCCTGGATGGAGCCCAGCTATCCTAGAGGCTGACCTTCAGGCCTCTTTATTCCCTCCTGAGGTCTGTGGCTAGATGCACTAATTCTGTGGAACCTGTTGCTCTCTGGAAACACTCCCAGGCTCTTGGTTATGTAATGTTCAGAGTCAGCCCTGGCCGGTTGCCCTTGGCTGCCTGAGCTTGGTCATGAGAGCAGCTTATGTCTTCAGACAGCCGGGAGGCCAGGAGTGGGTGGAGGTGGCAAGCAAGGAGAGTATTAAGGACCCCAAGCCCCATTTTGCAACCTCTGGCAGTGGGGAAAGGAAAGCCAGAGCTTCTGACCACTGTGGAGGCCCCTCCTCTGCTAACCCTGCAGCAACCTCCATTGTCAGAAACTTTGAGGTTACTGCAGAGAAATAGCTGAGAGGCAGGAATTCCTAAACTGGCTTGCTTTCCTTCCTGCCTTCAGGGCTTAGAAGCCCAGTTACCAGAGGCCTTTCTGTAAGCAGAATGTCCCTGGTTGTTGTCACACCCACTAGTTGGAGTTGTTTGGAGGCTACATAACTTTCACCCACCAGCCTGCCAGCAGCCACTCCCAGGCTAGCCTGCTCAGACTCTCTGTTCACTGTTCTTCAGCTGGGTTCATGGTGTCAGGGTGATAGGGTGTTCAGTATGGTCAGCTTTCACTTATTCCTGATTCGGTTCAGTGGGAAATGGTATGGCCATTTAATTAAGTCATGCATTTAATTAAGGGCAGATTCCAGTCTCAAGTTGAGGCATGAGGGGACCTTTTGTAAGCATAAGTGGCTCTTGATGTGCAGCCTGCAAAAGGTGTGACAGGAGCTTCTTTGGAGGAGGGAAGCTTGTACGAGTTGGTGAGGTGGCCATGACTCCCAAGTCGCCCTGCTGTCTGGCCTTCCTCATTACCCATAGCTCATGTCTTTCATTAATTTTGGTTCTTTTCCCAGCCCTGTGTTATGACGCACATAACCTGTCAATGCCTTTTTATCTGGAGGGGCCATCTGCCTGCATGTCAGAGCAGGTACTGGATAGGAATTAGAGTCTTTCCATTCACCCCAGTCCTCTTCAGCCCACCCTGTGCTTAGTGCTGATTGGGCTGTAAGATGGGGAGAAAAGGATATGCTTGTCACAATTATTACTTCAGTAAGCAACATTTATTGAGCGTATTCTGTGCCGCATACGATCTTCTAAGTCTTCGTATAAATTAGCCTCATGACACGTTTGTGAAACAGCCTCATATTTATCTTCTTAGTGCTGAGGCTGCAAACACTTGGAAGTTATGTAAGAGGCAAGAGTGTAAGACTAGAAGGTGGCCAACTATAGGGTCTTGGAGGACAAGGAGATTAACAAAGAACGGGACCTGCAGGCAGACTACTCATTTCTGCCCGCTGGGGAGGCTCCCCTCACCTGCTCATGTCTAGTTCCCTCAGGGGCACTTAAAGGCCAGGGCGGGTCTGCTGGTATGTGAGCTAACGGGTGACTATTGGTGTGCAACCTGCAAAGGGCGTATCAGAAGTGTTGGGATTCAAGCTGCAGAGGCTGGCATTGGACCCTTGGAGTTTGTTTTGTTGGATTAGTCCACCCAAGAGGGTCAGATATGGAAGCCTGGCAATCTTGGAGCAGGACTGCAGTAACCTTAGAGATCAGAGGACAGGAGAAATCCAGGCTATCTGACCTCTAAAGGCAGGCACACTACCTTTCTTCCTTCTCTCAGGCATGCCTTGAGTGTACACAGACCTCACAGTGTGGGGGGAGGAGGGGAGGGTTTAAGGACATTGCAGGAGCTTATAGTAAACCCATACTTAGAGATTAGTTGGGATCGAGTTGTGGTGCAAAGGTGGAAGTTTCCAGAAGTGGCCTCTGTCATTTGTGGCGGCCTTATCTCCCATCAGGACCATGGGAAAGCAGTTTGTTTTGCCAGGGCTATTGTTTGTGCAGCACAGACATGCTTTCAGGCAGGCTGCAAGGGACAGCACGTGGGGGACATTATGTCCCAGTTGGTCCCAGGAGGATCCCAAAGGAACATGTGCTGGTCATGTGCTTTGCTTGTCCTAACCGGGGGCAGGACAGATCTGCTGGGCAGTTGGAATGTGCTGGGCCCTTTCCTTAGTGGTTTGTTGAGGCAAATGAGCACCAGCAGGGTTTCCTCCAGCTGCAAGACCCTTTGACTTTCAGGCCTCAGGGAGCCATTGTCCTCCAATGCCGGAGACTCTTATGGTGCAAGATTCTTATCTAGTCCCTGCTGAGACCTACTGTGTTGTCATCCACTAAGCACTTAGTGGAGATATTTACCAAAACCTGAAACAGCATGAGCAGTTTATCTGGCATGGGAGTCAGTGTGTCTTGTTCTTTGCAGGCCATGATGATGGCACTGCACACGCCAGGAGTCTTAAATGTGCTTCCTGTGGAGCCAGAATGGTATCGTCCAGCATCAAACATGTCATCATTCTGATGTGACCCACCAGCCGTGCTCCTCCATGGTGTAACTAAACCCCATGTTCTGTTACTTGTTCAGTTGCAAAGCCCTAGGATAACAGAGGGGTTCAGAAGGTGTCTATGGCATCAGGACAGTATACTCCCTAAACAAGCAGAGGCCTGGTTCTCTCTAGATTGTGAACAGACAGGCTTGTGCCCTATGGACCACCTGTCTCCACTAGTCAATTGCCTGTTATAAGATGAGGAGAAACAAAATAACAGCAGCAGCAGCAACAACAAAAGCCAGCCCATCAGGTCTAGATGGGTATTTGTGAGGCACCAATGGGGCACGCTGGCTTGTATTAATGAATTAATTAATGAACAATTCGGAATTGTTCTATTGCAAAGCTCTTAGTGTAGGGCTAGTGACAACCATGCATTCAGAGCCCTTAGAAGGAAAGGATCAGGCCAGGCCTTAGTGTCCCCTTCTACCTTTCCTCTTCCTCGGCTCACAGCTGGCAGTGTGGCCTCAGTAGATTGGGGCTTGTGTAACACACATGGACTCTATTCTAGAGTCACAGAATGTGTTCAGTCTCTGTTAATGTTACAAAGCCAGGTTCTCAGGGGACATTGTGACACAGGACCCACAAGAGCTAGAGATGGATGAAGCCTCTGCTGCTGTGGAAGTCCTGGGTCCTAAGCTTCAAAGGCTTTAAGGAGAGATAGTGACAGATGATCCTTAAGTCCACAGACTATGGGTTATCTTGCTTGGACTTTGTACCCGCTGTTTACCAATTGTGTGACTATAGAAAACCTCTGAGCCCAGCTAAGATTCAGGCTTGAACCTTATAAAGTGAGATCAAGGCTCCTTCCTGCATCTAAGGTCCTGGACATTCAGTGGTTAAATATTCTAGCAGTAACTTACGTTCAGTGTCACTAACCCCAGGCCCATATAACTCTGTAACTGAGGTCATTCTACACATCATAGGAAGTTTACCAACATCCCTGCTCTCTGTCCATTCTCCTGCCATACTGCCTTTGACACATTATCAATGAAACTTACTGTTTTGTGCTTCAGATGTTACCGAGGGGCAGCCGCTTCATTCAATCATGCTGTAGATGAATTTTACATGGTTTAACCTAGTAATAATGATATCCTTAAGAAGTTTTGCTTTTTTTTTTTTTTTACATTCATGTGTATGGACTTCACCTTAAGTAAATAAACTCAGTGCCACCCCAGATGCTCAGAAAAATAAAAACTTAAGACAATGCTTGGCCTGAGTTCACCCTCCTCTAGCCAAATAGAATTTCTATTAGTGTCCCTATCTGAAAAATGGAGTTCTTAGCACCTTCTCTCAGGGCCCTTGTGAGAATCCTGTAAGAAAGTTGTCGTATACACCAGCCTATCACTGAAAATGGCATGTGAGGATCATCTTTCTGGCTGGTTGTCCCCTTGGAACTTTTCCTGGGAGCTTTTCGTAGTACCTGCCTGGAATCTGTGATGTGTAGATGTGTAGGTAGAGGAGTACGGTAGGGCAGGCGGATAGAACGTGTACATGGCTGGATAGGAAGACACCATCCTGGCTCAGGGAACAGAACAGATGGCCTCCTGTTCAGGGAACCCTGTGGTGATGAGTTCATAGCCTGCCACTGTCTGGCTGCACAGGGGAATCAGAAACTCATACACCACACAGCAGCATGCTGATTGGACCTTGGGCTGTCTGTCATGGTCATGTTCCTTTTGTCCACAGATGTACCGAGGATTTAGTAAGATGCCTCACGTTCAGTACATTCACACGGAAGCCTCTGAAAGTCTTTGTGGCCTTAAGCTAGAAGTCAACAAATACCAGTACCTGCTGACAGGTAAGAGTCCTCAGGAGCACACAGGTACCGCTCTTCTGCTCTGGTGGGTCTGCCAAAGCTTGAGTCAGTGACATCCTGAGGGTTGCAGACACACAGCTCCAGAGGTGAAGGGTCTGGCTTGCTTACCCAGTCCTGCCCGGCAGCCTTGGCTACATTGTGTATCTGGTTGTGTCCTGGTTTTGTGGTATCTCAGTTTTACCCTAACTAGAAATAGGTTGCCTCTTCTGCAGCTCTTGCCAGTCAATCTGTTAGGTCTGTCTTATATGACAGTCTGATCTTTAGGGTGTCATTGGAGTAATGGCAACACCCAAATCCCTAAGGAATGCTAAGACCCGTTGCCTTTGAGAACTTCAGCTTTAAGGGGAAGGTGTCTCAAACCCAGGGTCAGTGCCTGTCCCTAACAGTCTAGAGATCTAACAGAATGCCTACCCCCTTGCCTCCTGTTCTATTTCAGGGCGCGTGTATGAAGGCAAGGTGTACACAGGGCTGTGCAACTTTGTGGAGAGGTGGGACCACCTCACACTGTCCCAGCGCAAGGGCCTCAATTACCGCTACCATCTGGGTTGCAATTGCAAGGTGAGTTCTACGGGCGCATGTCAATCTGGAAGTTTTGGTTCCTGTTTTGCTGGGACATACAGCCTATTGGGTGTGGTGCAGGGGTGGTAAGGAATGCTGTCTTGGGGCAAGGCAGGCAAGAAAGCTCTGAAGAATGCCTTTGTTCTGTATTCACTGCCTGGATGGCGCCTTCTTGGCAGCTGCTGGGTTATGAGGGCTCTTCAGCATCCCGGACCCTCCCTGCTGTTCAAGACTAATGACAGGTACAAGAACTTTTGGTGGAGGGTTCTGCCAATCTGCTGTAAGTGGGTTCACTCTGACAGCTGACTCAGTGGGGTCCCTGCCCACATGAGCAGGTTGGCTGAGGCCTACTGACATCAGCGGCTGTCAACCAGGTCCAGTCCCTTCCCCATATACAAGGCCATGAGACGAAGCTGAATCACTCTCTTCCCTAATCCTCATAATAATCTCATGTGTTTGGTGCCCAGTAGATTCTCAATGGTTTGAGCTAGTAGCTAGTGTAATTGTTCTGGCATCATTAAAGGGCAGGAACTCCAGGGTTTGAATCTAGGTTGAGCTGCCATGGTGCAGTCCCCTCACTGTGGCTTGTGTGTCATTACAGATCAAGTCCTGCTACTACTTGCCTTGTTTTGTGACTTCTAAGAATGAGTGTCTCTGGACCGACATGCTCTCCAATTTTGGGTACCCTGGCTATCAGTCCAAACACTACGCCTGCATCCGGCAGAAGGGTGGCTACTGCAGCTGGTACCGAGGATGGGCCCCCCCAGACAAGAGCATCAGCAACGCCACAGACCCCTGAACCCAGACCTGCCCCACCTCACCTCCTTCCCATCCCACTGAGCGTCCCGGACACTAACTCTTCCCAGATGATGACAATGAAATTAGTGCCTGTTTTCTTGCAAATTTAGCACTGGGGACACTTAAAGTCTCTGCTGTTATGGAGTTGATTTGGAAATACCTTCCTGGCCCTGCCCCTACTTCCTTCTTTTTGGTTTTGACATCACCCATTTCCAACTGGGGATCTCTGGTGCCAAGCCAGAAAGAATGAGGCATGTATACGCCTCTTCTTCATGATATATAACCTATATTTTTTTAGGAAAACAAAAATTGAAAAATCTATCCCATTGGGGCATTTAATAGCTACTCATCTTTCTTCTTTCTCTCTTGACCACATCCTAGACCCACTTCCATATACACTTCTTCATCCCAGTACACAGGAAACATGGATAAGGAAGTTGGCAGAAGTCCAACTGTTTCCCGATCAGTCAAGGGCAGCAAGCAGACAGACGCCAGGTATTTGAACGGCCTTATACACAGAGGATATACAACTGTGTGTCTGGATCAGACAGTCTGTCTATGTCTGCATGTCAGCGTGAGGGAGGGAAGGGACAGACTGTAGGAGTGGGTCACACAGTTTCCCAGCCCTGTGATACTTGGATTGACCTGATGTTTCAGATTCTGGAACAAACATCCAAAAGTAAAAGAACTTTCTGAGTTGGCAGAGGCTTAAACATCTGCCTGGGTTCAGCAGGCAACCTGGCAATCTGTACAAAACCTCAGACAAAGGGCTGAGATGAGTGTCTCTCCTCTCCTGCCTCCCTTGAGACAGTCTCCTGGGAATTCTTGGGAAAGTTTGGCTGAAAGCCTGCCAACATGTAAGCTGGAGAATCACACACCTGACACTATCCACAGATATAGTCAAGTAGATTTGGGTAGAGAATATTATTTCCAAAGTAGTGTTTAGCTCATCTAGGGGGACGTGTTTATATATACATTTGCATATACCCACAGGGGATTATGAGCTAATTTTTTATAGGACACAGAATTCTATTCAATGCTGTTAAATATGCAAATAGTTTAATCTCTTTTCTTTTGTTGTTGTTTGATGGGAAATTGTGACATTCCAAGTTGAGTTTTTTTTTATCTGAATTAAAATTTGAAACTCTGACCACACTCAGCACCCTCTTGTCCCTATAACTGGGGTTATCTGACCCTTCATCTCCTTTCTTCCTTCTGCTTTGTGTTCGAGGTACCCTTCACTTAGTTGCCTTACTGGTTGGCTGATGGCAGGGGAGTATGAGTGCTAGGTTAGGGGTCTTCTCATGAAAGGGACAGTTGCACATCATCCTACATCCATGAAATGACTCCTCTCCTGGATCTGGGGACAGCATATACTTCTTCCCCAGCTCAGTAGTGGATGAATGTCACCTCCTGAGGTGGTCATCTCACAGAATGAACATGGTTGGTTACTGAGGGAGCCAGGATCTGCCGTCCGTCCAACTGTAGGCCTTTGGTTGTGTTGTATTTTTGTTTTAAAATAAAAATATAGTATAAATTTTCCTATTACATAAGATTATTTTAAGTTTCAGTGTCAACCTTGCAATGCCAATAGGAGGTGAGAATTTACTGCACAGAGTTGGAACTGGTAAGGTGGTGACATTTAACACAATTACCCTCTGTCTCTTTTCAGATTATGAGTATTTATCTTCTATTAGTATCATACCTTTTTCATTCCACTTTAGGAAACACAGTTACCAATTATAAGGAGAGAGAGAGAGAGAGAGAGAGAGAGAGAGAGAGAGAGAGAGAGAGAGAGAAAAACAAGTTCTAGTCTGCCCCCACCCCACACATACCACTGCTTTGTCCAGGTGTTTGATAGAATAGCAGGGCAGGAAGGCAGTTCAGGAGATGGGTGTCAAGTTTCCTCTTAGCTAATTTCATTCCCGGAAATCTTTCCCATGTGCTGACAGGGAGCAGAAGACACAACCCTTTCCATGGTGTGCAGCAGAAGGAGCTGAGGTCAGCAAGCCAGTGGTTCGTAAGAGGTGAACCTCTGACTTCCTGTTTGAAGTTGTCTATTTCAACCTCAGAGTCTCCTAATATGGAGCTCCTGATCTACCCTGCTCAAGTGTTCTCCCGTATGCATACCCAAGCATCTTCTCCAAGAGGTCTCTGGCCATTCTCAATCCCTGTGTCATCACCTCCCTCCTACATGGACAGACTTTAGGTGAGGCCTGAGGATGAGGCACCTGAAGTCGACCTGACAATAAAACCAATTGGCAGAACCAATGGCCCCAGTTGGCTGTTGAGGTCTTGGCAAGAAGTCCTGGGGAAGGAAGGGTCTTTTATAAAGTCACATCATCGGAGAGCGGTTTTTGAGCTTTCAATAAGCTATAGCTTTGTTTATTTCACCTGTTCACTTACTGTATAATTTAAAGTCATTTATGTACCTGAGACACTTTGATATTTCAATCATATTGTGAATGTTTCATTTTGCTAAATCATGTGCCACGTGTAGGCTGTTGTGTGTACACTGTGTCTAAGAGGAGAAAAGAAAGAAAAAAATAAAACCCACATGCCATTTTTTTCTGATTCAAATTCTACAGTAGAATGAAGGGCAGAATACTGGGATGCAAGCACTCAGCTAGAATGGAGATTCAAGGAAATGGAAGGTACTAGAAACAGACTCCTCCAGCTTCCTCCCCATGGAATCCTAAGGGTGGGAAGGAGAAGAAAAAAAAAGCAAAAACAAAACAACAAAAATCAAAAGTTCACTAATGTCCTTGTCCTGGGTCATCTGCCACCCACTTTCCAAAACCTTTCTCCTACTCAGCCAGGAAGCCATGATTTCTGCAGTCCAGGGCCATGGCAACTGTGACTCCAAGCTCTCTCTGTCTCAACCAGGAATCTTTTTTGCCTCCCAACCAAGGCATTCCTCTGCACAGGCTCTTGTTGCCCAGGCTAGCCCTCTTCTACAGCCAGGATGTGGAGCTTAAGGAGACCCCAGTGTCTACTTTCTCCAGTCCTAGCTCTGCCATATAAACACTGTTTCATGCTGTGCTTCTTAAACGATAAAGGACTCAGTGACTGTTGGGGATAGATCTGTCTGGGAGACAATGTGAGTTCAGGAGGCATTACTCTTCCCTGCCTCACATCAAGGTGCCATCTAGGTACTTGGCTCCCAGACACTTAAAGTTAAAAATATCACTTTAGTATTTGTATCAGAGAAACTTTAAAAAAAAGTCTGACGGTGGAAACACACTGAAATGGGAGAAGGCAGGCGAGAGAGGTCTTAGTATATCTAAGTTAGCTGTTTGGGTTGAGGAGGAGAGGACCTGAGGAAAGGACCATGCTCTGGGGACAGGGATACCTTAGATTCTCTGTCTACTTTTCCTCTAGCAAGTCAGCTGTGCTGAAGCCCAGTAGTGATGAAGAGACACCAGCCAGAGAAAACCCCATCTAGATGGAATGTATTTGTTGCTAAATTTTGTAGCACTGTTTACAGTTTTCCTCCATGTTATTTATGAATTTTATATTCCGTGAATGTATATTGTCTTGTAATGTTGCATAATGTTCACTTTTTATAGTGTGTCCTTTATTCTAAACAGTAAAGTGGTTTTATTTCTATCACACACCTGCTGTCTGTTGCCTTCTTGTGTCCTGTCTTGGGAGGTTATAATTGATATCAGAGAGGATCTTGCAAGCAGATTCTGCCTGTCTTCCTCTGACTACCTGCACACAATCTCCTTCCACCCATGTCTATAGCTTGGGCTATCTCAATTAAACCCCTTTTTGCAACAGATTTCAGGAGAGGTATCCTTAACTCCTTATGCCTGCTAATCCAGCCCTAACTAAACTTCCTCATTCTACTGGCAGGATCCAGTGTTTGAGTGATCTCTGTATAAATCGCCAATGGGTGGTATAGTCCTGAGATTTTATTTTCTTCCTGAGAATCCCAGGTGGATGACTGAGTGTAAGCTTGTAGGCAGCCATACTTGACATTGTCAATGGTCTAATTGAAATCATGAGTGAAGTTCTTAGTTGGCATTGCCATGAATTTCTGAGTCCCTAGGACAGCTGGAGAGCTCCTCCCAGTTCTCAGTGAGCTCCAATCCACTGCACACCACTCATCTAACTGTGGGGCCTCCCTTGCTAGTGTTCGAGGTCATAGTCTTTGCCCCTGTTTGAAAGTCCTCCACTCTGAGCACCCACCATATGCCAGGCATAATGTTATATACACATTTGCACAGACTCTCATCAAACTGCTATACGGATCTACTGCTCTCAGGAGATTAAATTCTTGTCTAAAATCTAGTCAGTAGACTGGGTTGTGGTTAATAACTAACTACTTTGAAGACAAATCCTGAATTTTCTCAGAATATTTACAGATGATCTGTAATCATATTTTGTCATTGTTATAACCAAATACCAGGAAAAAATATCAGTGGAGATGATTTATTTTGTTTTGGCTCCTGGTTTCAGAAGCTTTGGTTCACTGTATCCAGGAGGCCATGGTAGGACCAGTAGCTTTCATTATGGTAGACCAGAAGTAAAAGAAAATGCCTGAGCCCAGATTTCCTCCATTTCCTTTTATCCCATCTGGGCTCTTCACTCCATAGATGGTGCTAAAAGACCCACATTCCAAGTGGGTCTTTTTTGGCTTTGCTAATCCTCTCTGGAAAGACCCTAACAGACACCTAGAAAGTTCATTACTAATCTGGCTGCTTTCATTTCAGTTAAATTGA
The DNA here is from genome assembly GCF_004785775.1 of Grammomys surdaster. Lineage (NCBI taxonomy): Eukaryota > Metazoa > Chordata > Mammalia > Rodentia > Muridae > Grammomys > Grammomys surdaster. The sequence continues at coordinate 2,659,505 of NW_021604716.1, forward strand.
TAGTTCAGGTGTACCTATAGTTACTCACAACAACCAGACACCCTTGATTCTGTGACTGACGGGTCATGGATACAGTAGATAGACAATCAGTGAGAGCCTCTGACTGGCTAGGTTGCTCCCACTGAAGCCTGTAGCCCTACCTGACAGTGCCTTCAAAGAGGCCTGTCCAGCTCACCAGCTGACGCCTGGGATTCTACAATCCAACCACAGTTTATAGCTATGGTGAGTACACCCTACTCTCGTTTCTTGCATAACCAAATTCACTGACCATTCACCAATCACATAAACAGACATGTTATAAACTGAGTTCAAGAGCTCAGAATACTTCTACCAAAATTTTAGCTGTGGACACTGAACTCTCCAACTCAGTAAGAAAGATATTAGTCTTAAACCTTCCAAATAGGTAGTGAAGCCACATATTCTCAGCTTGGCCCCAGTTGACTCCCAGAGATACACTCCAAGGAAAGGAAATCAATTTGTAGCACATTGCTCTTTAATTATTAGCTCAAATAAAGTATCATAGTTTTTTTAAAATTACAGTGGAAACCAGGTCCCAGGAAAAGTGCACTGGAGACAACATTTTAACATCAAAATGCCTTTTCCCTTTATACTCTGCTTCTAGATCCAGGATGCCAGCTCAAAATGTGCCTTGATATGTTAACAATTAACAGAGTTTCACAGAATGCCAAGTACCTTTGTCACTTGTCCTATTGCCTGAATTTACCCTGGAGAAGTTGAACCTTCCTCAAGGTTCCTTGAGGAACACTAGACATTCCCACAAGCACAAGATGTGATGGCTCCTATGTGGAGTCCAGATAACCAGGAAGCAAGGCCAGAGCTGCCCAAAGAGACTTAGGAGACAGAAATGCAAGGTAATTCTGCATTATAAAGATAAGCAGAATTAAAAAGGCACTCACCATTGGCTTGTGGTTGGGGAAAAATGTTTGCTCCACTAGTGGAAACTTCTCAGGACCCAAGGAATGGAAGATCTTAATGAGCTGAGAGAACTGGGAGAGAAAAGGAGAGATCATTAGTCAGCCAGGGTTTCCCACTAGGATCCTGGCACCCACTTGACCCTGGCCTTCAAATGGCTGCCCTGCGCTAAGTTCTAGAAACTGTTTTCCAGCATTAGGATTAAAATTCACCCTCCTTAGTTAGATACCACTTCTCTTTTACCTATTGTGCCTTGCCCCTGACCTAGCAGGTAACTGGCTACAGTTCAACCACATTTTACAAGTGCTTAATTGCATTCTCAGCCATTTCACTTAAGGTCCTTGCCCGCGGTATAGCCGTTCGGAGTCCTGCCATTCCTCTGCCTGCAATGTCTATCTTTCTAGGTAGGACAGCATTGTAGGCACTTCATGATACTCCCTCTGAGCCCAGACTCTCTCATTCAAATTCAAGAATTTATTTACTATTATGTACTAGCTATGAGACCTGGAGGGGCAGGGGTCACTGTAGGTTTCTGAATGTCACTTTCTTAATTTGTTCAGTACAAGGGTGAGATGTTATGGTTATGGTGATGATGCTATGTTATGATGTTATGGTGAGATGTTATGTTAGTGCTAGTAGGAAGCATGGGGGATTTGGGACATAGAGGAGGACAGGGAGCATCAGGAAGGCTCCTTGGACCTGTGCTATAAAATAAAGAAGGATGCTTGTGTGGACGAGGAGAACACTGTTTCTGAAGGCCTTTCAGTGGCTGCCATGGCTGTAGCCTCAGGTGCAGGGCATGATTAAGAAGCAGGCAAATGGTGGTCCTCATGAGCTTTAAAAGGATCTTATTCACTCAGAAGGCAAAGGAAAATTACAAGCAGATACCAGAACAACTTGGACTCTCCAAACATAGGTATCTGGTGGGTAGAAGAGCCACGTTTTGCTTCAGGCAAATGCTAAGATCTTGGACAGAAAGACAAGAAAGCTGAGGAAATTCCTGCTCTACACTGGGTTCCTGTGCCCTCTTGAGAAATAGCCCAAGTGTGCAGAGTCATTTTTGGAGAACGTCAGAAGTGTGAGAAATGATGTTTTCGGGTATCCTTCATTTTATAGATAAGGAAGCTGGAGTTCAGGGAGGGAGTGCAACTTAGAGCTAAGCTCATGAGTTATGGAGAAGAGCTATAGTACTTACTGCCAGCTATGTGGGCCTCATTTCCTCCTTTGTACAGTAGAGATCCCTGCTCATTAGGATGTGCATATTGGGGCTGAGTACAGGACATAGTGAATGCTAGTAAAGTTGCTGCTATCAAAACAATGGAGTGTTTCCTTCTCGTGGTACTCAATTCATAGATTCCACGAGTCTGCTGACATAAAGAGACCAAAGCCAGGATGACCACAGCCAAGACTATCCACATGTATTAAATTAATTCAAGGAGCCATTCAACAAATACAGAGTGACATCCCAGCATAGACATAGTCCATATGTAAGAGGCAACAGTTGTCACCATCTCTTGTGGGTAGCTGTGTACCAGTCTCCACTACAAAAACTTAACATGCCTCTACTGAAAACCAGGAAGGGCCTATTATTAGCATCTTTTTAAAAATAAGGATGCTAAGTTCAGAGAGGTTAATGAAATTGCTTGAGGGCATACATTAAATGGAGGAACTTGGCCTTGGGCAAACTAGCTCCAGAGTCCAGACTAATCAGTGCCCTTCTCTCCCAGGTGATGACAGATAGGCAGCCCAACAGGGTGGACCAGAGAGCTGAGGCATTTCATAGCACTTTCTCTTCACATCTGAGCTGTCTTAGTCCCCTCTCCCCGAGGTATCAAGGTATGTATCAGAACTGATGACACACTTGTCATATTTGTTAATAGACTGTCCCAGTGGAATAGGCGATCAAGCAACAGACACCCCGATGTCGTGTGTGTGTGTGTTTGCATTGCTTGTATTAAGGGAGATAGATGGTAGCTAAAGGAATGATATCATTTAGATGCAGATCTATTTGTGGGGTAACAGAATGGAGTTAGGGGTGGAGAGTACTTGAGAGAATGGAGGAGGGCTGGCATCTTAGGAAGACCCTGTAGTTTTGATGATGTTTGAATGGAAACTTGAGTAAAGCAAATGAATGGTTGAGACTAATGAACCCATGGGGAGAAAGTGAGAGTTGAGTTGGAGAAAGAGGGCTTTGGAGTTCTGATTTCACCGTTCACTAGCCCTAAGATCCTACAGTTTCTTATTCAGCCTGAAAGTAAGCCTTCTCCTCTCTAGGACAGAGGAATGAAGTCATCATGAATTGTACTGAGAGCATGGGTGCCTCTCCCAGTTTTCTAGCATTCAATCAGTGTTTAATAATGTTGAAGGGCAACAGTAAGAAAATTATGCTAGAATGTTAAAAAACAGTAATATATGTTTGGTTTTGCTTGAGTTAGAGTCTTACATAGCCTGGGCTAGCTTAGAACTCTTAGTACACAGCCAAGGAAGTCCCTGTCTGATCCACCTGCCTCCATTTCCTAAGTGCTGGGATTACAGGTATCCACCACCACATCTGGTTTATGAAGCAGTGGAGACTGAGCCCAGCATTGTAACAACTGAGCTATACTTCGTCAAGATTAACATTCCTATAACACGATCCTGTATCATAATGTGTTACACATAATATTTGCAAGGCTGCAATTCCCTGAAGGTCTGAGGTCAAGTTGTTTGTTCAGTTGTGTAAATAAGATTTTCCTCCTTGCTGAGGTTCTGTTTTGGGGAAATGGAGCCATTACAGGACCACCTCATGCTTCCCAGTTCCCTTCAGATGAGCTGATCTATCACCTACCACCCACGGCTTGCTGCAGAAGTTATAGACGGAGTAGAGAGAGTTGACAGCAGGAAGTCCTCCATACTGGAGGCCGATGACTAGGCTCCGGTAGTCTTCAGCCAGGGCCATGCTGTAGGCATGTTGTCGGACAAGGATGAAGTCTGGTTTGAAAGACCTGCCAAGAGAGGGAACAATAATATTACCACATGGTAGTATAACCAAGGCTTGCTGGTTATAGACCTAACCCTATGCATCTGCTATCCAAAGGAGCTCTCAGGTAAGAAGGCAGGGGAGGGGAGGGCGGAAAGGGCTAGCCAAAACTCACAGCTACACAAATACAAACCGAATGAACTGAAAAGAACAGGTACTTTCTTATGTTTGGAATTTGGTCTGTTTCCTAGATTCCCCCCCCCCTTTTTTTATAACCAGGGAAAATGTCTCAAACAACTAGGCAATGTAATAACTTTTTACAACATTCTGAGTGACATGCAAAATATATGTATTCCCTTATGTGTGAATGCTATCAGCTCCCATTTCTCAGAGGTACATCCTAAAATGCAGGAAGATACATAATTTGCTCAAAGAGACATGTTGCAAGTAAGTGGAAGGGTTAGCTCTATAGCTGTCAACTGTCAGGTACCCAGACTTCCTCGTTGTAGACGTCTGACCAAAATGGCCTTGTGCCTTCTAAACGGCAACCTCTGAAGAGTAGTAGATTCCATGTAGACACAGGGTCTCTGTTGGGCCCCTCTGAAGACTGGGATTCAATGAATGAACAGAGTTGGGGGAGGTCTAGGCTATCTCTTCCCCACTTTCTAGCTGAGAAGACTGCTGCTCTGAGAAGTTAACTCCCTTGAACCACAAAGCTGATGAACAGGAAAAGTTGCCTTTGAACTCTATCATTGGTTCTCCAGCTCACCACATCCTGGCTCTTGGCAGATTTACCATGTTCCATTCAACAGGTCAAAGGCCAACTTATTTTTGTTCTCCTTACTTCTAAGACACACGAGAAAACCAGCCTCACAGTGGGCAGAGGGTGGACACTCAACATGGTGCCATTGATCTGTCTGTCTCATCTGGAGTCATATCCTTAACTTCACAGAAGTATTGTCTCTTTAAAATAATTCAAATATAAGCTAAAATAACTCTCAGAGGAGAAGGACTTGCTCCCACTGAGGACAGACAAAAAGAACGTGCATAGTGCAGATGTGTCTCAGGTCATGCTGACCTTGCCTCTCAACAGATAGCCTAGTGTTTGATATTTCTAGGGCAGGTATGTGAAGGGTAGGTGTGGTGGAGACAACAGTGAACCTCATCTGCTCCTGTCAAAGAAAATGCAAGGATGTTTTCTGCTAAAGGGTCATTCATCTCCACAGGTTACCCAGAGCAGTCCGTGGCCTGTCCTTGGAAGTCTGACTCACAATGTGTTTGTGGGAATGGTCAGCCTTAGTGTAGGAAAGTTAAAGTTAGAATCTTGGAATGAGAGCAATTGGGACAGAAGAATGAAGGAAGGATTTGATGGCAATCAGAAGCACTTACTTGCAACAGAACCGTTTTCTACTTTTATACGATTTACCAAAAGACCCATGGAATGCATGAAGAAGTAAACAAATTGCCAGAGATTTTACAAAATGCAGAGAAAATTCCTAACAATCTTTATATACACATTTTGATCCAACTATTTATTTTACTGTATACAGCATGTAGTCATACACGAAATTGATTTCATGCTTTCTACCCATTATGATCCTGGAATTTTCTATATAATGCAATGATATGAATAGTTCCTCTACCACCAAAATACCCTCAAAAACAAAATTTATTTTCCTTTCTTCCATTTTTCTCTCCTTGTTCCCTCCTTCTCCCCTCCCTCAGCTCCTTTCTCTCCGTGTCCCCTTCCCTCTTCCATCTCCTCCTCTTCCTCTGTCTCCTTTTCTTCCTGACTCTCCTAATCATTGCTGGTAATCATATTCAAGGCTTTGTCACATTCTAGACAAGCACTCTGATTTCTTCCTTTGGTAACTCCCTCACACTGTCCCTAAAGGACCCCCCTCCCCACCATGGTGGTTTTAAGGCTCATTTTCCCCGATTTCCATCTCTCAATATCTTTGCCAGCACTACAGAGTGTTTTGTCTTGTTCTTTGCAGTACTGGGAACTTAATCCAGAGCTTGTGCATGCCTTACCATTGAGCTATGTCCCTTAGCCACACTTTTTTTTTCTCTTTGTGACAGCGTCTCATTAAGGTACCCAGGCTACTCTTGAATTCCCTCTGTAGCCTAGGCTGGCCTTGAACTTGTTTTCCTGCCTTAATCTCTCAAGTACCTGGAGTAACAGGTCTGTGATCATCAGGTCTCATAGCACTGTAGTTTCTTGAACAATGAGTGTTTCAATTTGCCGAGTCACATCCCTCCAAAGATACCATGCATGTCTCTGTTATTTGACTTTGTATTTTTAAAAATTAATCATTTGCTTTGCCTTTCATATATGACTCTGCTCACATCTTTCTCCATTTTAAAACTTTGGTTCCCCACTCTGCTTTCTCACAGGTCCTCTATACAATAAGGACACACAGCCCTTTTCCTATCAAGTGTGGTAGTATTTTTACTAGGTGCATTTTTAAAAGGTACATAAATGTGTTTGCCCCACACCCCCTGGTCTATTTTATCAGGTGTTGCCTTTTGCTGTCACTCTGTTCTGCTGTATAGAGAGGGGCCAGGTAGTTAGGCAGGACCTCTTCCTGGCAGGGTGGCCTCCCTTGTAGACAAGAATGGCAGTGGACGCAGTGTCTTGCCAGGGGTAAGGCCCCCTTGAGAACGCAGTCAGCAGTCTCATGCTGGCTCTCTTCCAGCTTCTTTAGATGTGTGAAGAATTAATAATAGGGACACGATCTAGAAAATACAGTCAAACCTCACTGCTTAGGAAGAGAGTGCCCAGGCCAGCTGGTAAGACTGGAACAGTGTTTTAAAGAAGAGATTTTATTTTATTTTTAATTATGTGTATGTGGGGAGTGGAACGGAGGCAAGTTGTGAGTGGGGATACAGTGCTCACAGAGGCCAGAAGAGGGCGATAATGAGAGCGCACAGAAGAAGAAAGGAATAAACAGTAAACATGGGAAGGAATGGACATTGTGAAGAGGAAGAACTCCTTTCTTGTGGTCACAGAGACGAAATGAAGTCTGATGGTCAGGGTTTTCAGACAATAATATGTTGCCCTCATACCTATGGGCTGTTTCAAAGTGACATGGGTTCAGTATTTAGGGAGGAATATCAGCCCCAACAAAAAAATTTTAATCCCAAGGATCTCAAATTGACCTTCCCTGACCTCTCAAGATTCTCATATCCAGTGAGTGAAGGGTAGAACTGTCCCCCAAGTGAGGTAAGGCCAAATCAGGGCTGGCCAGGATGTGCTACAGTCTACAGGTACGGTCACTGCTACACAGAATGCACAGGTTAAAGCTCTAAGGAATGTGCACAGACTAGTGACCAGTAGCAGGTAGCTGCTTCTTTTAAACCCAGGACTCTGGTTTCTCTGTTCAGCCAGAGGAGGGACATCCTCCACGTCTCCCAATCATCCAAGCCTGTGGTCCCCAGACATTTCCAAGTACTGAAGACACCAAGATGATGGATGCATAATCACATATTGTAGAACTGACAGCCCAGGAAGAATCTGTGTATGAAAATACTAAACAAATATCAAACACATTTGTGCTCAGATAATAGCCAATTTACAGATCAGCCTAGGTGTCATCAACAGGTGAATGCATAAGGGAGTTTTATTCAGCCATAGGCAAGAACAAAATGAGGTCATTTGCAGGAACATGAACTCAACCGGAATTATCTTAAGCAAAATAAGTGAGACGTGGAAGGACAAATACGAACCATGTGTTTTCTTTAGTTAGAGGATCACAGGTTTCACATAGATGCACATAATCATGAGACACGGGAAAGCAGAAGCAAGGTTGTCTGGCTTGGGGAAAGTGAATGTGATTAACAGGAAGGGGAGTAAGAGGGAAGGGATGACTTTCGTCAAAATACGTGTATACTCATATGAATGTTTGAAGAAATGCCTGTGACCTCGTAAGGGTCTCACACTGAATGTATGATAAGCAAACAAACAAAATGCAAATGCCACGACAAAGGTGTAGACAAGATATAAGCTGTCCCAAAGAGTTCAAGGGGCAGGCGTTGGTGGTGCACACCTTTAACCCCAGGCAGACACAGGCCATTTCTGTGTGTTTAAGGCACACATATCTTCAGAGTGAGTTTCATGACAGGCAGGGCTATGTGCCTTAAAAAAAAGTGTCCAGCTCTTCCTGGGGCAGGTCTGAGTAAATGTGTATAGAAAGGCTTAGATCTTGAAAAGGTAGTAGGATTTCTTTATGGACAGAGATTTAAAGGTTCTCCAGGTAGCAGGAAAAGTGTTATCTGCCAATATCCTCTTTTCTCTTTTTGGCAGACAGAACTCATGATACAGTTCCCTCCTATTAGTGAACTCTGTGTTACTGTGGCAGGAGCTGATCTTAAGGTTGGGAATCCATGAAGAATGGCCTCATCAGAGCCCCTGGAGTTGCTATCTATGAATTGTAGAGAAAAGGAGTGGTCAGCTAAGAAGTTAGCTGATGGAGATCTTTTGTTTTTGTTTTTTTTTGTTTTTTGTTTTTTTTTTTTTTGTTTTTGCTTTTTTTCTACATGGAAGAATCCCATTTGCTGCAGAATAGATGCCCTTATGGCCTTTTGGGACTGAAACAAAGGCCCTGCCCTCGATTGCCTAATCCCTGACATCCACAGAGCCTGGCTGACAGCCACCTTTATCCTCTGAGCTAAGTCAACCAGGAGGTCTTCTTTTCTGCCTGGTTTCTATTGATCTGTGTCATTTTGCCATCAATATGGCTTTAACACTGGGACAAAGTGACAAAGTCTGCAACCAGTTCTGTGGCTGGAACATAAGAGACATGAAGTGGGACCAGAGCTAAGCATGGGTAAAAGACTATAGTCACTCCCTTGCCAGCCCATTGCTGCTTTCTTCTGTCTGTGCTATCCCGCAGAGTCCAAGTCCTGTGCCTTTCATGCCTTCGCAGGATCTCTGACAGTCTCAAACAAGTTGGTGCTGGAGACTCTCGCTGGGGTTCCTTTTAATCTCCCTCTTAAACTTTTATATGAGCTCTTAGACCCAGGTATGTCTTAGAAGTGGTTGTCAGTACTCTAAGGAAATTGAGGATGACAGATAATTAAATGGTAAGGACAGGACAGATGGTACATTGCTGGGGATTACTGAGGGCTTGAAGCAATGTCAAGAGGCAGGGGGCCCAAGCCTGAGTTACTCTGAACCACTGGAGAAGTGTCACAATTCCTTCAACTATGTAAGGCCTTGCAGTAGCAGGAATGGATTCTGGCAGAGCTTGGCCTGGGCCTTCAGCTAATGAGCAGGATCCTCATTGTTCTCAGCTGCTTCACTGAGATTTTGCAACTATTCCTTGTTCCACAGCTTCTAAGTTGGCAAAAGGGACGATCATGCTGACTTGGGTCACAGCCTGGTCCGTCACATCCATATCTGTTCCTAGCCAGACCTGGGAAGGCTCCAGACATTCTGATCTATATGCATGCCAGCAGAGAAAGTCCAGCATTTTTATGGGTTGTCTCTATACTCCCCAGGACCCTTTTTACTCGGCTTCTATACACATAAGCTTTGGTGTACAATCTAGGACACAGGAACCCAGGGAGCTGCAAACCAGCAAAAGGAAGGGAGGGAGGGAAGGAGATCTGACCATCAGGGCTTTCTCTGTGTTTTAAGGTACATGATAACACCATCTTGCTGCAAGTATAAATGATAGGAAATGTGCATGTTCTACAGAGGGTGGGGATGGACTGGCCAGATGGGAAGACTCAAGAATTAGCAATGCTTCCTGAGGACTGCAAGAAATTAGTCCAGGCTCAAAGGAATTAGGTGGCAACCAACCAGAAATCTGGCAAGGAGCAGAAAACAGGATACTGCAGCCAGGCTGGTGGGGCCCATGTGGAAGCTGCCAGCTACATGTGCCAGTGGGGAAGGAACTTGAAGGAGCTGATGGGCAGCCTGCTCTCACGAACCTCAGAGCTTTTAAGTACTTATTGGTTAATAAAAACACAGGCAGGGGCTTTGGGCAAGCAGGTTTCATGTCTCTATTTTCAGGATCATTTGGGGCTCTTCTTTGTTTCATGTCAGAGAATGTGTCATTGGCTCTTCCTCCATCCTTTACCCCGGGCCTTCTACCTATCCTGGGCTGAATCCTTTTGTCTCCAAAGCATAGGTTAACTTTCTGATTCCTGTTACCTGTGTTCCTTGTTATCTTTGAAGGTGAGTTGACATTGAAATAGGGTCTTTGTATAGTCATTGAGCTAAGAGGTCACATGACAATGGAGTGGATCAAAACAGCTGTCTTAGAGGAAACTATTCATATACATATGCACATACACACCAGAGAGAGAGAGAGATAGAGATAGAGATAGATAGATAGATAGATAGAGAATAGACATTAATGACAATGGAATCAAAGATGGAAATAATAGTCTATAAACCTGAACCTTTCAAGGACTGCTGACAACTTTGAAAAGCTAGCATGAGGCAGCAAAGTGTTGTCCCTGAGACTTCCAGAGGACCAGATGCCCTGACTTCAGATTTAGACCCTCCAGAATTAGGAGCACATGCATTTTTTTCATTTAAGCCACACAGCCTGTGATACTGTCTTCAGCAGCCTCCATGGTCCAATTCCTTGGGCAGTCCCATATTCCCTTGTTCCGGTAGCTTCTAGGCTTTTCTGGTTTATTTTGTTCTTCTATGTAAATCCATCTAGACACTCCTCTGGCCAAAACAGCGGGCCTGTGGTAGTCTATTCCAGGAGTTGTAACAAAATACCACAGACTGGCTGGCATATAAACAACAGATATTTATTTCTATGGCTTTCGGGGCTGGAAATCCAAGGTCAAGGAAACAGAAGTCAGTGAGTGGTAAATTGCTACTTTTCAGCTCATGGCCTGGCCTCCTTACTGTGCATTTACCAGGGACAGCAGGAAGGAGTAGGTGGTTCTTTAGATCCCTTAGCAAGGACGTTAATCTCACTGGGAAGGGCTGGATCCTAAAGACTGCTTACTCCCAACGATACCGTCTCTTATTACTAGCACATGGATTTAAAATTACAGCAAATATTAAACCAAACAAGTAAAGAATATCTTTAGTCATGAAAATTCACTGGAAATTAATGTTCATGTTTTTATTATACAACAAATCTATCTCATCAACACATAGGAACATGGATAGACAGACATTTGTCAAAAGGCTAACCTGATGATTTGAAGGGGGAGGAATGGGAAGTAGGAAGTTAGATCTTTTTTAGTTATAAATAAAACACCTCTCAGAGACTGACCACCAACCAAAGAGCATACAGAGGCTGGACCTAGCCCCCCTATACATGTGCAGATGTACCAGCTCCATCTTCATGTGGGTCCTGAACAACTGGAGTGAGGGCCATCCCAAAAGCTGTTGTCTGTTTGTGAAATCCATTCCCCTAACTTGGTTGTCTTGTTTGACTTCAGTGGGAAAAGAAGAACCTAGCCTTGCAGAGGCTTCATGTGCCAGGGTTGGGGGATATATGGTAGGGGCAGGGCTCCACTCTCTCAGAGGAGAAGGGGAGGAAGGATGGGGGAAGGGACCGTGGAAGGGGGACTGGGAGGAGGGACAGTGATCAGGATATAAAGTGAATAAATAAGGAAACAATAAAATAAAACAACACAGAACATTTTTATATTCAGAATTTTAAAAAAGGCTATCCACAGAGACTTGAAGTGCCAGGGTAGAGGGATATTCAGGGAGGCCCCCACCCACTCAGAGGAGAAGGGGAAGGGCATGGGTAAAGGACTGTAAGAGGGGTTGACTGGGAGGGGTAGTGAGCAGGATATATGCCATGTGAATAAAAGTATCTAAAAAGATAATACGTCTTATTGGGAAAACCTTGAAAGATGATGGTTTTGAAGGAGAAATGGAAAGCTGCTCATTTGTAAAGGGATGAGAAGTCAGCAGGAGACTAATTATTCCTTTAAAAACTCCACTTTTCTTATTATTTGATGTTAACAAAAGATTATGGTTGTCAGATGTCTGTAAATGGTAGGTAGATGGATGGATAGATAGATGACTATGCTACTTAGATTTAATGGACAACTTGACACAACCTAAAATTACCTGGAAAGAGTCTTAATTGAGCAATTATCTAGACCAGATTAGCCTAAGGAGCATGATTATCAGGAATTGTTGTGATTGCTAATTGATGTAGGATGACCTAGTCCATGTGGGTGGCACCATTCCCTAGGCCCACTGTGAAAGAGGAAATAAAATGAGTTGAGTACTGAGCATCAAGTAAACAATGATCTAAATGTTTGTTTTCTGTTATGATGTTTAAATTCCTGCCTTGACTTCTTGAAATAATGGACTTGTCCACATCACCTCAACTGTCAACTTGATAAACCCTAGTCACTGATGGTAGAACCCCAACTGAGGAATTGTGTAGATAGGATTAGTCTATGGGCATGTCTGTGGGGTATTATCTTGATTATTAATTACTGTAAAAGAGCCAAGCCCACCATGGCTAGAACCATCCTTAACTGAGTGGATTTTGGCAGTATATGGGGGCTAGATGAAGCTGGGTGTGGTGGCACACACACATACCTTTAGTTCTAGCATGGGAGGCAGAGGCAAGAGAATCAAGGCCAGTTTGGTCTACAAAGTGAGTTCTAGGACAGCTAGGGCCACACAGAGGAATCCTGTCTTGAAAAACAAAACAAAACAAAACAAAACAAAACAAAACAAACAGAAAGCTAGATGAGTGAGAGGTTGAGGCAGCAGACAATGTTAGTCCTTCCTCTCCCAACCCCTTTTTTCCCCCTTTAGGTCTTGCCTTGAGTTCGTGCTCTGACTTCCTTCAGTGATGTATTGTGACCTAGATTTGTAAGCTAAACAAACCCTTTCCTCACCAAGCTGTTTTGGGTCAGAATGTATGATCATGGTACCAGGATGAAACTAGAAAGGGCTGGTGACCTAAAGGTGTAAGTTAAATAAATCCTTTCCTTCTCTAAGTTCCTTTCCATCAATATTTTTTTCCCATCACAACAGAAACGAAACTAAATGATAGGAAGACAAGAAACAAGTCTCTGCCATTGTAGTCCTAGCTAGACCCTGGCCTTGTTTTATTAAGCCTGTTGGGCATAAAAAACTGTGCCAGTTCATTCCAGTCCCCATGTTCCCTCTTTATTACCTTCTACACTCATATGCCATTAACCTTTCCACCTAGGGAAACTACGTTAGGGTCCCTTCAACATGCCAAGACCACATAACTTGTAGTAGGAAACACATGCCATCCCAGCACTGGGGAGGCAGAGACTGCTGGAACTCTAGAGCTCACTGCCCCTGCCCCCAGCCTAGCTGAATCTTGAAACTCCAGGACAATGAGAGACCCTGTCTCAAAAACCAGGTGGGCAGCACCTAAAGAATGATGCCCAAAGTTGATCTCTGGCTTTCAGGTACATGCACACATATGTGCGTATGAAACACACACACACACACACACACACACACACACACACACACACACACGCAATTGTCAACCCCCCTATCAGATCTCAAATTATAGCTACTCCACCAGGAAGTTCTAGACCAAGCTATCATTTACAACTCAAAAGGAAAACCTATCAGGAAATCAGGGCACAGAGCTGTTAGAGAACCTGCCAGAGTCACACAGCTCTTGGAAGTGAAGCCACCAACCAGCCCTTGCAACCATTAGCTTCCCTGTCTCTCTGGGAGTTTTCCTATGCATCAGGGAAATTAGGGACCATGCTGGCCTCTAGCCACTAGATGTAGTTGCAAACTACATCTAGCTCATTTGGGACAAACAAAAATTTCTTCAGATATTGCCAAGTGTCCCATGGAGCTCTATCCAGCCAGGGTTCTCCCATCTTGTCCTCACAGACTGTGAGGAAAACTACTTCCTCTGTACTAGGACTCATCTCTAGGCATTTAATGATATTCTTTTTAGTATCATTAAATATAACCCTCAAGATGACCTTATAATGCAAAGCTTAGTAATAGCCTGTGTTTTAAGAAACTAAGGCATAGAAGATTAGTCAAGTAGGAACAATGTCTATTGAGAATTGAAGTGTGTGTGTGTGTGTGTGTGTGTGTGTGTGTGTACATGTTTATATGTATGCATGCGTGTAGAGGCCAGAGGTCAACCTAAGGTGTTGCTTTGTGAGATAGGCTCTCTCATTAACCTGGAACTCATCAAAGAGGCTGGGCTAGTTGCTCACTGAGCCTCCCTGATTTACCAGTCTCTGCCTTCGTACTTTTTGCTTTATTTTAAGTTTTTGAGATAAGGTCTCACTGGGTAGAGTGGGCTAACCTGGAACTCACTATATACCTTAGGCTGGCCTCAAATTTGCAGAGATCCTCCTGTCTCAGCTTCTGATTGCTGGGATGGAGGGCATGAACCACCATAACCAGATGCTTCTCAGACTTGAGAACATATACTTGGGTTCTAAAGCTGATGTCTGTGACCTTTCTTGGACGCCTTGCAGCAGCTGAACACACAGGCATTCATAAGGTCCACATCAAATGCAAAATGGACATGACTCCACTCCCCAGAGTCCTGGTACATATAATATAATAGACACTTGAAAAAAATAACCTTAAAAGATGATCGAAAGATGACAGATAGCAAAAAGAATGGGAAAAAAAAGTCTCATCCAGACCCAACTCTCCTTGGTTTGCAGTGCCTTTGGGGATATAATTTCTCTTCTCAGCACCCCTCTTTGCTCACTGGTTGTGGAGGTTTGAATAGGAATGGCCCCCATAGACTCATGTATTTGAGTGCCTGACCAACAAGGCATGATGCTGTTAAGAGATATGGCCTTACTGGAGTAGATATGGGCTTTTGGGAGGAAGTGTGTCACTGTGGGGCAGGCTTTGAGGTCTCCCATGCTCAAGCTATACCCAGCGTGGCACACGGTCTCCTTCTGCTGCCTGTGGATCAAGGTGTTGATCTCTCAGCTCCAGCTCCAGCAGTATGTCTGCTTGTATGCTTCCATTCTCCCCACTGTGACAAATCTCTGAAGCTGTAAAGCCAGTCTCAATGAAATGTTTTCCTTTATAAGAGTTGTCTAGCATGGCTGTCCTCTGAGAGGCTCTACCAGCAGCTGACTTAGACAGACACAGATACCGACAGACAGGCATTGGACTGAGGTCAGGGGCCACTATGGAAGAGTTAAGGGAAGTATTGAAGGAGCTCAGGGGATGCCAAACTCACAGGGAGAACCTGGACCCCTGAGAGATCCCAGAGACCAAGTCACCAACCAAAGAGTATACATGGGCTGGTTTGTGGACTCTGGCACATATGTTGCAGAAAACTGCCTTGTCTGGCCTCAGTGGCAGAGGATGTAACTAATCCCGTGGAGACTTGAAACCCAGGGAAGGGGGTTTGTGGGGCTTGAGGTAGGGAGGGAGCATCCTCTCAGAGGCGAAGGGAAGGGGACATGGGGTGAACATGGGAGGGGGGAGAAGAAGCAACATTTCGGATATAAATAAATAAAATTATACATTTAAAAACCACAACTATGTAAAAAAAGAGGATAAATAAAACAAAACCTAATGATATTCTGAAAAAAAAAGAGATGCTTTGGTCATGATGTCTCTTCATAGCAGTAAAACCCCAACTAAGACAGAGGTTGGTACCAAGAAACCGGCGCATTGCTGTGGAAGGCCTGACCATGAGTCTGTTTGGAGGAATGTTGACTTTGGGACTTTGGGTTAGGAAAGCAGTGGAATGCTTTAAGCAATGCTTAATGGACCACACTAGTAGAAGAATGGAAGACAGCGGTGCTGAGGGAGATTTGAATTGTGGGGGCCTGGCTCAGAGGTTTCAGAGGAGAAGAATTTTAGTATGCTGCCTAGAGATTGCTCTTGTGATATTTTGGTGAAGAATGTGGCTGATTTCTGTCCTTGTCTGAAGAGTCTGCCCAGGCCAAAGTGAAGAGATTTAGATTAGTTGCATTAGCAAAGGAAATCTCAAAATGACCAAGTATAGACTGTGTTGTGTAGTTATTAAAGTCCACTCTTGTAAAGAGTGATTTGATGAGGAGGAGCAAGCTGAGCAAGAAGAAATACAAAAAAAAGTATGTTTAAAGAAGAAAGGAGACACCAGGAAAAGGAACGGAGCTAAACCCTGTGTTCAAGGAGACAAACAGATTAATGGTATTGAATGAAATAAATGAAGTGGTGACCCCAGGGGAAGATGCCACACAGCTAAACTTCATCTTGTGAAAAGGAATTACAGAACAATTTTCTGAGTGTACTAGTACATACATGCCTTTAATCCCAGCATCCAGGATACAGAGGCAAGTAGATCTCTGAGTTCAAGGGCAGTCTACAGAGCAAGATCCAGGCACCCAACTTAGGCAGTGAAGGAAACCTTTGAAAACAGAAAGCTGGTGAAGATGTCATTGAGCAAAGGGGTTATGTCCGAGCAAGCAGCAGAAGTTGGCAGTGTGGCTGTGTGGCTTTAGCTTTAGAGTCAAGGACAGAAGAAAGGGGTGAGAGAGTCTCCCTCTGAGACTAAGGGATACTGCTGAGGCCAGGTGTGTTGCTGCGGTGTCTCTGCGTGGAGGCCCAGAGAGGCCATTGTGAAGTTTCACAGAATAAAGCTGTGGAGGTGAAGCCTCTATTACCTGGGAGATCCTAGGATGTTAGAGATTCCAGAGCCGTGGGATGTCTGCTGAGGAAAGCTGCTAACAGGAACTGGAATCAGCTCAAGAGAAAGAAGTGTGTTGGAGTCCACAAACTGAAAGGAGGTGGAGATCTAAGAGTGCTTTGACATCAGACATGGAGTTGCAGAGTTTGCTCAGCTGGTTTTCAGACTTGCTTTGGTCCAGTATTTCCTCGCTATGGCCCCTTCCCTATGTTTTGGATTGATAACATATATTTTGATTTGATTTAATATTAATATAATTAATTAATATTTGATTTTGATATTAAGATACTGCACGAATCTCAGAAGAGAATACGAACTTTGAATTTCTAAACATTGCTGAGGCTGTGATAGACTACAGGGACTTTTGAAGTTGGGCTAAATGCATTTTACATTACGTAATGGTGACCTATGGGAGCCAAGGAGTGGACTGTGGTGGCTTGAATAGGTACGTCCCCTGTAGACTCATGTGTTTAAATGCTTGGACCACAGAGAGTGACACTATGAGGAGGTGTGGCCTTGTATGAGTAGGTGTAGCCTTCTTGGAGGAAGTGTGTCACTGTGGAGTCAGGCTTTGATGTCATATATGCTCATGCTACACCCAGTGTGGCTCAGTCTCCTGCTGCTGCCTGAGGATCCAGATGGAGAACTCTCAGCTCCTTCTCCAGCACCATGTCTGCCTGAACGCTGCCATCCTTCCTGCCATGATGAAAATGAACTAAACCTCTGAAACTGTAAGCCAGCCCCAATGAAATGTTTCCCTGTATAAGAGTTGCCATGGTGTGTCTTTACAGGAATAAAACTCCAAGACACAGGTAGAGAGTTGCATCAGGAGCTAGCTAGCCTTTCCTAGGCTTTCCAACTTGAGAATTTAGCTGTCAGCTTCTGCTCCTAGCATCTATGTTCCTTGCTGCAGTCTGTCATGTTGGGATTGTTTGAGGAGTTGCCAGGACTCACTGGGGATGCTGGCTGAGGGCTGGTTACTTATAAACCTCATCTCTAAGGAGCCTCAAGTTCAACTTTTAAGAAGTATGTGCTGACCCTGTCTTGGGTTCCCTAGATGAGGGACCCAAAGCGGGGTTGGAAGCATGTGACGCAGGAGTGGAGACAGAAACAGAGGAAAAGAATCCTGTTGGCTAATATGGGGTTTGATGGGATTCACAGGGGGACCTGGAGCATAACTAATACTCCACTTGCATATGTGGAAAACCGAGTCCTGGGGTAGGTAAATATATTCCCAGATTATGAATCTAATCACATTTCGTAAACAGTTCCCATTCTTGAAGAGCAGGACCCATGTCTGAAGTGCCTCTGTTCCCCCAGCAGTGTTTTGAGGTGTGCTAGTCAGGCTGTGTATGAGATGAGGTTCGCTGGAATTCGGGGCTTCTAGGTTTGGAGAGATGGAGGATAGCCTCACCCACGTGGGCCCTGAGCAGCCCATCCTCTTCCCACAGCTGCCTGAGCTCTGAGGGCTGTCAGCAGCCTGAGGCACTGTGGGCCTCCTGCCAGGCCACCACTGCTGGAGAAGGGGACATTATTCATCCAGGAGATAAAGCAGCTGATGAGAGGTGGGCCTCCCAGCAGCTGTTCCTTCTTGGCATGGCTGGAACGGATGTGAGAGATAGGCAGGGGTGTGGGGGAGGGGAGACCATTTTGAGATAAAAAATAATAGTTTTGCCCTGGAGTGACAGGACACATATTTCAGAGCAGAGATGTATGCCAGCAGGAGCTAGCAGAGACGTATGCCCTCCCATGGAGATCTACAGTGACAGGTCACATGACTGCTGCTGTACGGTTAATAACCATCTTGCCTGGGACCACTCAGAACTCCGATCACAGAAAACACACACTAGTGGCTACAGAATTTTAGAAAGATACACCTTTCTCCCTAAACCCAGATTGGGGCCAGGAGCTCAAAACTTCCATGTTGGCACTTCGTCCAAACCCTCATCTGGCCCATCTTTCTGGCCATATCCCAAGGTTATCTTTCCTTATGGTGAGCTTCTTCATGGGACAACTTCTCTCTTGAGAAACATGGTGGGTCCTTGTCTGTTTTATGAAAGAAGCCATTCAAAACATACCCTGAGTGTTTCCTCAGAGAGGGGAGATTGGGATCTGGAGTCCATCAGTGAAAGGGCAAAAGGACAGAAGTGACACTCTTGTAGTCTCCCTCCAAGGCTTGAGGTCACCTCCTGATCTGACCACACATCCTCAGAATCAAGAGTGGGTCCACTTTGACACCCAGCCAACGCCAACAGCATAGCTCCCTTCAGTTCCTGTCAGGCCTCAGCACAAAGAAAGGTGTGCACAGGGTCTTTGAGGGGGTCTGAGGTAAGATGATTTTCCCTGTTAAATCTCAACATATGCAGGGACATGTTCAGATCCAACACTCAGCCCTGAACCCAAGGGGATCAATGCTTAATGTTTGTTGAAGTGTTGGGCACTTGCCTATTTAAGAACTATTGCTTTATTGATTCTTGATAGCTAACCTTTGAGGTCAGCTAGGCCTCACTATGTAGCCCAGGCTGGCCTCCAACTTTCTTCCTGCTTCTGCATCTTGAGTGCTGGGATTGCAGGTGCAGACTACCAGTCTCGATGTTTAATAACACAGAGGCACCAAGGGGTTAAGGAGTTCTTGTGATCACACTGCAGGGCCAGGAAGTCTGACCCACTTCATATATGGATGTCTCTAGAAAAAGTCCCATGTGTTACTCAAGTCTGGACAAGCTCTGAGTTGTTTTTAAGGGATCTGCAATAAATACAATAAAAAAAAAAAACATCAAATCTTCGTGTTCAACTATTTGTATTTAAAACGATCCCAAACTCTGAAACGTATATGAACATTTAAAATGGAAAAAGATTCAATGTTGGCACCATTTCTTCTCAGAAGCCCCCTTTCCTTTCCCTCTTCTGAAACATGGTTCCTCTGTGCTGCTGCCTACCCTGCTTCCCACCATGGCCCTTAGTACACACATTCTCGCTGTAGTTTTGTCTTCAGTTTCTTCCTTTGGGGAGGGCTGACCGCTGGCTTTCTATCTGGATGTCCAGAGCATTGCCAATTGTCAATTGCAAAGAGTTCAGAGATGCAATGAAATGGTGAGATTAGTGAGAGCAACAGGGGGCAGGGATGGGTAAGGACCATGAAGCACAGAGAAGGGCTATGCAGGGGCAGAGAGTGCACGTGGGCCCTGCCTGCCCTGCTGGAAACACATGGCAGTGATTTTCAAGACATCACCCAGCCAGAGGTTCCACCATAAACGCTTCCAGCTGCACCTTGCACTATGGACAGGAACTCCTGAAGACAGGATCTTGGCTGCTTCCAGCTTGAATGCCCATCAGAGAAAGGCAGGAAGGAACCACTCTGGAGAAAGCCTTCTACACTCACCAGATGCGTCTGGAGCTGTGTCTTTGCTGGTTTGGTGACAGATAGATTCATCCATCTTTTCCAGCATAGGGGCAAAGGGACTCTCTATCTTTGCTAGAGACTGGAATCCCCGAGGAGCCTTCAAAATGATTCTAACCCAGTCCTTCCTCCTCTGCCTCCTTCATCCCCAGATGTTCTGATTGACAGTCAATGGCCACATGTGTAGAAGTGATCCTAGAAGATTTTAGTGGAAGGCTGGAGAAGGGACTGATCCCCAGATCTATGTAAATGTGCTTGTATGGTGGTACACACTTGTAATGCCAATGCCAGGGGTGCAGAGACAGGTGGATCCGCGCAGCCAACCAGTCTAAGCCTAATTGGTGAGCCCCTGGCCAATGGGAAACACCATATCAAAATATAAACTGTTCAGCATTGAGGAATGACACCTGAACTAGTTCTCTGACCTCTACCCTCCCAATACACCAACACACACATGTACCAATGCATGCACACATACAGGTACACATACACACAAATATTTTTAATTTTTAAAATTACATTTATTTACTGTGTATGTAAGCACATACAAACCATGCACATGTGGAATTCACAGGACAGATTGTGGGGCTTGGTTCCCTCCTTCTAGCATCTGGTTTCCAAGGAACAAACTCAGGTTCTTGAACTTGACCCACATAAAAAATTTTTAGTGGATCTGAAAAATCCATTACTCATGACATCATAGGGATGCTAACGCTGGAGCACCACACCTTACTCAGGACTTGTGGTGTGAGTCTCAGCACACCTTTGATACTGTCAGGCCTGTAAGAACATGGCACTAGTAGATACCCATTTCATACTTGGCAATACTAACAGATGACTATGGTCCTGATTTCACACTCACTTTTACTGGTTTGCATTGTATCCCTTCTAGTTGTGGCAGGATTTACTATAGTAAAATATAATTAGTTCTCCCAGTTGTCTCACTTTTCACCTCTTTGTTACAGCAAGAGGCCATGTTGAGTGATACATCTAGAATGTTGGGATATGTAATTTCTGCCATGTTTGTCCATGGTGAGGTTCTCAGACCAAGTCTAAACTCCACTGTCAACATGGGTGGATTTAGAATCACCTAGGCAATGCAGTTACAGGTGTGTCTGTGAGCATGCTTCCAGAAAGGTTTAACTGAGGAGAAAAGATCTTCTCTGAAGGAGTTGGAGCACCACTCCATGGGATGGAGTCCCAGGCTGAGGAAGCCAGGAGGACGTCTGGTAAGGGCCAGCATTCATCTCCCTCTGCTTCCTCACTAGCGTCAACGTGACCAGCTGCTCCTGTCCCCACTGCTGTGCCTCTCTCACGATGATGGATTGCATCCGCTCAGACCAGGGGCCAAAATAAACTCTTCCTTCCTTCAACACCATTTGCCAGGAGTTTTGTCATAGAAACAAAAAAAGAGTAAGTAATACAACGTCCTCTTCATTAAATGACTCGTGACTATAGCCGGAGAGGGGAGATCTGGAAGACTTGCGGTTCTTTCAGTGAGCTTAGAGTGCTTCCATGGCCATGGACTTAAGCCTCTTCTGTGCAACCTTGTGACTTTGTGTCTTACAGAGTGGCAGATCATGGGGATTGCTTCATTTCCCTACTCGTGGAACATGCTTCTTTATTTTCAATTGTGTCTAGTGGTATGACTCCCCTGTAATTTATTTAACCATCTCCTGAAGATACACAATTGAGCTGCAGTTCACCTCAACAAAAAGGTCACCTGAAAGTAACCTTTAGGAGTCAATTGTGGTTTGGAGGAGCTAGGGTGGCCTCTAGGAGCTAGGGTGGCCTCTAGGAGCTGAGGGTGGCCTCTAGGAACTAGGGTGGCTGAGGTTGGACTTTAAGACCTGACAGAAGCTGCCACCTATCAAACAGCTATGAACCACACCCTCAGCTCATGGGTGCAGAAGATATTCTTTCAACAAGCTAGATGATCCTGTAAATAGTCTCCCTGCCACTCCACGTAAGAGCAGAGCCCCTGCTGACCTCCATGTAGCAGACTCGTAGAAAACCCAGCTGAGCCTGCCCAGAACTCTGAGCCACATAAGCCAGCACACAAGTATGTGATGCTATAAACCTCTAAGTTTAGAGAAGCTTAACTGGGCACGGAATAGGCCCCTCTGGTGCTTCTGCTCTGTCCTGCCTCTGAGAGGTCTCTGTTATGTGGATGTGCCACCTTGTGCCCATCAATTCTCCAGCTGATGGATATCTGCTTTGCCTCCAGCTTCTTTCTTTGAATAAAGGTGTTTCAAAGATTCTTACACACATCACTTAATGGGGGTGTTTTATTTCTTCCGAGGAAAAGTCTAGTAAGAGCATGTATCCTGTGTTACAGTGCATATTGAACTTTGTAGAAAGTTGTCCAAGCTGGAGGCTGGAGAGTCGGCTCTGCAGTTAAGCACTTTGGCTGCTACTGCAGAAGATCTAGAGCTTCCCAGCCCCCACTAGCTACTTACAATCATCTTGAACTCCAGATCCATGGAATCCAACACCCTTTTCTGGCTTCTAGAGGTACCAGTTACACACACAGAGTTACCAGTACACACTTGGTATATACGTACATGAAGGCAAACATACACATAAAAATATCTTTGAAAACCTATTAAGTTGTTTCCCATAGCAACTATGCAATGTTTCACAGACTCTCACGAAGATGAGTCCAGCATTGTGCACCATCATACGTAGCTTGAATCATCCATCTCTGAAATCTGATATCTCAATGGAATTTTTATTGTCACCTCCCAAGCCACTTTTGCTGTCATTTCATGTGCTGACTGGCTATGCTTTGATATGTCTTTTGTTTATTACTTGTTGAAATTTTAAGGTTTTTTTTTGCCACCCACAGAGACGTTCTAAGATAGTATTGTAAAAGAAATATGACTGGCATTTAATAGACACTAAATAAAACAAGTAATATTTTGGTTCTCTCTCCCCCTCCCTCCCTCTCTCTCCCTCTCTCTCTTTCTCCCTCCCCCCTTCTGTGTGATATGCATGCATATATACTTACATGTCTATTTGTGTGCTGGTTTGTATGCCTGTGATGCCTGCAGAAGCTAGGGGTCACTATCCAGTCTGTTCCTGGATTAATCCCCGTGTTGTTGTTGTTGTTTGAGAAAGGATCCCTCTGTGTCATCATAGCTGTCCTGGAATTCCCTCTGTAGATCAGGCTGGCCTTAAACTCACAGATATCCATCTGCCTGTGCCATCCAAATGCTGGGACTAAAGGTGTGAACCACCACTGCCCGTTTTCCATCTTATCTTTTAAGCCATTTCTCTTTCTCTGAGCCACCTACAGCAGAGTGATTGAGCTAGGCTGGCTGACCAGTGAGCTCCAGGCATCTGCCTGTCTGCATCCCAGATTCTAGGAAGCACACTTGGCGAGTCGTCTACAGAATCACGCAGCTTCTCATTTCTCAGTGACTTTGAAATAGTATCATCATCAGAGGCTGGCAAAGTGCCTGTCATGGAGGCACAAGGACCTGAGTTCAGATCTCTGACACCCATGTAAAATCCAGGCATGGCCGTGCATACTTCGCTGACTCACTGGATCTGCAGTGTGTCTTGGCCTCCCCAACTTTCCAGTGGGTGTGATCAGTGCCTGCCTCATACATCATAAGCTTTCAATGGTAATGTGTCTAGCCCATAGTGCTGTATAAGTAACTAAAAGAAACGAAGAAAAGAATCAGTTCTAAGTCACAGGCATGAAGAAGGGGAGAGAGGATGACGCATAAGAGAAGCTGAATGACTGAGGTGATGGAGCAGGAATGCACCCAGGACTGGAGCCAGAAAGTACCTGGGGTGGAAGCACAGCTTACTTTGGAGGCTGGTGAGGACTTCCGCCCACCAACAGTAAGGGTGAATGAAAGCTGGCTCTCTTAGGTGGCACTAGCCCCAAGCATCCTCTAAGGACAAGTGCTGAGGTCCTCAGCTCTGCCAGACTTGGCATCCCAAAACACACCCCACACCTCTATTTAAGGCAACAGAGCCCTCCAAAGTTTCATTGCAATCTGAGGTCTGTGAGTGTCTGCCCAGCTGTCACAGGGTGGAAGGTTGAGGACACAGCCAAGCACGTGCCAGGGGAGGGTACAGGGATCTTGTAACTGCTATCCATCATAGATGCTAAAATTAGTACACCCAATTCCTCATTCTTCTTGACCCAACTCAGCTCGCTTCTTTTTGATTCCAGCTCAGTGTCTGGCTTCCAAAGACACCGGGTGGAAGGTTAGGCTTTCCACAGCCTCCAGAGGAGGGTGAGGCAGGGACCGTGTCCAGTTCACCTCTTAGGGTCCAAATGTTTCCCTATGTGGACAAAAATACATTGGAATTTGACTTAAAGGAAAATATCCAATAGATAGCACAGCAAAGTGTGTGTGTGTGTGTGTGTGTGTGTGTGTAGAACAAAGGTATTTGGACCGCCAAACACACATACACACACACACACAAGTCAAAGAAAACCTATCCCACATCAATTTATTTTCTTCTGTATTTCCAACATGTGCATTGTGTGCACACCCCACTCCCAGCACACCAGTGTACCTATTTCTAAATAAAATAAAATAAAATGAAATGAAATGAAATGAAATGAAATAAAATAAAATAAAATAAAATAACCCATTTATGTCATCTTGTGACCTTTTGTGCCTGACCCCTAATTCCAGGGATCTTTTCATGCCAAAATATAAGCGGAACTGGAGATGGAGCAGCCCCTGTGAGAGGAAACCACTAACTGGGCAGTCTAGGTGAGGTCAGAGGCCCAACCAGCCCTGGGAACCCTATTTTGGTACACAGGTGTTTGGGAGCCAGGTCAGTCTCTTGGGAGATTTGGGGGTTCATCCCTGTCTGGGAAGAAGATCTTCACACACATAACATGAAGCTTCAAAGATTTACATTTATGATGGAACAAAAGAAGGAATTGGGGCATTTCTTTAATTTTTAATTAAAATCCACTTATCTCATTACAAGAGATAAGAAGCCTCATTTGCCTTCGGGGAAAAGTTATCCATACAGGTAGAAAGACCACAATAATATGCTAGTCAAAGATACTAGGCATCTGAGGGTTTTGACATCAGAATTTGAAATTAATTATAATGTACAGTAGCAAAAGGTAGTATTTTAAAATGTTTTCTGTAACTCTGTGAAGGAAGAATCAATACATAGATTTTTTTCCAAGTCAGGTATGACTTGACCCTCCAACACTTAGTGGTAGGGCTGAGTACTGTGTCACTCAAACTCTTTGGGGTCCCCACAAAGTTCACTTGAAAAAGAATTAGAGGGCACATGCTGTGACTACTTTTTTTATATATATAGTGTTTAAAGGAAGTATTGTAGGAAGTATTGCTATATAGTAGTTCCAAGTCATGTCTTCTCCAGGTACATGGGGTGACCTGCACCCCACTGCCCCTCCAGCTTCTCAGAGGGAGACTGTTTAGACTAACCCATTCTCTGAGATGATACTCTGGGCACTGCCGTAAAGAGAATTTGCTCTTTTCTCTTGGCCTTGCCTTTTGGGTTGGGGAGGTTGCATGGGGCTCATTCTGGACCCAGCATGGGCTAAGCCGCCTGCCTCAGCAGTGAGCTCCAACAGTATCTGGACCCAGGTGCTGTGTGAGTCACAAGAATGTCAGCTAGCATGCTTCTGTCTCTTGGAGGCCTCCATCAGTCTCCATCTGTCTCTTGGGAGCCCACTCTGGCATGCACTTGAGTGAGAATACTCTCTTGTGGAGGGAGGGGATTGCCTGGGGATTGATAGATTCCTACTTCCCTTAAGCAGACGCTTCATTATGGCCATTGCAGCATGACACTTTGTCAAGGCTCCCGGGGTCCTTGAAGGGCACTGACTGTCATGACACATCTTCTCATTCTCTCCTACAGAAATGACACAATAGAACCTAGCAGGTCAGTAAGACTGGCATTCAGAGGGTGAAAAACTCAGGCTCTGGAGCCATGCAGTCCAGGCCTAGGCCTGACTTAGCCACTTCACAGCTCTTGATCTCAGGCTGGGACATTCAAGTTCAGGGACTCAGGGTTCCTTCGATAAACAAAGGTAACAACAAAACCTGTCAGGCAGTGAGTAAGAGGGCTGAAGTAATGCCCAAAAGACTCAGAGCATGCCGTTAGCACACAATAAATTCTAACCCCATTCATTATTTGTCCTTTGAGGTTTGAGCAAGTCTTCAACTTGTCTGAGCCTCAGTTTTCTCATCTATTTAATGGGGAGAACAGCACATTCCTAGGCTTCCTGTTCCCTTACTTTGGTAGCTCCTTCACACTGATACTTACACCCTATTTGTGCATCTGTCAGTGCAGCAGATGCCTGTGGCAGGAGCCCAGTCTCTATTTATGAAGATGCCTGAGGCATAAGAGTATCTGTAATACAGTAGGAGCTGAAATACAGTAGATGCTCAGTAAATGCTCAACGAATGAAAGAGTAGCATTTTTCTCAAGACTGAAGCAAAGGAAGATAAGTAGATGTGGTGAATAACACTGATTGTCATCTTGACAGGATCTCGAATTATCTATGAGACAAGCCTCTGGGCATGGCTGTGAGGGAGTTTCTAGATTAGAACTACAGGTGGTTGGTTACCTACGACACCCTCTGGGCTGAGGTCGCAGGGTTTGCATCTAAAAGAGAAAGACAGTTGAACACTGCCATCCATCCCTCTCTGCTTCCTGTTCCTGCTTCACCCTTCCCACCAAGACAGACTGTATCCTCAAACTTTGTACCAAAGTAAAATAAATCCTTTCTTTATTAACTTGCTTTTGTCAGGTACACTGTTACAGTAACTACTTTGTTAAAAGTAACTAATATTGTAAACTCTATTGATAGTCAGAATGACACAGTGTGTGTGTGTGTGTGTGTGTGTGTGTGTGTGTGTGTGTGTGTGTAGGACAAAGGCATTTGGACCATCAAAAAAATCTTCAGGGTCCAGGGATGTAGCTTGGTTGCATTTGATTCCAGTACTCAAAAAGGGAAAAACGAGAGGTTGGGCGAGAGAGGGGATGGGAACCCGGGATGCTGCTCTGACTTCATCCTCACCTGTGTGAGCACACAGACAGCCACATTCTCTGAGTTCCTCTCCTATGAAATAAAGAGTGACTTGTCCCCTCAGGAAGGCCAGGCCACTCTTGGCCAGCATCTGGTGCTAATGACTGGCTCACAGCAGGACTCCCCCTACCCACCCACCCAAAACACACACGTCTTTGCTCTTGTGATCTCTAAGGACAGAGTGAATAGACACTTGACACTGACCAAAGGCCTTCTGTGTGCCAGGCTTCACACTGAGTGAGGCTACAGGGGTCTGAGGTAGTGTGTAAGCAGAAGCAGCATCAAGGCGTATGGCAGAATGTTACGGCACTGTGCTAAGGTTGAGAAAGTCTGCTACTGGAGCATGTATGGGCAGGAAGAGGCCCTTCATGGCTTCAACCATCCAAGCATGTATTAGGAAAATGATTTTCCCCTTTCTGGGTGCCAATGGTCACTGGAGCCATCTCAGCTCCCATTTTCCAGTTGTTGGCATCTGCTGTGGGAGTGTGATCATTTCTGTTAGTACATAGCATGTGAGCATCATGACAGACCTCAGAGTAGCGGCCTGGATGAAACACACTCTTAGAGAAGCTGGAGGACATAGAGAAAACGGGGCTTTGATGGTTAGAACAGTTAGTGACGGTCCCGCTTTCCAGAGCAGAAGCATGGCAGGTCCCGTCTGAAATGACCACGCTCAGCTTTGGAGTTTAACCAGCAAGCCCTCCTGCTGTAATGCTGTCCCAGTTCAGAGACACAGTAATCGATCCTCTGTCCCTGAGTCTGCTGGGGACTGTGGTAAGCTGCAGAGGCTGTGCCCGATGAAGAAACATCTGTGGTACATACTGGGTTAGGCTAGTGAAGGCTTTGTGCCCCAATTTCTGCTCTGTAAAACTGGAGTAATTTTATTTCTCTCCTAAACTTGTCTTGACTGTTAAGTTTGTAGGCATGCAAAGGAAACTGCTACCACTGGAGGGTGAGTTGCATCCTAATCGTTCAAAACACCCACCTGTCTATATTAAGAACTGAGTACACTGAGAACCAAGGCTGGCTGTTTGTTTGTTTTGATTTTTAGACATTAGGAAGTGCATCTAGGGTCTTGTGTACGCTCAGCAAGTGTTCCACCATTAAACTATGCTGCCAGGGCTATTTTTACTTTTTATTTTGAAATATGGGCTCCCTAATTTCCCCCAGCTGGCCTTGAACTTCCAGTCGTCTTGTTGGAGCTTCCTGAGAAGCTGGGATTACAGGGCTGTGCCACTGGGCTCAATTTAGCAATCAAGTTCTGGCAATGTTTCTGTGACCTTTCCGTTTTTCTTCAGAGTGATACTGCATCTTGGGCTAGGGATGGCTTCGAGAAGACTCAAAGCCTGCAGGCATAAGGCACAGGCCCATGTAGCAGTGGAGTTCTCCGGGACTGCCTGATGTAGTCCTCAGTCCGCGCCTGGTTACCATCAGCCTCTAGGCTGCAAAGAATGTGCCTTACGGCGGGCAGCCTTCCAGCGACCCGAGAAGGGAGTCTCATCCTTTCAGGACGTCTCGACTACAGATAAAATCCTTCCTGTGTCCCAGCTCACAGCTGGCAGGGGCCACTGCCAGTGACTGATGGCAATGGGTGAGTTGTCAGAAAGATGTGTGTGTGAACGGAGCACCAGCGAGCCAAGGCGAGGCTTGCATTCAGGAGGCTGGTGGGAAGCCGCGCAGTAGCACAATGGTTTGTTGTGCACCTACTATGTCCTTGGATCTGTGCCAAGCATTCAGGAGAAGGCTGCGAAGTCAACAACAGTTTCCCTAAACCTGTGTTTACTGTCGCAGGGCTCTGTGACAGTAATGATTTCTCTTGATCTTTGGCTAAAGCTAGGACATACCCAGACCACATTACTTTTATTTAAGGATGGACAATAAAAGAAACTTGTTTAAAGCTCAATGCATGACAGTGTCTAGGTACTTAATCAGAACTCTTTCCCTTCAGGGCTAGGTATCCAGCTGGACTACACTTCCCAGCATGCCTGAGGGTGGGGCGCATCCATGTGACTATATTCTGGCCAACTGGATGAGTGGAATGCTTTGAGTAATCTTCAGATAAACTGAGATTACAAGAACATTGTAATTCCCTTGGGCAGGGGAATGGGAGAAGAGGCTGCTAGGACCTTGGTGGCTAGCCAACCATGCTAGCCTAGTGGTGCTCCAGGTTCAATAAGGGACCCTGTTTTTTGTTTGTTTTTCTATCCATCCTCTTACAAAGAAGCAGGAAAAATCCCTGTATGCAGTCAGTATCTCAGAAAAGCAATGGGACTGTTAGCATTTTGTGTAAGCTCAGCCCCACAGTTACCTGGCAACAGCCATCTGTGCCTGACCCATTATAAAAGGGGCTGCTTGCCCCCTACATTGTCTCTTGCTCTCTTGCCTTCTTGTTCCTGCTCTGTCATCTTTCCCCTTCTCTCCCCATTCCCCTTCTCCCTCTCCCTCCATGTGCTCATGGCCGGCCTCTGCTTCTCTACTCCTCTGCTTCTCTCTCTCTCTCTCTTTCCCTCCCTCTTTCTCTCTGTCTCATCTACCCTCTCAGCTCCCCTCCCCATGCCCTAAATAAACTTTATACTATACTATACCATACCATACCATATACTATACTATATAATACAATACTATACTATATACTATACTATACAATACTCTACTATACAATACTATACTATACCATACCATACCATACCATATACTATACTATATAATACAATACTATACTATATACTATACTATACTATACAATACTCTACTATACAATACTATACTATACCATACCATACCATACCATATACTATACTATATAATACAATACTATACTATATACTATACTATACAATACTATACTATACAATACTATACTATACCATACCATACCATACCATACTATATACATAATACAATACTATACAATACTATACTATACCATACCATACCATACCATACCATACCATACCATATACTATACTATATAATACAATACTATACTATATACTATACTATACCATACCATACTATATACTATACTATATAATACAATACTATACTATATACTATACTATACAATACTCTACTATACAATACTATACTATACCATACCATACCATACCATACCATACCATATACTATACTATATAATACAATACTATACTATATACTATACTATACAATACTCTACTCTACTCTACTCTACTCTACTCTACTCTACTCTACCATACCATACCATACCATACCATACCATACCATACCATATACTATACTATATAATACAATACTATACTATATACTATACTATACCATACCATACCATACCATACCATACCATACCATATTATACTATACTATACTATACCATTGTGTGGCTGGTCCTCAGGGGCAAGGGATGCTCCATCGTGGGCCTGCTAGAGGCACCTCCTTCCCCAATACTTGACTACACCTCCACCAAAACATATTCCTCTCCTGTTTGTCTTTTTATAAACACAACACTATCTCTACACTCCATGGCCAGCCTTGGACTCACTCACGGTAGGGACAAAGAGCCTGTCTTGTATGGGATGACTTCACTAACCCCCTCCTCCAGTCCAGTGCTGCAAATCATGGACCAGGTCGAGAGGACCAGAAAGACAGTCTTCTAGGCCTGTTTAGAGTCTAGATGAGGAATCCCGGTGGCAGTTGTTGCCCTTCCTGAAGCTTCCAGCTTCTAGCTGCTAAGAGTAGGGTCAGGAACTATAGGCCCTGCAGTTTCTAATTTGCCCTACCCTCTCCAAAGAAAACATTTTCCAGAAGTCAATCACTGTCTATATTATTTCATTAGTCTTAAAAGGAATGGAAACGGGCTTTTGTTGTTGCTGTTATTTTGTTATTAACAAAAGAGTGCTTGGAATTTCTGTGGTTGCTGTCCACAAAGTTAGCAAATCCTGTGGCCCAGGCTCTGCCATGCCACCCTGGCTCACATCTTCATGAAACTCATCTTCTAGGATGGAGGCTCATACCCAGTGTATTTAAAACACACGTCCAGAGTTTGGAGTCGTGGAGGCTGGGTGTGAAGAAGAAAAGAGGCGAGTGAGCAGAGACTACTCGGTCTCCCCACAACCTCAAACCTTAGGGTTCCAGGCCGAGGCTGTCTACTGAGCATGCGCAGTATTATTATCCTAGGAAGGTCAGCCTTCTTACCGGCTGTGCTCTCAAGGGCTGAGGGAGAGGAGCCCCACAGGTTTGTGGGCATGAAGCCATGTCCCCAAGGCTCCTATTAACTGGCAAGTAACAGTCACAGAGTTCTACACAGGGGTATGGGAATAAGTAGGGTGTTGGTGAACAGGCAGGAAGCTGACCCTCTGTTCCAAGCGCTCAGCTGAGGTCTTCTAATTGAGAAGCCTGGTGTCAGAGACTAGAAGCTCGGAGGTGTATGTACATCTGGAGACCTTTGGGAGAGGCTCTGAAAGTCTCTGGCCCCAGCTGGAAGCAGAGCCATTCCAAGAAGAGGCAGGAAGGACTGGCCTGGTCATTTTCAAGCTACATGGCCTGGATGGCATGAGAAAGATTTCTGCCATGAACTGGAAGGAAAGAATGGTCTGGTCGTGTTGAAGTGTGTACCTAAGACCCAGGCAGTGCATGGCACAGGCTGCCAGAAGGAACTCTCAGAATGCTGGAAGACAGGCTTCACATCGGCTGTGCTGAGTCCTCACATACATTCATTCATTCATTCATTCATTCATTCATTCATTCAACCATCTGTGCATGGGAGGGAGTGCCTTCCAGGCTGCATTCACATAGGAAACCCTGGGAAACTGAGACATCAGTTTGGAACCAATGGGCAGGTTTGAAAGTCCCAGACCTCTGTTCCCATTCTCTTTGGGGGTCTGGTTCCACTCTGAGCTTTCCACTAAACACAGGCTTAGTTCCTTATGTTAAGGCTGGGAACGTGCACTGTCAGATACTGCCATTTTCACTCAGATTTAAGATCCAGAAACTCCTTGGCCACAGCCCTTTCTAGTTCATCCTTGACTTCCTGTTGATTTCTGCCATCTTGCGCATCAGTGACCCCTGACCCCAAAGGAATAACTAAGAGAGATGGTAGTAGTGGTTATTTGTACTTATTGTGAGTCCCAGGATCTTCAAAGTCATTTAGAATCCCCTGTTTCCTTAAGAGGCAGATATTATCATTAGCTTCTTATTACATAGCGAGGAATCAAAACCCAGGCTACAAAACTTTTAAGCAGTCACACAGTATATGCTTGGGTAGGGCTGAACACTTAGGCAGTCTGACCCCCACATCTGTGGCTCCATTGTTGTAGACCCACTAGGTGCTGGAAGTTACTCCCATTGTTTCTCACAGTCAACCACCATGGATAGAAAGACTGCTACATGCCAGGACGGGCTCGAAAGCTCAGGCCGGGTGGGGCTAGGAGTGAAATGTTCACCTTGGGGCATGGAATTTAGGTCGGGTGCCAAAATTTCAGTAATCCAGATAAATAATACTTTAGAACAATGTTTTTGTTTGTTTTTGTTTGTATAGGCAACAAACTATGCCTATAGAATGGCTGCATGTATAACGATGTTTTTTCAGCTAGCTGTGGTGGAGCACTCCAGCAGGAAGCCCAGAGCTAAATGAGGTAGAAGGAATATGAGTTAGAGGCCAGCCTGAGCTACAAGTGTATAGTTTGGTGTGGTTTGTACTTATTGTGAGTCCCAGGTTCTTCAAAGTCATTTAGAATCCCCATTCTCCTTAAGAGGGAGATAGTATCATTAGCTTCTTATTACATAACAAGGAATCAAAACCCAGGCAACAAAACTTTTAAGAAGTCACACAGTATATGCTTGGGTAGGGCTGAACACTTAGGCAGTCTGACCCCCACATCACGTGTACACATGATTAATCCCAGCACTTGGGAAGCAGAGACAAGTGAGTCTCTGAGTTTGAGCCCAACCTGGTCTACAGAGAGAGTTTCAGCACAGCCAGGGCTACAAAATAAGATCCTGCCTTGAAAGACAAACAAAAAAAAATTTTTTATCAGAGGAAGATAAAGAATGAAATATTCAAATACCAATGCTAATGGAGGGCATAGAAATGATTTAATTGGATTCTTGGTTTTGTTTGTTTATTTTTGAGACAGGCTCTTGTTTTGTAGAGCTCAGATTAGCCTGCAACTAGCTATCCTCCTGCCTCAGCCTCCTGAGTGTTGGCATCACACTCAGCTCCTCACTGAATTAGTGCCATGTGTGGCCCAGAGGCAGTGCTGACCCTACTGAGATCCACACTCTGCCCTTGGTAGAAATCGATCATGGGTGCTTGGCTTTGCTTTTTCAGGATCCTTCTAAGTATGTTTTTTATTCTTCTCACCCACTCTATGAGGGAAAGTTAGTCTCCTTTCCATTACAAAGGGAAAAGGAATGTCTAATACTTTCCATAGCATGTGTAACCTGCCAGTAGGGGCCAGAGCTGGGCTTTGAACCCAGGCTGCCCCATTCCAAGCAATCAGACCTTTAACAAAGGCCACATTTGGTTCTAGTCTATTTTTGTTAGGGGAAAAATACTCTATGGACAGGAAGGTATAGGGTACACATCTGTCTTATGTCCACAATAACAGACGAGGACAGGGACCTTATCGACTGTAGTCAAAAGCCCTTGACATTGGACCTTAGCAGGATGGACTAGCAGATTGCTACCCTTAAATCTGTGTTTAACAGGAAGCTCAGAGTGCAGACCTTGCTCCAGGAAGAATGAGAACAGAGGGTTGGGACTTTGGAACCTGCCTGTGGGTACTGATGTCCCAGCTTCCCAGGTGCTTCCTCCAGATCCACAGATGGTTGGATAAATGAGAAGGCCACTACAGGTGAGGCCGGTCAAGCCTAGAGTAGCATTTCCAGGACCCTGCCTGGGAATGTTCAGTCTTTCAGTTAAATCTCTTATGAGCCAAGACTCCTGAAGGTCCTACACTGAGTGGCAGGGTTGAAGGTTTTTTCCAGGATGTCTTCATTGTCTCTGTTTTTAGATTTACACACACCTCAAACACATTTTCTGCCTAGCTAACATTCAGATTAAATGGCACTGTTCTTGACCCAGAAGGCCAGGGTCACAGTCTTAAGACCTAGCTTTAATCATAAGAGTGAGTATTTGAGGATCAGTTCTGTCAGAATCTTTTACAAAACACACTACTTGTGAGACCTTGCACAAGCACCTTGCCCCCTCTGAATTCCAGATCCCTGTCTGGGCAATATAGTTTGCCTTAGGCAGGTGTCTGTGAAGCCTCACAGCACACAGATGACTGTGATTACTTCAGTGGGCTGCCTGCTGATGGAGTGCAGATTCGTTCTGCACATTTTATCTTTGTGTTCATTCCCAGTGTTCATTCTTCGAATAAACAATGTCTTCATCCAGTTTTTAAAAGATGCTCTGATTCCACCTTGGAATCCACTTGTTTCCTCAGCTGGAAGTGGCCAGCTGTCTCTTGCATGCAGGCCTGAATCTCCAGACACTGTTGGTTTAGCATTTATCAAATGGATCTCACAAACCCTGGGTACCTGTCAGCTCTCCCTACCCTTGGGCCCAGGTCTGATCTGTCATCATATTCAGAGAACAAGTCAATGTGGAGTGGCAGTCTCTCTGGCTGGGACAGGTACCTGTCAGGATCTGCATGAGAGAGGAGGGGGCACACAAGTCAGACTCAGTCACGGGTGATGTGCCCAGACACTAGAGGACCACGTATGGGAAAAGGTACTTAGAAATGTGGGTTCCCAGTCGTCCACACTGTCACAGAACAGCAAGGACTGCAGGCTCATCACCTGGCTGAACATTATCTCTCCACTGTAAACTTCTGGAGTTAGTGCAGAGCCTGGATCTCAGATCCTAGCCCACCAACTCACGGAGTTAGTGCAGAGCCTGGATCTCGGATCCCAGGCCACCGACTCAGCAGCTGTGTAGCCTCCCACACTGCAGCATCTCTGCTTTTTTTTTTTTTTTTCTGAAAACTTGACTGTTCAGAGGCTCAAAGGCAGTGAGTGTTATAAATGGGCATATGGGCAGGCACACGGAAAGGACTTTATCAAGACTGCCTGTATTATACTCAGTGTTTCCAAGCTCTGTCCTATGGAACTCTGAGAAGTGAGGCAAGTGTCAGAGTGTGTGAATAAAATAGAGGGAGAACCTGACTTTGCTCTTGACCCTAGAGGTCGGGGGTCTAGTCCAAGTGATTTCTGAGGAGCTCTAAGCCTAGGAGAAAAGGGAGTCACTGATGATTGATGGTGATTTGTATTTAGAGGAGAGGAGGGAGCGTTGGACATCATAGCAAATGCAGGTCACAAGAGGAAAAGTATCTGTCGTCACACCAGAGCCATCTGATACAGCTTTTCTCCAAGTTGTTACTTCTGGCCTATAAGGTATCGCTCTGTGAATTAAGGAGAAGGACAGAGTCAGATGGTTTATGTGCTGCCCCATCTGGATGGTGTTGAATGCCTTTGCACACAAGCTGGACAATCTTTCACAACTCCCTGCCTCTTCTGCCATCTTCGATATATGCTGGTAAGAACCAGGAGATAATAACTTTGACACCGTGAGAAAAAAAGACAGTCAGGGTTCAATCAGGTGCATTCTGGGATCTGGATAAGGAAGTCAGAGAGATGTGCAGACAGGAGGCTTGCATTTGCATTTGTATGTATGTATGTATGTATGTATGTAAGTATGTATGTATGTATGTATGTATGTATGTATGTATATTCCTATGTGACCCCAGAAAGCCAGTGATTTTATCTTGCTAGCTTTCTGCCAGCACTGTGGATGGCAGTGAAAGTTGGCTTTGTGGCTTGCTTTAGTCAGCTGGAGCAGAGCCAAACTGTCATATGGGGAACAAACAGTATGATCCCCAAACTGTATCACATCCACCATACAATTGGTGACAAGCTTTTGCTGACCTAAGGACAGAGCAATCAACAGCCTACCCACCTGTGGGGCCCCAGCCATCAGGAGATAGAGGCAGGAGGATCAAATTCGAAGCCAGCCTGGTCTACTTAGGGAGTCACAGGGCAGTCATAGCTATATATTAAGATCTTGTGCAAAAAAAAAAGGAAATAAAAGGAAAAAAAGTCATTGTTTGGTGACAGAGCAGAGAGACATTTACCAGAGTGACCATCCCCAAGCTTAGTGTCTGAATGCTTCGGGGAAAATAAGCCATGGGAGCAGGTAAAGCATCCAGAGAGCATATGAGATGCCAAGCACCACGCTTAGGGTTTTAGCTGACAAATCCATTTCATTCTTTTATCTAGTCCTCAGTTAGATATGACGTCCTTTGGAATTTGTGTATTGGGAAGCTGAAGCATAGAAAGATTCACCAATTTGCCCAGTGTCAGTGAGAACACAGGCTCAGAAGAGAGTCAGAAAGTGGAGACCATGGGTTAACTGAAAAACTGGGCTGAGCATGTGTGACTGAAACATGTAAGACGACGTGGATGAAGCAGGCTGGATCTGGAACAAGGCCTGGTGTAAGACCTGGCTCACGTGCTCTTTCAGTAGCCACAGGCAAGTTGTGGAACCTCTGTAGTATGAGGACAGTGACAAGAGAGAAGCTTATCATCTGAAGTCCCCATAGGAGGGTTTGGAGAGACAGTGAGGAGGAGATGAATGTTCTCTCTGGCTCACTGGGTGACAAGAAAACAGTAAGAACTCAACATAAAGACTGGAATAAGGCTCAATTGGTTGATAGCAAAGCTAAGCATGCTAAGCTGAGTCCTGGGATCAATATCCTAGTACCCCATAAAACAGCATGGTGACACACATCTGTAATTCCAGCAGTCATGTGGTAGTGGCAGGAGAATCAGGAATTCAAGGTCAGCCTTAGCTACATAGCAAGCTTGAAGCCATTCTGGGTCTCACAGGATCCTATATCAAAAACAATCAAAGAAATGAGCAGAACTCTATATTGGGATAAAAGAAAGCTGTTAGGAATTTCTTAAGAGTAAACTTAGGGCTGGTGTGATAGTTCAGTTAGCAAAGAGCTGTTTTATAAGCATGAGGACCTCAGTTTAATCCCAACAACCCATGTTAAACATCAACAAAACAGCTATGGTGTGCATGCCTATGATCCCAGGGCTAGGGATGTATAGACAAGCAGATCTCCGGGTCAGCACGTCTAGCCAGTCTCAATAAGGTGGGTGACACACAAGGAACCAGAGCTGAGGCTGTCTTCTGGCATTGTACTGGTTAATTTTTTTATTGTCAATTTGACATAACAGAGAGTTACCTGGGAAGAGAGAACCTTAACAGAGGAATTACCTCCATCAGACTGATCTATGGCCATGTCTGTAAGGGTTTATCTTGGCCGATGATGTGGGGTGACCCAGCCCACTGAGGGTAACATCATTTGTAGGTAGAAAAGTCTGGGCTGTATAAAAGCTGTAGCTTTTGTGTGCTGGCCAGAAAGTCAGTTAGCAGTGTTCCTCTACGGTTTATGCTTCATGCTCCTCCCTTGAATTCCTGCCCGACTTTTCTCATTGATAGATTGTGTTCTTGTCTGGCTAGTTAGTTTTTTGCTAACTTGATGCAAGTTAGATCATTTGGGAAGAGGGAATGGCAATTGAGAGCATGCCCCCTCCCAGATTGGTCTGTGGGTAAGCTTGTGTTACATCTTCTTGTTTGGTGATTTATAAGGGAGGACTCAGCTCACAGTGGGAGGAACCACCCTTGGCAGGTGATTCTATATGCTGTTTAAAAAGCAGGCTGAGGAAGCTGCTAAGAACAAGACAGTGAGTAGCACTTCACCATGGCCTCTGCTTCAGTTCCTGCCTTGATTTTGTGCTCTGACCTCCTTTAACGATGGACTGTGAGGACTGTGATGTGGAACTGTAACCTAAATAAATCCTTTCCTCCCCAAGTTGCTTTTGGTCCTGGTATTTTATCTCAACAGTAGAAACAGTAACTAAGGCAGGCCTGGAAATATAAGCCAAATAAACCTTTATCTCCTTAAGTTACCTTTGTTTACGATGTTATCACAGTAACAGAAAACAAACAAGAACAGGGCTCTACAGGGATGTGTGCACATATGCGTTCTCTATCTATCTATCTATCTATCTATCCATCCATCTATCTGTATATCC
Source organism: Grammomys surdaster (assembly GCF_004785775.1). Lineage (NCBI taxonomy): Eukaryota > Metazoa > Chordata > Mammalia > Rodentia > Muridae > Grammomys > Grammomys surdaster. Next base: position 2,697,544 of record NW_021604716.1, read on the forward strand.
ACACTCAAGTGTATATACACACACAGAGACACACACACACCCACACACACACAGTATACTCATAACTTCCAGCAAGGGGAAAGGTTTAAACCATGCACTCAATCAATAGTTGTGGGCTACATCTTAGTGCGGCGGAGAAGATCTTGATCTTCGTGGACCTTCAGGAATTTCCAAACACAGGCTCTAAGAACAAGTTGTTCGTTCAGTAGGATGGTACCAGCCCCAGTTCTGGGCACTAGGGATGGAGTGAGTCATAAGACTGACCCCAAACCTGCCCTTCAAGAACTGATGATGCTTTGGCACTGGAGGGAGAGACTTGCAAACAGACAGTGCAGCAGAGGTGAGGGCTATTTGGTCAGGGAACAGAAAGGGACAGAGAGGCTCCAGTTGGGAAGGGGATTCCTTTGGAGTACATGGTAATATTTGAGCACCTCCAAAATGCATGCAGAGAGGAATGAACCACAGTGACATGCGGCAGAAAGGTTCCTCGGTGGAGGGAGCAAGGAGGAAGTACAAAGACTATGGAGGATGCATGAGTCATGAGGACTAGCAAGGGACACACATGTTGGTGGTGACAGATAAAGGATGTAGAGCCCATACGTGTGGAGCTTGGCAGACCATACTCACCGCTTTTTCTCATTGCTGTTAATACCTTCCCATTGCTAACATGAACCTGCTCCATTTGCTCTCTGACTGTGGATGCAACCTGCCTGGCTCTCATACGCTCCCATACGCTCTCACGGCCACAGCTACTCACTAGGACGGACTGAATCTCCTTCCTGTCAGTTGCTTTGGCCAGGTATTTTGAAACAGTCATGAAAACAGTAACAAACAGACTGCATCACTAGGAAAGTGTGTGGGCGTGGCAGGTTCTGGCAGAACATCTCCTGTTTTTTCTCTTCCTTTCTGTGATGCTGGAATCAGAACCACACTGTCCTGCTCCATGGGGTTGACTGCTCTTTTCCTCTCCCAGGAGCTGCTATACATTGTAACTGTTGTCTGGAGCTGCGGGGCTGCAGGTCTAGCATTTCTTCCTAAACTCACATTGTCTTTCTCTTGTGCAACTTTTCCAGTAACAGTCAAGGCTGTGAGAGAAGGGACCTCCTTCCCCTGAGACTTCTACACTGAACCTCACAATGACTAAGTATGCCAGCCTCTGAATCTAAACCATATGTCCTCTCAAGGTTGTAGGTCAAGTGTGGTGTCTCATCACAACCCCCTACGCCCCACCTGGTGCCAATGCAGTCATGTTTTCTCAGTGGTGAGTCAGTTATTTTACAAAATTTTGAGACTCATTTGTGCCAATTGCCAGCTGGTTGTAGATTGACATCAGCTAAGGTAGGCACTGAGCCAGAAGCTAGGGCTACAGTTCAGAAAAGCTGCCTCTAACTGGATGCTCAGGGACAGCTCAACCCAGGGGAGATGTAGAAAACAGGTGGCGACTATCCCCCAGGAATCTGTCACAGACAGGACAAGCAGTGAGCAGAACACCTGGTTGTGGGGGAGGGGCTGGTGCATTCCACATCCAGTAAGCACATGCTGTTGAAAACCAGACAGGTGATAGATGGGAAAAAAATGGAGACATGAGAAACTCTGTCTACCCAATCTCATGCTCTAGTGAATAGTGCGAGAAAGTCGATTGCACTCCAGCAGTCCTATGTGCATGTATAGCACATCTACAGCTCTCTTATATGTGCATAGTTGGTGTTATCTTAAACCAGGGATGTCTATCCATCAATCATCTCAAGCAGAGATACGCAGGCCTGAAGGAAACGAAGCAGTGTCATTGGCCTAGGGAAGAGGAAGCTTACAGTCTGGCATGTTTTCATGGATGTTTGGTGGCAGATTGGAAAGAGAATGAGGGGGTGAGGAGACTCTGTTTATAGCAGTGCTTCACGAAGCATGGCTAGCATGTAAAGACTGTGCCCCAGGCAGTTTGTTATAGTTCGGTTGATAGAGTGCGCGTGTTGTACACACGATGCCCTGGACTCTACATACTGGGAATTTAGGATCCACATAAAGTCAAATGAGAGGCTGAGGCTCTTCTTACAGAGCCACAGGGCTCACTCTGGTCTCTGTAGAGCTTAAGTCAGCTCTTGGAAGAAGCCTCTGTGCTTGTCTGCCTCAGACACCAGCTGGTCTCATAAAACCCGCTGTGAGGATACACAGCCACAACTTAAATATCAGTGTGTGGGCAGTTTGCTTCACAGCTATATCCTCTACTTCTAGTAGTGAAGGAACGTGAGACTGGAAAGCTCATGGGGTGGAGATATATTTAGAGGAGTCAATGAGAATATTTCCCCCACACACACACAGGTGCCTTAATGGGAAATTAGGTTCTGTGTCATACTTGAAGACTCTGCCAGGTATTCAGTATTTACTCAGCGAATGAATATCTAGGATTTAAAATTCAATGCTTAGGGTAAGTATGTGTGAAATAAGTAGCAAAGAAATATTATCCATACAAAGTGTGTATATGTGCATGAGTGTGTGTGCCGTGCAAGTTGGAACCAAAGATTAACACTAGAAGCCTTACTTAGTCACTGTCCACCTTATTTTGGGGGAAAGAGTTTCTTGGTGAGCCCCAGAGTTTGCTGATCAGGCGAGACTGGCTGGACAGCAAGACCCAGGGATCCGCTGTGTTCACATCCCAGTACTAGGATTACAGACCCAAATTCAGCTCCACAGTCTGTGTGGCAAGCACTTTACTTACCGAACTATTGCCCATCCCCACCCCTTTTTGCTGGAATGTTTAGAGTTCCCAGATAGTTGGAGGACTAACTGACTCCAGCTCTTATATTAAGGGCTTCAGACAAATTGCTCTTCCTTCCTGCCCGGGCCACAGTTTTCCCATCCACAAAATGGGGACACATAGACAATTCTGAGAGGCAATTTGAAATCTTTTTGATCTGACGAACTGTCCCCTTCTGGCTAGGATAAACTCAGGCATCTCTCTTGCCTCACACATCCTCCCAGCAAATAGTCTGCTTGGGTGGGTCCAGGAGTATGGGGATGCTGGGATGTGAAAACCTTTGATGATTTTCCTAGAGCTCTTGGTTCCTGATGCCTTCTGGTTCCCATTCTTCAACTCTCTGATGTCTGGGCCTTGAAATGAGTGATGCACAGTATCAGGCGCTGTGGTTTGAATGGCTGCCTGTGGTTTAGAATTGCCCAATGCTACAGACTCAGAGCTGCCTTGCATAATTAGCTTGGGCCTCATTAAGGGCTGCCTCCTTGGGTGTTTTGCATTCTTGGTGTCTCTCATTCGGAGTTCCAACTCCATCTGGCTGGGTGAACACGGCTGCCCCCTTTCCTCACTGCTTGGTGGAGCCAGGCTCTAGTCTGAGCCCAGAAGAGTCCTGCTATCCACAGAACATGATTTCCACATGCCCTGATCTGACCCCTGCTCTGCTTTCTAAATGAAACAAGTGGATTTTTTTAGGATCTGAAAGATCTGAGTACTTCAAGCACCTCAAGCCAGTTGCCCACAGACCTATGTTTTGTGTGCTGGCTAGAGAGCAGAATGAGAAGTCAATTACTGCAGGCCTGATGATGATGAAACTATCAATTAAAACTTGTAAATGGACACCAGAATCTGACCTCAGGCGCAGGGGCTTAGTGAGGCTGTCCACTGAAGAGTCCGTAAATTACTCTCTTTTCTACACTGACTCCACTCTTGCCTTGCTCCTCCCTGCCCTGTTTTGAGCCCCAGTAAGCCCAGTTTTGTGGGCAGCATCAATCCAGTTCTCCCACTTTCTGGCCTCTGCATGGCCCCAGCTAGAGATTGGAAGGTAGAGTGAGGAAAGAGTGGTAGCATCTCTCCACCATGCCTACCTGTGGCATCGGGCTATTCTAAGTCACCCTATACTGCGTAAAACAGTGGACTTACTGTGATGTGATGTGTCCTGAAATGTGTCCATCTTGAATCACCTTTTGTATTAAATTGCTCTGAATACAAAATTTATTTGCATTTCAAATATATGTTACTCAACCAGCCTGGAAGTCGTGTCCTACAGTATGCTTTTGTAATTTTGTGTGCTAAACAAACATTTGAATGGAAACACAGAGGCAGAATGTACTATAGTGGACACAAAAGAAACAGTATCTATACACACTACCTATAAGGCACACACTGATAAATCACACTGATGAATAATTTATTCCTAAAAGTAGAAAGGGCTCTATCCTATAAATGTATGGAAAAAATGTATAATGTAAATTGGGACTTTTTTTTACCTATGATTCTAATATGGTCATATGAGCACATGGGCTCATGTTGTGGTCATAATCATACTTAATCATATCACAGTCATGATATGATTAAAATTGTATCAGAAAAACTGGGCCTATGAAACCAAAAATAGGTGCAACTTCCTACCAGGACCCCATAAAATGGAGAATATCTGAGCTATAGAGATAGCTCAGTCTGGGCTGTGGAGATAGCACAGTCAGGAAGGTGCTTATTTGGCTCCAAAAACCCCATAAAAAAGCTGGGCATTGTGCCACGAATTTACAATCTGACTACTGGGGGGAAGAGACAGGAGGGTCTCTGGAACTCTTTGGCCAATCTGATCAGCCAAATTACAAACTCATTAAATCAATCAAATCTGACAGAAGACCAGGTAGACTGTCAGCAGACCTTTGCTCTCTCTGGTCCCCCAGCAGACCCAAGCACAGTCCACCCCCTCTACCCATCACTGTGGATCCTACCCCTGTGGATCCCCAGATCAGCCTTTCTTGACCGCCCGAAAATCAGCACCTAGATCTATAATCATCCAAATCTCAGATGCACAGATACAACAATAACAAAATAACAACTAGGGCAACACATCTCCATTAGAGCCTAGCTATCCCACCACAGCAGGCCCAACATAGCTGAAGCACAAGTAAAAGGTGTTAAGTATCTGAGGGGAAAAAACGTCCTTCCAGTCAGCATCAGAGCACTGAGCAGATCTTGAGTGTCAGCTCTGCACCCAATCCTACAAGACCCAGAGGAGGTTGGACTCCCAAGAGCTCTAACACAATCAGGAACATAGGATCATGAGATCACAGGATCTCAGGAGATTAGTCACAACAGGATTTCAGGATCTCAGAGGCAGCCTGACTCCTAGGAGCTCTTACCCCCAGGATCTCAGAATCACAGGATCACAGAGACAGCTGGACTCTGAGGAGTTCTGACACAGCCAAGGTAACAGGAAAGACAGGTTCCAGTCAGAGATTGTGAGTGCAGTTAGGACTAGAGATAAGCACATGGTGAAAGGCAAGCACAAGAACATAAGCAACATCAACTAAAGTTACTTGGCACCATCAGAACCTAGTTCTCCCACCATACCCTATCCTGAATACCCCATCACACTGGAAAAGCAAGATTCAGATTTAAAATCACTTCTCATGATTATGATAGAGAACTTTAAGATGGACACAAATAACTCCCTAACAGAAATACAAGAGGACACAAATAAACAAGTAGAAGCCCTTAAAGAGGAAACACAAAAATCCCTTAAAAATTTAAAAAAACATACACACACAACCAAACAGATGAAGTAATTGAACAAAACCATTCAAGACATAAAAATGGAAGTAGAAACACTAAAGAAATCACAAAGGGAGACTACCCTGGAGATAGAAAACTTAGGAAAGAGATCAGCAGTCATAGACACAAGCATCACCAACAGAATATAAGAGATAGAAGAGAGAATCTCATGTACACAAGATACCATGGAAAACATTGACACAACTGTCAAAGAAAATGCAAAACACAAAACCTCCTAACCCAAAACATCCAGGAAATCCAGGACACAAAGAGAAGACCAAACCTAAGAATAATAGGTGTAGATGAGAGTGAAGATTCCCAACTTAAAGGGCCAGTAAATATTTTCAACAAAATTGTAGAAGAAAACTTCCCTAACCTAAGGAATGAGATGCCCATAAACATACAAGAAGCCTACAGAACACCAAATAGACTAGGCCAGAAAAGAAATACCTCCTGTTACATAATAATCAAAACACCAAATGCATAAAACAAAGAAAGAATATTAAAAGCAGTAAGGAAAAAATGTCAAGTAACTTATAAAGGCAGTCCTATCAGAATTACACCAGACTTCTCACCAGAGACTATAAAAGCCAGAAGATACTGGACAACTGTCATACAGACCCTAAGGGAACACAAATGCCAGCCCAGGCTACTATACCCAGTAAAACTCTCAATTACCATAGATGGAGAAACCAAGATATTCCATGACAAAACCAAATTTACAAAATATCTTTCCACAAATCCAGCCCTACAAAGGATAATAGAGGGAAAACTCCAATACAAGGAGGAAAATTATACCCTAGAAAAAGCAAGAAAGTAAACTTCTTCGAACAAATCCAAAAGAAGATAGCCACACAAACATAATTACAACTCTAATAACAAAAATAACAGGAAGGAACAATTACTTTTCCTTAATATCTCTTAACATCAATGGACTCAATTCCCCAGTAAAAAGACATAGACTAACTGACTGGATACATAAACAGGACACAGAATTTTGCTGCATACAGGAAATGTACCTCAGTTACAAAAACAGACACTACTTCAAAGTAAAAGGCTGGAAAACAATTTTCCAAGCAAATGGTTCCAAGAAACAAGCTGGAGTAGCCATTCTAACATTAAATAAAATTGACTTTCAACTTAAAGTTATCAAAAACGATAAGGAAGGACACTTCAGACTCATCAAAGGAAAAATCAACCAAGATGAATTCTCAATTCTGAATATCTATGCTCCAAATGCAAGAGCACCCACTTTCATAAAAGAAACCTTACTAAAATTCAAAGCACACATTGCACCTCACACAATAACAGTGGGAGACTTCAACACCCCATTCTCAGCAGTGGACAGATCATGGAAACAGAAACTAAACAGAGACACAGTGAAACTAAGAGAAGTTATAAACCAAATGAATTTAACAGATATCTATATAACATTTCATCCTAAAACAAAAGAATATATCTTCTTCTCAGCACCTCATGGTGCCTTCTCCAAAATAGACCATATAATTGGTCACAAAAACAGGCCTCAATAGATACAAGAAAATTGAAATAATTCCATGCATCCTATCAGATCACCAAGGATTAATACTGGTCTTCAATTAAAAAAAAACCCAACAACAGAAAGCCCACATACACATGGAAACTGAATAACACTCTACTCAATGATAACCTGGTCAGGGAAGAAATAAAGAAAGAAATTAAATACTTTTTCCAATTTAATGAAAATGAAGGCACATCATACCAAAACTTATGGGACACAGTGAAAGCAGTGCTAAGAGGAAAACTCATAGCTCTGTGCCTACAAAAAGAAGCTGGAGCGAGCACACACTAGCTGCTTGACGACACACCTGAAAGCTCTAGAACAAAAAGAAGCAAATACACCCCAGAGGAAAAGACGGCAGGAAATAATCAAACTCAGGTCTGAAATCAACCAAACTAGAAACAAAAAGAACTATCCAAAAAATCAATAAAGCCAGGAGCTGGTTTTGTGAGAAAATCAACAAGATAGATAAACACTTAGCCAGACTAATCAAAGGGCAGATAGATAGTATCCAAATTAATAAAATCAGAACTTAAAAGGGAGACACAACAGCAGAAACCGAGGGAATTAAAAAATCATCAGATCCTACTACAAAAGCCTATACTCAACAAAACTGGAAAATCTGGAGGAAATGGACAATTTTCTATACAGAAACCAGTTACGAAAGTTAAATCAGGACCAGATCAACCATCTAAACAATCCCATAACCCCAAAAGAAATGGAAGCAGTCATCAAAAGTCTCCCCACTATGCCGGGCAGTGGTGGCGCACGCCTTTAATCCCAGCATTTGGGAGTCAGAGGCAGGCAGATTTCTGAATTCGAGGCCAGTCTGGTCTATAGAGTGAGTTCCAGGACAGCCAGGGCTACACAGAGAAACCCTGTCTCAAAAAACAAACAAATAAACAACAAAACAAACAAACAAAAAAACAAAAAAGCTCGGGACCAGATGATTTTAGTGCAGAATTCTATCAGATCTTCAAAGAAGACCTAATACCAATTCTCTTCAAACTATTCCATAAAATAGAAACAGAAGGAACACTGCCAAATTTGTTCTATGAAGCCACAATTATGCTCATACCTAAACCACACAAAGACACAACAAAGAAAGAGAACTTCAGACCAATCCCCTGTATGAATATCAAGGCAAAAATAATACAATTCTCACAAACCAAATCCAAGAACACATCAAAACAATCATCCATCATGATCAAGTAGGCTTTATCCCAGGAATGCAGGGATGGTTCAATATATGGAAATCCATCAACATAATCCACTATATAAAAAAACTCAAAAAAACCCCACATGATCATCTCACTAGACGCTGACAAAATTCAACACTCCTTCATGGTAAATGTTTTAGAAAGACCAGGAATCCAAGGCCCATACCTAAACATAATAAAAGCAATATGCAGCAAGCCAGTAGCAAACATCAAACTAAATGGAGAGAAACTTGAAGCAATCCCACTAAGATCAGGGACTAGACAAGGCTTCCTACTCTCCCTACCTATTCAATATAGTACCTGAAGTCCTAGCCCGAGCAATTAGACAACAAAAGGAAGTCAAAGGGATACAAATAGGAAAGGAAGAAGTCAAAATTTCACTATTTGCAGATCATATGATAGTATACTTAAGTGACTCCAAAACTTCCACCAGAGAGCCCCTAAACCTGATAAACAACTTCAGCAAAGTGGCTGGATATAAAATTAACTCAAACAAATCAGTACCTTCCTCTACTCAAAGGATGAACAGGCTGAGAAAGAAATTAGAGAAATGACACCCTTCATAATAGTTACAAATAATATAAAATACTTGGTGTGAATCTAACGAAACAAGTCAAAGATCTGTATGACAAGAACTTCAAGTCCCTGAAGAAAGAAATCGAAGATCTCTGAAGATGGAAAGATTTCCCATGCTCATGGATTGGCAGAATTAATATAGTAACAATGGCCATCTTGTCAAAAGCAATCTACAGATTCAATGCAATCCCCATCAAAATTCTAATTCAATTCTTCATAGAGTTAGAAAGAGCAATTTGCAAATTAATTTGGAACAACAGAAAAACCAGGATAGCAAAAACTATTCTCAACAATAAAAGAACTTCTGGGGGAATCACCATCCTGGATCTCAAGCTGAACTACAGAGCAATAGTGATAAAACAAAAACAAAAACAAAAATAAAAAAACTCCATGGTATTGGTACAGAGACAGGCAGGAAGATCAATGGAATGGAATTGAAGACCCAGAAATGAACCCACTTACCTATCGTCACTTGATCTTTGACAAAGGAGCTAAAATCGTCCAGTGGAAAAAAGACAGCATTTTTCAACAAATGGTGCTGGTTCAACTGGAGGTCAGCATGTAGAAGAATGCAAATTGATCCATTCTTATCTCCTTGTATAAAGCTCAAGTCTAAGTGGACAAAGGACCTCCACATAAAACCAGATACACTGAAACTAATAGAAGAGAAGGTGGGGAAGACCCTTGAACACATGAGCACAGGGAAAAGTTTCTGAGCAGAACACCAATGGCTTATGCTCTAAGATCAAGAATTGACAAATGGGACCTCATAAAATTGCAAAGCTTCTGCAAGGCAAAGGACACTGTCAATAGGACAAAATGGCAACCAACAGATTGGGAAAAGATCTTTACCAACCCTACATCTGATAGAGGGCTAAGATCCAATGTATTCAAAGAACTCAAGAAATCAGACTCTAGATAATCAAATAACCCAATTAAAATGGAGTACAGAGTTAAACAAAGAATTTTCAAATGAGAAAACTCGAATGGTTGAAAATCACCTAAAGAAATGTTCAATATCCTTAGCCATCAGGGAAATGCAAATAAAAACAACCTTGAGATTCTACCTCACACCGGTCAGAATAGCTAAAACCTCAAAAACTCAGGTGATAGCAGATGCTGGCGAGGATGTGGAGAAAGAAGAACACTCCTCCATTGTTGGTGAGATTGCAAGCTGGTGCAATTACTCTGGAAAGCAGTCTGGCAGTTCCTCAGAAAATTGGACACAGTATTACCTGTGGATCCAGCTATACCACTCCTGGGCATATACCGAAAAGATGCTCCAACATATAACAAGGACACATGCTCCACTATGTTCATAGCAGCCTTATTTATAATAGCCAGAATCTAGAAAAGTCCCAGATGTCCTTCAACAGAGGAATATATACAGAAAATTTTGTACATTTACACAATGGAATATTACTCAACTATTAAAAACAATGAATTCGAGAAATTCTTAGGCAAATGGATGGAACTAGAAAATATCATCCTGAGTGAGGTAACCCAATCACAAAAGAACACACATGGTGTGCACTCCCTGATAAGTGGATATTAGCTCAAAAACTCACAATACCTAAGATACAATTCACAGACCACATGAAGCTCAAGAAGAAGGAAGACCAAAGTGTGGGTGCCCTGGTCCTTCTTAGAAGGGGTAACAAAATACTCACTGGAGAAAGTACAGAGACAAAGTGTGGAGCGGAAACTGGAGACTGGGCTGTCAGGAGACTGCTCCACTTGGGTATCCATCCCATGTGCAGTCACCAAATGCAGACACTGTTGTGGATACCAGAAGTGCATGCTGATAGGAGCCTGATATAGATAGCTGTCTCCTTAGAGGTCTGCCAGAACCTGACATAAACAGAGGCAGATGCTGGACGCTAACCATTAAACTGGTCACAAGGTCCCCAATGCAGGAGTTAGAAAGAAGGCTGAAAGAGCTGAAGGGGCTGGCAGCCCCATGGGCTCCACGGGTCTAAACCTCCAGCCTGAGAACACACATGGAGGTACCCATGGCTCCAGCTGTATAGGTAATTGAGAATGACCTTGTCAGGCATCAGTAGAAGAGGAGGGCCTTGGTCCCTGGAAGGTGGGATGCCCCAGTGTCAGAGAATTAGAAAGCAGGGAGGTGGGAATGGTTGGATGGGTGAGGGCACACCCTCATAGAAGGAAGAAGAGGGGGGGATGGGATAAGGGGTTTTGGGGAGGATGGGGAAAGGAGATAACATATGAAAGGTAAATAAATAAAATATCCAATTAAAAAAAAAACCAGATAATGGAACTGGCAATTGCAGCGGAGCATTTGAGACTTTTTATGGACAATTTATTATGGGAATTCCTTATAATTCTCAAGGACAAGGTATTGTGGAAAGGGCCCATGGAACTTTCAAATAATATCTTCATAAATAAAAAAGGGGGAGGTATATGCATTTGAATAATACTCTTTTTATTTTAAAATTTTTAAAAATTTGGATGTCAAGGAACTTTCTGCTGAGTGTCTGTGGCACTCTACAACTAGGCATACTTGTGCCTAGGTGAAAAGGAAGAACTTCCACTAGAGAACTCCTAAGTCTGATAAACAACTTCAGCAAAGTGGCTGGATATAAAATTAACTCCAACAAATCAGTAGCCTTCCTCTACTCAAAGGATAAACAGGCTGAGAAAAAATTAGAGAACTGACACCCTTCACAATATCCACTTACTGGCATAAGGCATGATCTGGATCAGATATTAAATATGGGGAAGAGGGTATGTTTGTGTTTTCTCTACAGGATGCTGAAGGAGCATGGTGGCTTCCAGAGCTATGGGTGAGACATGCTGATGCTGATGCCAGGACAGAGAAACATGCTGACCTCTGAGCTTGCTGAGTGCCCTGACAATGGTGACTGGAAAGTTGTATTCGACACATGTTCCTGACCCACCTTTGCTTTCCTATATCCCTGATGAGAATTGGGCTGCCTTGCCTCAAGTTTTTAGGCCTTGTGGGACAGAAAATCAACAAGAGAAATTATAATGACTCTTGTATTTTCCTTAAAGGTGAACAGTTATTTGGACTCAATCATGTACTGGTCTAGAAATCAATTCAATATTGGAAATAACAGTTTTCATTTGGAAGGCTGGATATGGACATTTTCAGGGACATATTTGGAAATTAGGTGTAGTTCACTATGATGTTATGTTAGCAAAAGATAAAATTGGGACAGGTTCTGGAGTTCAAACATGTGTTAGTGAATGTGATAAGGCTCTTTTAATTGTCAAGTTAAAATTACTTTTGTCTCTTCAAAAACAAACAAACAAGAAAAAAAAACGTATGAAGATGATTTAGGTCCTCAGAGAAGAAATGAATAAATTTCTTAAAGAAATCTAGGAACATACACACACACACACACACATACACACACACTCATGCACACATCAAAACAAAAACACCCCCTCCCCCCAAAAATCCACCAAATAAACAAAACCCCAAACAATTGGAGGAAATGAATAAATCCTTCAATGAAAATCAAGAAAAAACAAACAGTTGAAAGAAATGAATAAAAACGTTTAAAACATGAAAATGGAAGTAGAAGCAACAAAGAAAACACAAACTGAGGGAATTCTGGAAATGCAAAATTTAGGAGTCCAGACAGAAACTACAGAGGTAAGCTTCACCAACAGAATACAAGAGAGAATCTTAGGCAGTGAGGATACAATAGATGAAATCGATACATCAGTCCGAGAAAATGTTAAATCTAAAGTTCCTGAGGGGGGAAAACCCTCCAGGAAATGTAGGACACTATGAAAAGACCAAACATAAGAATAAATGGAATTGAGAAAGAAGAATCCCAGCTTCAAGGCCCAGAGAATATTTTCAACAAAGCCATAGAAGAAAATTCATCTAACCTAAGGAAGGGGTTGCCTATAAAGGTAGAAGCATTCAGAATGTCAAACATATTGGGCCAGGAAAGAAAGTCCCCTACCACATAGTAGTCAAAACACTAAACACACAGAACAAAGAAAGACTATTAAAAGCTGCAAAGGAAGAATGCCAAATAACATAAAAAGGCAGATGTGGTGCTTTGAATATGCTTGGCCCAGGGAGCAGCACTATTAGGGGGTGTGGCCTTTTGGAGGAAGTGTGTCATTGTAGGGGTGTGTTTTGAAAGATCCTCCTCCTAGCTGCCTAGAAGTCAGTCTTACCCTATTTGCCTTCTGAATAAGACACAGAACTCTCATCTGCTTCATCACCATGCCTGACTAGATGCTGCCATGCTTCCCACCATGATGATAACGGACTGAACCTTAGAACCAGTAAACCAGCCTCAATTAAATGTTGTCTTTATAAGAGTTGCCTTGGTCATGGTGTCTGTTCACAGCAGTAAAACCCCACTAAGAGAGCAGGCCTATTAGAATTACACCTGACATCTCAATGGAGACTCTAAAGGCCAGAAGGTGCTAAGCAGATGAGTAATGCAGACTCTGAAGAGACCACAGATGCCAGCCTAGACTACTATACTCAGCAAAACTTTCAATCACCACAGATGGAGAAAATAAGATATTCCATGATAAAGTCAAATGTAAACAATATCTATAAATCTGAATCAAAAATAAATTAAAAGGAAAGGAACATGATTGCTCGTAGGTATGGTGGAGGAGAATGTTTATTATAGATACCTGGGAGAGCATAGATGATGGCAGGAACATCTGGGAGGGCTCAGAGTGGACATGATCAAAGTGAGGTGTGTCATGTGAGGAGAGAGATGGGAAGGGACAGGGGAGAGCAGGAAAACCAGTTGCAGCAGTCAGAAGCCCAAAGATACAAAGAGGAGTAACTAAAATGATTGGCTTATGTGAGGAAGAGTAGTCCAGGCCACTGGGCTGAGAGTTCAGGCTAGAGAGTGGGGTAGGCCAGCTAGGAAGGCTCTGTAAAAGCGAGGGGCTGAGGAATGCAAGGAGAACCTGGTGGCCAGTGTTTGCTTTGATATGCTCAATAGGCACCTCAGGCCAGGGTTGAAATCCCAGCCTTTTGTTGATAATACATAAGTGATATGGGTGATGAAATCTCCTTGACTATTTCCTGCTGACATTGGGCCATCCTTCTTGAGGGTGGTGGTGGGGTGGGGAAGCTGTAATGCAGGTCTGGGTAGAAGAACCTGTTTCCCTTACTCTAGGGCTCTGCAGGACCACCTGGAGCTAGGGCGAGCAGGCAGCAGTTGGAGCAATTTATGAGGCTGGACCACCTGGGAGTAGCTGCTTTGAGGCTATCCTGGATGCAGATTTTGAGTGAATACCTAAAACCTGCACTGGAGCAATCTGTAGTTGATTTGAAATAGCTGCGACAGATAGAGTAGGGATAGAAGGTAGAGTTAAGGAGGTCATGGGGATATTTTTTATCTTGGGTATACATTTGAAACTTTTAGGTCCTTGGTCCTGGCAGCTGGGGGAGGGGAGTCCCAAGACCAGGAAAAGGGGGAGGGATCCCACCCTTAGGAATGGGCAGTGGGTGGGAAACTTAGGCAACTGGTTGATTGGAATACTTATCTGGAGTCTGTTTGAACTGTGAGAGTGGGCCCAAGTCCCAGAAGCTTACATTTTTTTTTAAGTTTATAAAAAGAGATAAAAGTTTTAGATATGTTAGTATTACCACTATTTGTAATCTGTACTGAAATCCACATTGTAGAAAAGGCTTTATGCTTTGAGGTCAAGGTAAAAAGTTTGGGGACCCAAAAATGACTTTGAGTTAAAAGCATTAACACGGCGCCAGTTGCTTCAGAGTCCCTGGTACGGGTAGTCACATTTCGTGTGTGCTCATTCAGTCAAGATGCCTGAGGAAACCCAGACCCAAGACCAACCAATGGAGGAGGAGGAGGTCTAGACCTTTGCCTTTCAGGCAGAAATTGCCCAGTTAATGTCCTTGATCATCAATACTTTTTACTCGAACAAAGAGATCTTTCTAAGGGAGCTCATTTCCAATTCATCGGATGCTCTGGATAAAATCAGATATGAGAGCTTGACGGACCCTAGTAAACTCGACTCGGGGAAGGAGCTGCACATTAATCTCATTCCCAACACACAGGATCGAACCCTCACTATTGTAGATTCTGGAATTGGAATGACCAAGGCTGACTTGATCAATAACCTTGGCACTATTGCCAAGTCAGGCACCAAAGCCTTCATGGAGGCTTTGCAGGCTGGTGCAGATATCTCTATGATTGGCCAGTTTGGTGTTGGTTTTTACTCTGTGTATTTGGTTGCTGAGAAAGTGACTGTCATCACGAAGCACAATGATGATGAGCAGTATGCCTGGGAGTCCTCAGCTGGGGGGGATCCTTCACAGTGAGGACTGACACAGGTGAACCAATGGGTCATGGAACAAAGGTTATCTTGCATCTGAAAGAAGACCAAACTGAGTATTTGGAGGAAAGGAGAATAAAGGAGATTGTGAAGAAGCATTCTCAGTTTATTGGCTATCCCATTATTCTGTTTGTGGAGAAGGAACGTGATAAGGAAGTCAGTGATGATGAGGCTGAGGAAAAGGAAGAGAAAGAGGAAGAGAAAGAAAAAGAAGAAAAGGAGTCTGATGACAAGCCTGAATTAGAAGATGTTGGTTCTGATGAAGAAGAGGAAGAGAAGAAGGATGGTGACAAGAAGAAGAAGAAGAAGATAAAGGAAAAGTACATTGATCAAGAAGAACTCAACAAAACAAAGCCAATTTGGACCAGGAATCCTGATGGCATTATAATGAAGAATACGGAGAGTTCTACAAGAGCTTAACCAACGATTGGGGAGAACATTTGGGAGTAAAGCATTTTTCTGTTGAAGGACAATTAGAATTCCAGGCCCTTCTTTTTGTCCCAAGACGCGCTCCTTTTGATCTGTTTGAAAACAGAAAGAAAAAGAACAACATCAAGTTGTATGTTCACAGAGTTTTTATCATGGATAACTGTGAAGAGTTAATCCCTGAATATCTGAATTTCATTAGAGGGGTGGTGGATTCTGAGGATCTCCCTCTAAATATTTCCCGTGAAATGCTGCAACAAAGCAAAATTCTGAAAGTTATCAGAAAGAACTCGGTCAAGAAATGCTTAGAACTATTTACTGAACTGGCAGAAGATAAAGAGAATTACAAAAAGTTTTATGAGCAGTTCTCAAAAAAACATAAAGCTTGGAATTCATGAAGACTTTCAAAATCGGAAGAAGCTTTCAGAGCTGTTGCAGTACTACACATCTGCTTCTGGGGATGAGATGGTGTCTCTGAAGGACTACTGCACCAGAATGAAGGAAAACCAGAAGCACGTCTATTTTATCACAGGCGAGACCAAGGACCAGGTTGCTAACTCAGCCTTTGTGGAACGTCTCCGAAAGCATGGCTTAGAAGTAATCTATATGATTGAGCCCATTGATGAGTATTGTGTGCAACAGCTGAAGGAATTTGAGGGCAAGACCTTGGTGTCTGTTACCAAAGAGGGACTGGAACTTCCAGAAGATGAAGAGGAAAAGAAGAAACTGGAAGAGAAAAAGACAAAATTTGAGAACCTCTGCAGAATTATGAAAGATATTTTGGAGAAAAAGGTTGAAAAGGTGGTTGTGTCAAGCCGACTGGTGACATCCCCACGCTGTATTGTCACAAGCACGTATGGGTGGACAGCAAACATGGAGAGAATCATGAAAGCTCAAGCCCTCAGAGACAACTCAACAATGGGTTACGTGGCAGCAAAGAAACACCTGGAGATAAACCCTGATCACTCCATTATTGAAACCTTAAGGCAAAAGGCAGAGGCTGACCAGAATGGCAAGTCTGTGAAAGATCTGGTCATCTTGCTGTATGAAACTGCACTCCTGTCTTCTGGCTTCAGTCTGGAAGATCCTCAGACCCATGCTGACAGGATCTACAGGATGATCAAGCTTCGTCTAGGTATTGAAGAGGATGATCCTACTGTGGATGAGGCCAGTGCTGCTGTAACTGAAGAAATGCCACCCCTGGAAGGAGATGACGACACATCACGCATGGAAGAAGTAGACTAAGCTTCACCAGAACTGTGATTGATGCTTACCTTCATTCCTTCTGATAATATATTTTCCATGATTTCTGTTTATTTTTGTTAACATTTAAAACATCTGTGTGGCATGAAAACTAAGGGGAAGATAAAATGTCTACATGTGATACTGTGATACTGTAGGTCTGACTCAAGAGGCTGATAGAACGTTTGTCTTAAGACGTAACCTGCTGTTAATGTTAACTCTGTGGTCTGAAGTATTTAGCTGTTGAGCTGGATTCCTTAGTTGACCAAATTAAGACGGCTTAAGTTACATCTTAAAACTTTCACTCCCTGTAGTTAATTCTGCATGCGCTAGTCTTAGAAGTAAACAACTTGACAGGAGCTCCCCAAGTGGCTTGTTTTCCAAAGTACCAAGAACAAAACCTTAAGTTTCCCTAGGTCTTGTAACTCTCAGCAAGGCTTGTGAATGGAAATAATAGTGCCCAATCACATTCTGTTTTAAGAGGTAAATACAGATGAGATAAAAAGAAAAAAAAAAGCATTAACACTCTTTCCAGAGGGCTGAATATTTGATTAAATGGTGAGAAAGAATTTTTAAGTCTGTACTTAGAAGACAACCAAAGGAAATTTAAAATCTCGAGCTTGGTACTATAATAATAGTAGTTCATGGTATCAAAGGAATGAATAAAAGAAAAAAAAATAAAACATGACTTTTGTTAAAGCTACAGTCACACAATATTGCCAGAGATCTGAGAAGGATAAATTAAAGCTAGAAGTATAATCTAAATGGTCTATGTATCAATTAAAATGACAGAAATATCCCCTTTACCTAAGATGGGTTACCTTAGGCTCCAGTAGTCTTCCTAGGATCATTGGGGACAATGGTTGAATTTTGTCTATCACACAGGACATTTAACAGCATTTAATCTTTAGCTGTCTTACAGAGTGGCATGGCCTTTGGCTGTCAGGCATAGGAATCCGAAATTTTTTTCTTGTAGAGGACTTTGGGAAAATTGATCTTACTTTGATCAGGAAAAGCATGACAATCAACTTCCAAATTTCCAGTTTGCACAGAGCCCTGGCAGCAGGCCAGGCATGGGACACTTTTCCCCAGTAGGGTTATCACAGCCCAGGTGTCATCTTCTTGTCCAGTTTGTCTTCTTTGAAGATCATAAGGGTCCCGCTAAAAGCGGGTAGTTCTATTAGGAATTTATAAACCTTGATTATCAAATATTCCTTGTTTATCAAGCATTTTGTTACTTATCTAAAATTTGATGTTAAACAGTTAGCAAAGGCATAAGTAGTTAGACATACATCTTAAACAGCTTATATAAATAAACTGAGTAGATAGTAATAACCCTAAACTTTATATTCTTGCAGATTGTAACAAGTTCTGCTATAAACAAATGATCCCAGTCTCTTATTTCTAAGGTTCTACAACTTTACACTCCTGAGTCTTTTTTCCATTTATAACAAATGAAATCTTTATTTTTGATAGGACTAGATTTCATCGACAGCCAAATTTCTCATAAATTAGCAAAAATTAACTTTGGAAAATTAAAGCAAATATATCTCGTAAAGTAAGCCATTCTAGGGGTGTACTGGTTGGTTTTGTGTCAACTTGACACAAGCTAGAGTCAGAGAAAAGTGAGCCTCAGTTGAGGAAGTTCCTTCCTGAGATCCAGCTGGAAGGCATTTTCTCAATTGGTGATATCAATAGCAACAGGAACAAAAGAAAGTGTAGATAATTCATGGAAACAAACAGCTTTCTACTGAACAAAAAGAAATGTATCAAGACGGAAATAAAGAAAGCAATTAAAGACTTCATAGAATTCAATGAAAATGAATGCATAACATACACAAATTTATGGCACAAAATATAAATTGTGGTAAGAGGAAAATCCATAGTATTATGTGCCTATATAACAAGAATAAAGAGATATCTCATACTACCAATGTAACAGCATACTTGAAAGTTCTAAACAAAAAGAGGTAAACATGACCAAGAGGAGTAGATAGTAAGAAATAATCAAACTGAGGGTTGAAATCAATAAAATAGCAACAAAAGAACAACACAAATCATCAATAAAACAAAGAGATGGTTGCTTGAGAAAGTCAACAAGATTGACAAACCTTTATCTAAATTTATAAAAAGACAGGAAGAGAATATCCAAATTAACAAAATTAGAAATGAAAAGGGGGACCTAGCAGCGGTCACAAGAAAATCCAAAGAATTATAAAAGCAGACTTTAAAAACCTGTACTCCACCAAATTGGAAAATCTAAAAGAAATGGATAATTTTCTTGAGAGGTACCATTTATCAACGTTATATCAAGATCAGAAAAACAATTTAAAGAGACATATAATCCCCAGTGAAATACAAGCAGTATTTCATTAAAAGTCTCCCGTCTCTGAGTCTATTAATGATGCTCTGTTATGCTTGCAGACAGGATCGTACCATAGCTGTTATCTGCGAGGCTCCACCCAACAGCTGACTGAAACAGATGCAGAGACCCACAGGCAAACATTAGATGGCGCTTAGGGAGTCTTGTGGAAGAGCTGGGGGCAATGAGGGACCCAAAGAGGATAGAGACTCCACATGAAGAGTCAACTGACTCAGACCTCTGGGGACTCCCAGAGACTGAACTACTAATCAGAGAGTGAGCCTGTGCTAGGCCGAGCCCCTACACACGTATGTAGCAGATGTGCAACCTGTTCGTCATGTGGGTTCCCCAACAACTGGAGTGGGGGCTGTCCCTGAATCCAGTGCCTGCATGTGAATCCAGACCCCCTAACTGTGTTGTTATGTCTGGCCTCAGTGGGAGGATGTACCTAGTCCTGCAGTGACTTCATGTGCTATGGGGGGTTGATACCCTGTGGGGGACTAGAAGGGGGGCTCCCCTTCTTAGAAGAGAAGTGGAGGGGAAATTGGAGAAGGTGCTGTGAGAGGAGGAAACTGGGAGGAGAGGGGGCTGATATTGGGATGTTAAGTGAATAAATAAATTAATTAATAAAAAAGTCACCCAATCAAAAAAGCCCAGGGCCAGATGATTTTCAGCACAGAATTCTACCAAATTTTCGAACAAGAATGAACACCAATACTCCTCAAATTATTTCACAGAATAGAAACAGAAGAAACATTGCCAAATTCATTTTATGAGGCTACAGTTTTCCTGATACACAAACCACATAATACCACAGAAAAGAAAGGAAATTGCAGACCCATTTCCCTTATGAACATTGATGCCAAAATACTTAATAATAAAACACCTGCAAACTGAATCCAAGAACAATTGAAAAGATTATCCACCATGATAATTAGGCTTTATCTCAGAGAGGTAGGAGTGATTTAATATACTAAATCAGTAACTGTAATCCAACATATAGACAAACTGAACAACAACAATAACAACAAAAACGTGATCATTTCATTAGGTATAGAAAAAATCCTTTGACGAAATCCCAAACTCCTTTGTGATAAAAGTCGTAGAGTGACTAGTGATATAGGGACATACCTCAAGATAATAAAGGCAATTTACAGCAAACCTACAGCTGACATCAAATCAAATGGAGAGAAAGTCAGAGCAATTCCACTAAAATCGAGAACAAGACAAGGCTATCCACCCTGTCCATATCTATTCAATATAGTACTTGAGGTCTTAGTCAGAGCAAGAAGACAACTGAGAGAAATCAAGAGGGTACAAATTGGAAACGAAGAAGTCAAAGTATCATTATTTGCGAATGATGATAGTATATATAAGTGACCCCAAAAGTTTTACCAGGCAGCTACTACAGCTGATAAACACTTTCAGCAAAGTAGCTGGATAGAAGGTTAACTAAAGAAGAAATTACACACAGATTGGAATGAAAGGGTCCGTATTCCCTTAGCTGACTATCAAAATAATCAACACTACTTGGTAAATCGTGGTCAATGGAACTACTGCTTCTTGTGAGTTTGTTGTACATTAAAAAATTATGACATTCAAAGATGAATGTGTCTATTTATATCTGACATAGCATACTCATGATACCACCCTCCATTAGTGTGGTGGGATTTGGAAGAGGCTCTGCAACTATGGGCTCAGTACAGCATTTCCTGATTAACTAGAAATTATATCTACTAGACCTATTAGACCAGAGCTTTGTGTCTCTCACGCCAAGTGCTCTGGACCATTTTGCATTTCAGATGGTTTTGGATTCTAGAATATTTACATGTACTGCATACTTACATATCTTGGAAATGGGACTCAAAACACAAAATCCATTTGCATTCTATATACGCATGATGTGAATAGACTTGGGGTACTGCACTATGATGTGAATAGACTTGGGGTACTGCACTATGATGTGAATAGACTTGGGGTACTGTACTATGATGTGAATAGACTTGGGGTACTGCACTATGATGTCAATAGACTTGGGGTACTGCACTATGATGTCAATAGACTTGGGGTACTGTACTATGATGTCAATAGACTTGGGGTACTGCACTATGATGTGAATAGACTTGGGGTACTGTACTATGATGTGAATAGACTTGGGGTACTGTACTATGATGTGAATAGACTTGGGGTACTGCACTATAATAGGTTTTCATGATTTTGTGCATTAAACACATATTCACAGTGTGGAAATTTTCACTCGCAGCATCATCAAGGTACTCTAAATGTTTCGCACTTTAGGGTTAGGACTTTCAGATCAGGATGCTCTACCTGGAATGGGATTTCCCTTCTTTGTCCCTTCAGCCCCACACATTCCTCTGCAAATGAAGCTTTCATTGACGTCCTTGTATTTTAAATAAGCCAAGAAGGGGTGAATTCTGCTCCTTGCCTCACAGAATTCCTGATGTAATGTCTAGTTTCAGAAATGGTGCCCAGGGCACAGGGAGTCTTTAACAAATATTGGTGGAATACATAAACGTTGCACATATCGTATTTCATGTGGTGCTTACAGAAGGCACACATGCTGTACTGGTGCCTTGTAAGGTAGGAAGTGGAGACTCACAGGTAGATAGTCAGGTCTGACCTCTGGGTGAGAACAGCTCTCTACTTACACGATCTCTGTCCTTGCTCAGGCCCTGCAGAAAGTTGCTTTGAGTGTGGATCTGATTTGGCCCTACATGTCACATGCGGATAGCTTGCTCAGGGCTCTTCATGCTATTGGGAGGTGGTGGAATCCACCATTAGTGGATTTAAACCTTTAAAAGGTGTGGCCTAGTGGAAAGAAGTTAGGTTATTGGGAGTGTGCTGAGAAGGAACATTAAGATTTTGGTTCCTTCTTATTGCTTGCACTCTTTTGTTTCACAAGCTCCCTGAGGTGACAATGTCTTCTGTATCACATGTCCACAAAACTTTGCTAGATACTATCATGCTCAAAACTCCTGGGTCAAGCAGTCACAGACTGAAAGAAACATCTGGAACTCCCAGCCAAAATGAGCCTTGCCTCCTTTTAAGTGAATTAAACTTAGGTATCTTGTCAAAGTGACAGAGTGATGACTAACCCAGATCTTAGATTCCCTCTGCTTTCTGACTAGAGATGTGGGGTTCAACCATGCTGGTATGGGAGGAGTTAGATGTTATGAAATGTGCAGAGAGAACTGCAAGGAGTTAAAGATGCCCACGGCTTCGTCTGGCATTGCATCAGAGGCCTGGGCCAGATTCAAGTGCTGCCAGGATCTAGAAATCTGATGTTGAGGCAAGAAATCCCATGCCTCCAAGCGAAGCTCTGTTGCTGTGACTTGGTTTCTTCCTCTGTAAAATGGGCTATGATAATAATTACCAAAGATTACTTTGGTCTAGACATAGCTGAGGCACTAGCACACACCATCTTCTGTATTCCTCTCTGATCTCCGTGATGAGTTGTTAGAATAAAGTGTTCCAGAGAATGTGCTACCTATGGTCACACAGTGCCTTTGTCTAGGCTGAAGAGGGATTTCTACCCAGGCAGGCTGCTCCAGAGGCTAGTTTTGACTGCCAAGCTCCACGGCCCCTGTGCTTTCTTTGGACCATCTTATGGGGTTGGGGGAATAGATAAGATCACATTTTATACGAAGAACTTGGTCCAGGGATTCAGCAGTAAGTGGTAATGACCTTTTCCCTATACACTGTCTCTAAGTCAGACTCTTGGATTCGTCCCATGTTTTTGTTTCATTGTTGAACTGTCCTCTTACATACCATTCATAATGGGGAACTTAACACCTCTTTAATAATGGAACACTCTCCTTCTTATTAAAGAGGGGCAGTTGGGGCAGAGATGCCACACACAGGCTCTGGAGTCAGACTGGCTGAGCTCCACCTCTCCCTGGCTGGACACCTGGATCCCATTACACAACTCATTGGTTGTTTTCAACTTTCTTATCTATAAAACTGGGATTTAATAGCACACACCTTCTGGGGTTGTTGAAAGGATAAAACGAGTTAATATATGTTAAGTGCTTGGAACAGTGCCTAGCCCATAGGAAACACTGTAAAAGTGTTTTTTAAAATAAATTAAAAATTCATGAATTTTGTATGTGCCATTAAAGCTGGCTTAAACTAAAAGGGATTGTTCTTGGCTCAAGTCTGGGGAAGAGTGCGGACCCAGTTTTGAGTAACTTCACCAGGTCACTGTCTCTCTTGGCTGTGATTTCCTTTGCTTTGGCTCCATTTTTGCCAGGTCATTCACTTAGGGAGACAGAGAGCCACCAGCAGTTCTAGGCATTCACCCTCCCAGCTCAGCAGCTCTGGACACCTACCCAGCAGTTTATTAGCCCCTGCAGATATCATGTGCCTGTGTCTGTTAACCAAGAACTCTAGAAAAAGTCTCATGAGAAAGTCCTGTTGTCTTACCTCAAATCTCAAGGTGACAGTCCAATAGACTAGGACTGGCCATGTGTTGTCAACTACACACACTGCCCAGACAATGAATTAGAGAGGGTATCATTTCATTAAACACACTACCACCCATGGGCACAAGGCCTGATTGGTATAAGAAAACAGCCAGAGCAAGCCATGGGGAGCAAGTCAGTAAGCATCATTGTTCCATGGCCTCTACTTCGGTTCCTACTTCCAGGCTTTTGCCTTGAGTTCCCTGGATGATGGATTGACTGACTACAAGCTATAAGATGAATCATCTAGGTGCTGTTTCTCAGAACAGAAGAGATGAATGATGAAGACTAGCAGTGGCTTACTCTGTCACTATCCTACTCGCTTGGAATATGAGATCTCCATGGAAACAGAAGCAAGAGAAATGTGTTGCAAAGACTAGTACACATGACCATGAAGAAGTCCCACAATATGCTGTGTGTGAGCTGGAGAACCATTGTTGGGATTCAGTATGAGTGTGGAGTCCCGAGAAATAGTGGAGCTAATGGCGTTGTTACTCTCAGGCCAAGAACTGAGAGACCATTGGTGTAAGTCCTAGAATGTGAAACGTTGACAACTAGGTGCTTTGATGACAGAAGGCAAGAGAATGTGGATGCCTTAGGTCCAGAAGACAGCCTCAGCTTTGCCTTGTGTGCTCTTAGGTTGGACTCTGTGATGAGATGGTGCCTGCTTATACTCGTTAGATCCCATCTTCTATACTCCATCTACCAGTAAGATCCTGGCTGACACATCCAGTGATGATGCTTAACCTATCTGGTTATAGGTCCTTCTCACATGTATGTCTCCAGTGCAAAATGCTTGTTGGCATTTTCCAATATGACACCTAAGTATGAGATACCACGGGTCAAGGGAACAGCTCAACATTTCAACTTGGGAGAGCACAGAGAGGGCTTGTCATGGTCTCACATGGATAAAGAAGATTCCAGTGCTTCCTACCTGCAGGTCACATGGCAAATCAAGCTGTGGCTTCCTGGTGACTGCATACTTTGTAGACAGTCTGAGTATGGAGCTTGCATCAAGCTTACTAGACTGAGCTGCCTGCAGGAGACTGTGAGTACCTTTCTGGGCCCATGGGCTTATGTGAATGCTTGGTCCCTAGATGATGCTGTTATTTTGGAAGGTTGTGAAAGTTTTAAGTCTTACAGTCCTGTAGAATTTGTAGGCCATGTGTGGCTAATGATAGGTATAGATATGGTCCAACATAAAATTATAAACTTACTTATAGCATTGACTTGGGGCTGTTTGTTTGTTGGTTTTTGTTTTGTTTTGTTTTGTTTTTGTGAACTTGATACAAGCTAGAGAGCTATCTGTGAGGAGGGAACTATTAGGTTTCACAGGGACAAAAGGCTGCTGTGCCTACCTACCATATAAAAGCAGACCTGGATGCCAGGTTCTCCCAGCATTCCCCAGTTCCTACCTGTTTCAGGGCCCTCCTGGCTGGCGTACCTGCCCCCTATCTAAACTCTCCAGCCTAGATTTTTCCCTATACACAATCCAACCATTTTTGGTCACCCACTTTTTTTGTACATTTCAGACACAAGGCTGTTGCACCTGGGTCCCCTTGCTCCTCTCTATCTTCTCCTCCCCTCTCTCCTCACATGTCTCAGTGTCACAGCCACTCTGGACTCCCCCTGATGTCCCCGAATCTGACTATGTTCTCTCACATATCTATAATAAACCTTGTCTTTCACCTTACCTAGGCGCAGTCATGTCCTTTCTTTTCCTCTTTCTCACTTTCTTTCTTTTTCATTTAGGCACCAAGATTGAGGAAATGCCTACATAAGACTGCTCTGTAGGCAAACCTGACAGGCATTTTCTTAACAAGTAATTGATGTGGGAGGACACAGCTAATTGTGGGTTGTGTCACATATTAGAAATTCCTCTAGGCTTTGCCCAACAGTTACTAGAAACAGCTTGCAAATCCCCCACCCTCTACCAGTTATGAGATAGGAGTCAGGTATATAAGGACACTGGACACCCCTTCCCCCCATACACACATACATACACACACCATCTACTCACTCTCTACCCCCTCTCTCTTCCCCTGTGTCCCCAGCCAGCATATTCCTCTTTCCTCTCTCATTCTGTTCTTCTCTGTCCCTTCTTTTCTGCCTTTACCCAATTCCCTAGATCCCCTTCCCTTCCCTCCAATAATCCTTGTTTACATTAAGTCTGTCACATGGCTTGATTGTTCAGGGAGATGCCTCAGCATGGGCCGGCTGAAGTTTTCCAACCCACTGCACTATCCTACCTCATAAAACACACCACCATTCCTGGGCATGGAGTCCTGGTTGATATAAGAAAACAGATAGAGCAAGCCATGGGGAGCAAGTCAGCAAGCATCATTGTTCCCTGGCCTACGCTTCAGTTCCTACTTCCAGGTTCCTGCCTTGAGTTCCCTGGATGATGGACTGACTGACTACAAGCTATAAGATGAAATAAATCCTTTCATCAAAAGGATTTATTTGCTTCTGTTCACGGTGTTTTATTACAGCATTAGAAACCCCAAATAAAACAAACATTACGAGATGTTTGTACGTGTGGTTTTGTTTGTTCATTTGCTTGTAGCTCAACAACATGGTTCTTTGGTGTGAATTTTGTAAATGGCAAAGTTGTATCCCAATATCAAAAGGGTTGCCATGCCTACTAGAAGGTGGAACCTCAATAAGAGAAGTGGGTCACTAGGGATAAGCCTTGAGACTCTGTAGCTTTACTTCCTATCTTTTCTATTTTCAAATGTGGACATAATGTCATCAAGCTCCTCACACTCCTGCTCTTATGCTTCTCCATCATGATGGGCCACAGTCCTTCTTAAACTTTGAACTAAAATAAATCCTTCCTCTCCTAAGTTGCTGTTGTCATGTACTTTGTCAAACAAGAAGAAAAGTAAGTAATAGTGACAGAGTAAGATCCTTATGGGATCCTTGGACCCAGAGCTTTGGTCTTATTGGCCTTTGGTCTTCAAAGCCTTGGTTCTTCCTCCTCCACCTTCTCTTCCTGCTCAGTCTCCTCTCTCATCCTCCCTTTCCTCCTCCTCCTCCTTCTTCTTCTTCATCATCATCCTTTCAGAAATTATCCAAATCATTGATGTTCAGTTTTAGTATACAGGGCCAGCAACATCTAGCAGATTAGATTCCCAGGCCCTGCCTGAAGACCCAGTTGATGGGAATTTGTGTGTTAACAAGATGGTAGGAAGATTGGATTAGCAATTTGAGAGGCCTATGATTGATAACTATGTAAGAAAGCTAACACACTGTGGTAGCTTCAAATGACAGAAATCCATCTTCTCATGCTTGTGGGGGCCAGATGTACAAAATAGATATGTCAGCAGATCTGGTTCCTTCTGGAGAAGAATATGTCGTCTGTCCATCTCCTAGCTCCCCATTATTGCAGGAGATCCTTGGCAGTCTTTGACTTGTTGATGTATCACGCCAGTTTTGGCCTTCATAATCATACAACATTTTCCTTGTATCTCTATGTCCCCATTTTAGACACAGGGTCTTGTAAAATTTAGGTTGAGCTAGAACTTGATATGTACCTCAAAACATCAGATCCCCCTGCCTCAGCCTCCAGTTGCTGGGATTATAGGCCAGTGATACCATATCTTGCCAACACTACTTTTTACAAAGACACCAGTGATATTGGATTGTGCATCTACACATTTAAAGTATGACCCAGTTTAACTTCTCATATCCAGAAGGATTTTGCTTCCAGATAAATACATATTTTCTGGTATGAGTGGTGAGGACTTTAACACAACAATTTTTGAGGAAACCCAATTAAGTAAAAATGTATTAAAAGCCTGTCATTCATAAATGCCAAGAGACAAGATCATTAATGAACACCTAGGTCATTTCCCTAAACTCACTTTTGAGAACAATTGTGTAAATTCTGAAGAAAGACTACAGGCCTAGAAGGCAACTTGAGGATGTCTATTTTCACAAAATGATTCCTGCCTTCAGGTAGCCCACTTGGTAGACTCCTTGGCTTTTCAAATGATCTAATCGCAAGTAAAAACTTCTGTAGAAAAAAATAATAGATGGCTGCTTGTTGTGGTTTTCGGTTAAATTGTCATTTTGAGGCATGCTAGCATTCCCTGGAAAGAGAGTTTCAAGAAGGGACCATCTAGAGTGGGTTGGTCTGTGGATTTGTCTGTGAAGGTTTATCGTAATTAAATTAATTGATGTGTGAAGACATAGTCCTCATGGGCAGCATCATTTCTTAGGTAAGATGTCTTAAACTAACTCTATAAGTTGAGAAATCTAACTGAGTGCATGCAAGCAAGCAAGCAAGCAAGCAAGCAAGCAAGCAAGCAAGCATGCATGCATACCCTTCTCTCTGTGCTTAATTGTGGATGTGAGGTCACTGTCTCAAGTTCCTGCTGCCTTGACTTCCTTGCTATCATGGCCTATACCTTGGACTTGTAAGCTGAAATAAAGCCTTTGTCCCCTAAGTAGCTTTATGTTAAGGTATAGAATGGTTTATGTTATAGAAATGAAGCTAGAATATTGCTTACTGGAATCATCTAGATAGCTTTCAAAACACTGCTGTGTGTATTCTACCCTCAGGGATTCCTGTTGATCACAAGTCTTACTTAGAATTCAGGGGGCTCTAATCTGCTCTCAAAATTGAGAACTAATGGCATAGATGGAGGCATCTCAATTAGTATGAGGAAGGGGATTCCTTCAATTCAAGACACTGGATATAAGCATCGGTAATATGGAACATGAAGACAGACTGATTCCTAAGGTTTTACGGACTAACTGCACACTGTGGCTACCATGAGAACATACGGTGCAGGTAGCATATTTTAGCACTCTCGAAACAGCCCCTTGATGGCAGACTTGTTTATTTTCCCTTTTAGTTACATCAGTCTTTACACTACATTTGTGGTATCTGTTCTTGGTTGCTTGTAAAAATGGGAATTTTATTTCTCCTTAATAAACGAATGTTTCATCATAACACAATAACTTCCTTTTCTTTGGTTAACGTACTTCACCTGAAAGTCCATTTCCCCAACTCCCAGGATATTAATATAGCTGTATTAGCTACTTTTGTTTGTTTTTAGAGACATGTCATCATTATATGGACAACTCTAGGTGGCTTGGGTAATAAACAGTTTTTTGTATTTTGGTGGTGATAGTGGGACTTGAACCCAGGGCCTCTAGAAAGTGCTGGGCAAGTATTCTTCCAGTGTACTACCTCTCAGGCTTGGAACTTGCTGTGTAGCATAAGGGAGGCTGGAAGTCTTGGGTATTTTGCCTCATCCTATCACATTCTGGTATTACATGCCTATATTATCACACCTGGCTCTCAGCCCTTTATTAATCTGAAAGTTTTGGTATATCTCCCCACTTAATTTTCAAATGTTCTGCCTTATTATAGCCCTACTAATCTTTTCAATAGAATGTAGTTACCTTTTAAATGTTACCCTTGAATACTTGTTTTGTTTTAATTAGAACATTTAGATCATTCATGTTTAATGAAATTATATGTATATATTTATGTATATAAATGACATTTTATATTTTATACAAATATTGTATATATCATATATAATACATAATATATAGTATATAATATATGATATATAATTATACATTATATGTATCATATTTTGTATTATATATTATGTATATTAATATACAACATATACATATATATGTTATATATATATATAATATATATGTGTGTGTGTGTGTGTGTGTGTGACAAATACTTAACAAATGCTAGGGGTCCTGTGCAGAGGTTGCAGTTTCACAATTATCCATGAGAGAGTAATTCCTAGAAATTTACATATCTGAAAGTGGATTGACTTATCTGTGTTTTGGGGGGAGAGGTGTCAGGTTATCAGTGTAGGTCCCACACCTACAAGGCTCAGGAAACCTCTAGGCAAAGAAGAAACAAAGACATGACTTCAAGGACAGCAGAATGGCAAAAGCAAACTAGGAGACAGGACAGTAGTTCCATGGCCATGCCCAATGATAGAGTGGACTGGGGAGTGGCTCTTTACCTGCTTATACAGAGACACTTTATTTTGACCTACCCTACAAGTGGCTTACCTATTATCACTGTCTGAAAACAACAGTTACCCACACACACCCCTCTCCTTTCCCTTACACTAGTTTGAGCAGCCTATTTTTCTCTAGGATCATTTTCCTATTCCTAAACACCTGAGAGTTTCCCTTATCGAGGATCTACTCTTTGTGTTTTTATTTGTTCATCATTCATGTGAGTTATTTCCCCAGAGGCAGAAGTAAAGGTTGGGAACTAATTTTCTTCACTGCCCTGAAGACGTTCTCACCATGGCACTCTGAAAGCGACCACTGAAATTACAATAAAATAAATTTACCTTCCTAATTCTGCTTATTCTTGAGATGTTTTTCTTTCTCTTTCTACAGTTACATGGACATGCCTGGGTGTAGAATTCTTTTTCCTAATCTGGCTTAAACCATGTGGAGACTCTGTCAGGCATATCATATTGCAGGAATCATTCTCTGCACCCCTGCCTCTGGTTCATTCTTTGATTCTTTCAATTCTCTTCTGACCCTATGATTAAGTGAACTCTAGTGTGTCCTGAGACCTACCCGATGCTTATACATTTCTAATCCTCTCCATTTTCTCTGCTTCCTTCAGGACAATTCATTTAATTCCATGAGTGCTTTTCCAATTGTGTCTAATGTGCTGTTAAACACAACACATTCAATCACTTGGCTACTACAGTTTTCCATTTTTAGAAGTGCTAATTTTTAACATTATTTATTTACATTTTTATTATATAGTGTGTGTTGGTCATATTTTCCCTTCCTCAACACCTTCCAGATTCCCCTTTTCTAGCTATCCAAATTTGTATTGAGTTTTTCTCTTAAAAGACAAAACCAAACTAAACAGCAATAGCAAAGACAACAGTAACAACAACAGCAACATAAAAATAACACATCACCACCACCACCACCAGTAACAGCAAATCAAATCAAATCAACCAAACAATAAAAAACATGGAGTCAATTTGTATTGGTTGACTATTACTTAGCATGCAGCCTGACCTGTGGTATGTTGATATTACCCAGTATCATTCCATTGAAGTAAACAGAGTTTTCCTCTCCCAACAGCTATCAATGCAAATATGTTTTTTGTTAAGGGTGGGACTTTATGCCCACTTCCCCTTCTCTGTTTTAAGGCCAGCTCCATGACATGGAATCCATATCCTGACATTTTTAATGAGGTCAAGAATCTGAAAGTACGTAGATAGATGATGGATCCTAGGGGAACATCCAGTCCAATCATTCTGCTAATTGAACACTGCAATAAAATGATTCCTAATGACATATTGTTATGTTCATAGATCTGTGAGTCACTGTGCCCTCATCAGAGAAGCGTCTTCTTGCAGTAGATGATAATAATTAACACAGAGAATAACATTTGGACAACAGACAGAGAGTGTGGGACTTTGGCCTCCTTAGCCTTAAGTGAGATGTATGGCTTCCCTTCCCTCAAGGGTTAGACGTCTATGTGGAAGAAGAGGCTGGGAGAAGAGGCTGGGAGACTGTGAGAGTCAGAGTTGGTGGACAACTCGAACGAAATAACATTTTCCAGATACAACAGGCCTGATGCAGATACAAGATCTCAGACACAGTGACAGAACGCACAAGATCTGCAGAGGTTCACACTAGAATGCTTATTTTTAAAGATCCCTGTTCTCTGCAAATATTTTCCAACTTAATTTTCTTTTCCTCATGATATATACATCACTTTCTCTTTTACTAATCTGTGTCTGGCAACTGCAGTGTCCAGTCTCTCTGAAGTCTAGCTCCTGTGGTCTATTCTTCCTATTTCTGCTAATTCCTGGCACTGAGGCTAGCTAATTCCAACCATGTGCTAGCTATTGTATAAATATGTCTGTGAAGCATAGCCTGAAAGTATGTTCTTTATAAAGGGTTTTCTTATACGTCTGGCACGCTTGTGATGAGCTTGCATCAAGTCCAATGCCAAAGGCTTCCTAGGCCTCACCCACTTCAATCTGTGAGAACTCGTCTACTTTGGTTTCATGTTCACATTGAGGGTGGACTTCTATGAGGTCTTAGTTCAGTGTGTGTGTGTGTGTGTGTGTTGAGCCATGAACCCTCTTTAATACATGTGGGCCTGAAGGTTAACTTCCTTTTCCCTTTCCTTCCCTAGCCTATCAAAGCCAATTTTTAATCTGGGCCATGTAGCACATAGTCAGTCTAATGCTATCTGGGACAAGTAGCACATAGTCTAAAGACATGGTGGCCTTTGTACTTGTATTAGCTGCTTTTCCCATCACTGTGACAAATGAGCCTGAGAGAAGATACTTAAGAGAGTAAAAACAGATTTTGGACCACAGATTCAGAGGGATTTCAGTCCATCATTATGGGGAAAGTATGACCCTAGTGCGCCCATGATGGTGGGAACACATCCACAGCAACAATGTGCCTGATAAGGAAACAGAGAGAACTGGATAGAACTGAAGATAGGTACAACTTTCAAGGCCCACCTTGATGGCCTATTTCCTCCAGCTTGGCCCCACATCCCAAAAGATTTGGCTAACTCCCACAAAAAACCCCACCAGCTAGAGACTAAATGTTCAACCAAATGAGCCCAAGATAGAAACATTTCACATTCAAATAATAACAATTTTTGTCTATTTTTCTTAGCTTCCATTGTCCCATTATTGTCTCCCTGGTAATTATTACTGTTATGCCAACTCTCTGAAGGCTTCTAAGCATTGCAATTGTTGGAAACTACTTTTTAGTGGGGGCTCACATTATCTGGCCTATTGTTATTGGAAATAGAAAGCCACACAATGTCGTTCGTGCATTAAGAGAGCATGCAGTAGATGACTGCTTTAGCCTAACACTCCGTATCCCCTAACCATATTCCATTGCTTTCCTATCGTTACCTGTAGAGGCTGTTTTTAACCTGCAGAGCTCTCATCCCCTCTCCCCAGCTCAATGCCCAGATCCTACCATTTGACAAGATGCTAAATATATATACCATTTCACCAGAGCTTCTGCTTTTCCTACTTGTCCAGGTCTGAGCTTCATCTCTTGGCCATACAGACCTTCACACATTAGCCTGTGCATCTTTTTTTTCCCAGAGCCTAACCATACAGGACAGCATTTATGTGAGTTTTATCTCTCCTGTGCATGCATACTTATCATTTCTTACTTCCAAAGAATTCTCTCATTTCCTCTCCAGCTCAGCACACATCCTACACAGATTTCTGGAAAATCTGATACCCAGGGCTTTTAGTTCTGCTGTGGTTAGAGGGGATTTTCTGAATGCTTAGTCTGTGGTGTTACTGGGATGGGTTCTGCTCTTTCTGCTCTTTACACTGTGGAGATGCTACTCTCACACGCATGAGTTTTTGGAAGCTTTGGCAGCCCCTGGCTGCAGTGTTGCTATCTCCACCTTGCCTCTAAGAAACAGAGCAAAAGGAACCAAATACAGACAGAATAGGGTCAAAGCTCCACAACCAGAACCCATGCCTTTCATCCCAAGCTTTATTTCTGGACATCACAGTTGCTTTCCGTGTATTTGTGTCATTAATCCTTTCTATTACAGGGCCCCTGGGGCTCTGGGGAAATCAGTTGGCACAGGAATGTACCCATGGCACCTGAAAGTGGCCACAGGCACCAGACAGGCCGATGTGGAGGTGTCTTTGTGAGGTTTCTCATGTACACTTTTCAGATAGGTTTTGTCTCTCAGGTCTGCTTACCGCACAATTTTGGTGCCATTTCTCACAACTTGCATGTCCACCATGCAGCCTCCGGTAACGTAAGCAGCCAGGTTCAGCTCAGAGAACTCAGCCTGGAGAAGAAAGCAAAACAAGAACAGAAGGCATCAAACACCAGTGTAGGACATTTGTGTTTACTGTATGCTTCTGTGTATTATCCAGTGCATAATCAGGCCTCATTGCAAACTTGGAAATGGAATATTTATCTCCCTTCTCAAAAGGAAGCTGAGGTGCAGAGAGGCAGGTGACATGCTCAGGATCACATGATGAACACATCATATTGGAACCTATGAGTCTCTGATTCAAGAGCCCACTGTCATGATCACAGCTCTCCTGCCTCCTCAGAAGCAGAAGAAGCCACACTAGCTGTTACTAGAAGATGCCAAATGTTAACAGGCTGATTTCCCTGCTGTCAGCTTTGCACTGTGAAGTTCATCAGCCTCATGCCTCCCTTTGTATGACTTTGGTAACAGGACACTCCTCAAACAATCAGCCCACTATCCCTTTCTTAGTAATGGCTGCTTCGTCTTTTCCACACATATAGCTGCAGTGAAGCACCATGCCTGTGCTGCTTTGGTCACAGTTGATGGGAAGGCATCTGATACAAGGTGATGGAATGAGAAGTTAAAACAAGACATGCAGTTTGTTTGTAGGGAGGTGTATCTTTTTGTTTTCTGTTTTGTTTCTTAATACAGGGTTGTAAATAATGAATGTAGGCTGAACTCAAATTCACTACATAGCAGAAGATGACTCTGAATTGCTGACCTTCCTTTTTCTATCTCCTAAGTCCCAAAATTATACATTATACACTACAGTGGTTTTATTTAGTGCTAGGAATGGAATCCAGGCCTGTGCACGCTAAGCAAGCACTCTGACACCTGAGCTGTATCCCTAGCGCAGAGGTGGTTTATACCTTTAACGCTCAAGCCTAGGTTCTACTTGGATTATATTTATTGCGTTAGGGAAGCATGGTAAACCAGAATGGAGGAAGCTGAAGATCAGGAGAAGAAAGCAGAGAAGGAGAGAACTAGACATCACAGTCAGAGAGAGAGAGAGAGAGAGAGAGAGAGAGAGAGAGAGAGAGAGAGAAGGAGAAAAGGGCAGAAGCAAGAGATATTGGGATGGAGAACACTGTTGATGTTCCTGTCATTGGGTTTAGGTATGTTATAAAACCTTTGTGTTTTATAATCGGTTTAAGGCAGTGGTGAAATCCTATTACTTTCTATCAGAGATATGTGGAATGCCATGTATTTCTGGTCACACTGCATGCTTCCTGGAGATAGACATGTTCTTATAACTACTTATATCAGATTCCTAGAATGCTGTAATAAGGATACAGAGTGGCAGGAGCCTACTCTATAGTTCCTGGCTAAAAGTCTAAAATCAAGGTGCTTGTAGAGTTGGTTTCTTTCGAAGACTAGAAAGGGTTGCGTCTACTCTAGACCCCTTTCTTGGCTTGTAGAGCACCATTTTTCTGCCTGACTCTCTTCTCATCATTTTCTCATTGTCTGCCCTATATCCTAGATCCTTGTTTTTACGAGGACATCAATCACATAGCTAGGTTCTCATTCTGATGACTTTGTCTTTGCTTGGTGACCTCTTTAAAGGTTCTCTCTACAAGTGGATCACATTCTGAGGTACTGGGGGTTGGATTTCACATTGATTTTCTTTTAAAAGTGTAATTGTATTTATCTATTCTTTAAGCATGTCATATATGGGGATGAACAGATGGTGTAATAGTGTTCGTGCTCTTGAAGAGGACCTCACTTGGATTCCAATGCCCACTTCAGGCAGGTTACAATAGCCTGCAACTCCCAGGTCCAGCGGATCCAATACCATAGATTTGTACACATGCTAATAATTAAAAATAATAAAATAAAAATTAAAAGAGAATGTTGTACATGTCCAAAACATATTTTGATCATATCCACCTCCTCTAACTTCTCTTAGGACTCCCAATACACATGCCTCTTCTAACCTCATATCCTCTTCATTTTTTTTAAAAAGAAATTTATAACCCATTGTGTCTAATTAGAGCTGTCCATACACACATGGATATGGGGGCAGTCACAGAAGCATGAACAATCAACCATGGGCCACACTCAGACGAAAACTGTCTCTCCCTCAGCAGTCATCAACTGCCAACAGCTCTCTTCCAATTGTGGGCCTCAAGAATTCCTCGCCCATCCATTCTGTAATGTAGATTGGCTTGATCTTCTGTAGGTCTTACGCAGGCAGTCACAGCTCCTATGTGTTCATGAGCATGACCTTGCCATGTCCAGAAATATTTTTGTAGCAGACTCAGTCTTAAAATCTTTCTACCCACACTTCCATGTTTACATCAGAAAACTGTGATATAATGTCCCATTTGAACCTGGTCATTCCACAGTCACTTATTCTCTGGAATTTGACTAACTGTGAGTCTCTATGTTAACCTATGTTCACTGTAATAAGGATCATATCTAGTGAGGAGTGAAAGCTACACTAACCTATGGATATAAGGTTAACTAGTTAGAAGGCAGTTTGATGTAATTTCCATTGAGCAGAATAACAGAAGTAAGGTTTCCCTTAGGGTGTACAAGCTTCCCAGACATGGGTTCTTGGTAAGATTTCAATATCAGGTATAAGTTTCTTTCTGTGTAGTGGCCTTAAATCCAAACAGAAAGTAGTTGGTTATCCACATAGCTTTCATGCCCCTAGTGCATTGATGGGCATATCTTACCAGACAGTTGATATTAAAGCTCAGAGGTCACAGCTGGGTGTGACTTTTGATGACTTTTCTCTCTCCCTTAATAGCCCATATAGCACTTACGGCATGATTAAAGCTATTCAGCAGAGAGGAAGCTTCTAGGTTTGTATCAGCTCAATTTCTCCTGTTCTGTGATCTAAGTGTGTAGTGTCTCCAGCAATGAGTTCTCACCACCAAGTTCAGGTGGGTGACCAAGAGTATTGGTAAGTGAATTTTCTGTATTGTGTGTGTGGATCTACTTGATACCCCTGATGAACAGAAGGTATCCACCCTCGGCATTGTTCTCTTTGTCAACATATGAATTTTGGCACCATTTAATTTAAATGGAATCATTTAAAGGAAATAATATCAATGTGCCTTTTTCACAGGAAGAGCCAAAAGCTTTTATTTGGATATAGTGAATCAAGAATAACTGTTCACATATATTTAGTGCTCACTATGTGCAAGGTTTTGGTCTAAGCATTATCTACTTTTCCAGGTAGGGAAATGGAGGCAGAGAGATTAGATATACACAGGATGTCACCCAATGAGCAGCCTCAATCCCAGGAAGTGTGTTCTAAGGGACTGTGAATCCAACCATCTATTGTCTACTGCCTCTCCCCGAGGCTGCATGAGGCCACATTAATGCTTCAGTGTTGTGGGAACTGTAGTGTTTTGAATGAAATTGCCACTCATAGGCTCAATATTTAAACATGTGGTCCCTGGGTGGTAGCACTCTTTGGAAGGGTTTAGGAGGCATGGCCTTGCTAACCGTAGTCTGTTACTAGAAGTAGACTTTGAGAGTTTAAAGCCTCATGTCATCTCCAGTTTTCTCTCTCTAATTCATGCTTTCAGTTGAGGATGTCAGCTTTTAGCTTCTTGCTCTGGCCACCAGGCCTGCCTACTACCACACATGCCTTGCATGGACTACTTTGCATAACGGACTCGTATTCCCCTGGAACAATAAGTCAAAATTAACTGTTCCTTCTATAAGCCACTTTTGGATGTGGTGTTTTAGCACTGCAACAGAAAAGTTATTAACATTGGGTCCTAAGAAAACATTTAAAAGAGAACAAGTTTTTAGTGAAGGAAAATATCATTTTATAAAGATTTAAATATATCACCCTGGAGCAATTTATCAGGAACTGTGACAAAGGGCCTGACCCTCTCTCCATATGGTAATAAGGGAAAGCAAGAACACTTATGCCTCTTGCTCTAATTAATAACCTAATTATGTTGTGGCAAGGTGAAAAGAAAAGATTGTTGCTAATGAGCCCACATTGGTAAACTGTGGTAATAGCACAGCTATTATGTCTGATGCCTTCCAAATTCAGCTCCAGATTGCTTAAAACACTTAATTGGCAACATCACAGAGAATTTTAAAAAGCTAGTGCATGTATGTGGCAGAGAAAGAAGTTCAAAGGAAGTTGCAAAACAGAAGAGCTGGTCACTAGACATGTGAAGGAAAGGAATGAAAGAAGAGGGGTGCAGACCCCGGGGTTGTCTTGCTGCCCTAAGGGAAAAATAAAGTCCTGGATAGAAGACATACTCAGGGTTTGATAGAAAAGTCAGAGGTTGGTCTTTTTCAGATTTGGATTTCTAGAGTTATTTCCAAACCATGAATTATAAATAATTTAAGAAGGTGAATGTGTGCATCACAGGGCAATAAGACTCTGTTGTAGCACAGAGAGTTTAGGCAGCACAGGAAAGGGAAATGCTTGGTAATTAACTTCCTAAACATCAACAGGAATGGAAATGAACACAGAGGTACCCAAGCTCCCTCTCTATTGAGATGGCTCACTTGTCCCTGTCACAGAATCTTAAACTGTGGCCACCTTGGAGGAATCACATTGCTCCCAAAGAGACTGCAGTGGATGTTATCCCCAAGAAAACTTCCCCCAAGTCCCTACCTTAGAGAGCCCTTTTAGGAAACATAGTTTTCACAGATGTAACTAAGGTAGCATCTGAACAGGAGATCACCTTGGATTCAAGTGAACCCTAACTTTAATGACAAGCCCTGAGAAAAGCAGATGCATAGAGGGTAGAAGTCATATAAGGATGGAGATAGACACTAGAATGAGGCAGTCACAAGCACAGATAGCCACTATACACCAGAAGGCAGAAGGAGTCAATGAAGATTCTTCCCTAGAGTCTAGGGTTCAAGAAGAAGTGCTGAAATCTGATGCAGACCATCTAGCATCTAGATCTAGGAGAGGTTTGTTGTATTAACTCTCCCAGTTTGTGTAAAATTTCCAAGGCAACCCTAGGACACAAATAAAAAAGCTGAGAAATGAATGCAACTTCTGCATTGCAGGCAAAGCCACAGGGAATCCCCAAAGGTCAGAGTTTGTCAGTAGGCTGCTCTGCCATTTCCACTAGACACGTGGACTCCTGCATATAAACATGTACTGTCTCTCCCTCTCTCTCTGCCTCTCTCTGTCTCTTGCTCTGTCTCTGTCCCTTTCTCTTTGTAATATAGCAGTTACCTCTCTTAAGAAGATTTTACAAATAACTAAATATTCTGCATGAATTAACATTTTAACCTCGAGTTTGCCTTCAATTGTCTTTTATGTAATTAAAAAATGCTATACTTGAAGCCTTGCGGTACAAATTCATGTGTACTCAAGAAACCACATGTATATATAAGCTACTCAATGTACTAGCCAATGACTATCATTAGTCCTTCTGAATATCAGTTTTAATTCCTGTAAAATGGAAATAACAATGTAAGTAATATCTATCCTTAAGGTTTTGTGATGGCTCAAATTTCTGAGACGATTAGGTGAGACAAGGGCTTCTGTGAAAAGCTACGATTATGACTTTTCCAATTTCACTGTCTTACTAAGAGTGAACAGAACACATCAAGAATGGTAGAACTAGTGAACGGCATGCACGAGGTCCCCTGAGCACCATTGTCTAATTCTGGCCTTGCTTCTCAGTCTGGACAAGCCTTGTGGGACTCCAAGAGTGTCCACCTCCCTTCAGGGGCCCCGAAAGTAATCAGCTTGGAACCCTGCACTAACATGCATCCTGCTTTAGATCTGCTGAGTTTTATCTGTTTGCCACCCCAGCTTGGTCTTATTGGGACACAGCCAGCAGAGTAGGGTACCCTGACCTAGACTGTCTGGTCTACTGCTCCTCCCATCTTCCTGAGAAGTCCTGCTGCCATCAGGACAATCCATCAAACACCAGAGAAAACCAGATGCCTAAAGGACAGTGTAAGAACACAATCAACAAGGCCCAGGGCAATATGGCACCACTAGAGCCCAGCTATCTTGCTACAACAAACCCTGAATATCCTAGAAGGGCAGAAAATAATCAAACTCAGGATTGAAATCAATCAATCAATCAATCAAAGAATCAACAAAACCAAGAACTGGTTCTTTGATAAAATCAATAAGATAAACAAATCCTTACTTACTTAGTTAAACTAACTAAAAGGCAGAAACAGTACCTAAATTAACAAAATCAGAAATGAAAAGGGAGACATAGCAATGGACACTGAGGAAATTCACAATAGCAAAAAATAACACAAAATACCTTAGTGTAACTCTAATCAAGCAAGTGTATGATAAGAGCTTCACGTCTCTGAAGAAAGAAATTGAGGAAGGTATCAGAAGGTTGAAAAATCTCCCTTGCTAATGGATTGGTAGGATTAACATAGAGAAAATGGTCATCTTACCAAAAGCAACCTACAGATTCAACGTAGTTCCCAACAAAATTCCAACACAGTTCTTCACAGATCTTGAAAGAACAATCCTCAAATTCATATGGAACAATGACAACAAAAACCCAGGAGAGATAAAACAATCCTGAAAAATAAAAGAACTTCTAGAGATATCACTATCCCTGATTTCAAGCTGTATTAGAGAACAATAGTAATAAAACCAGAATGGTATTGATATAGAAACAGACTAGTGGATCAATGGAATTTAATGGAAAACCCAGAAAAAAACTCATGCACCCATGGACATGTGATTTGTTGACAAAGAAACCAAAACAATACAATGGAAAATGGAGAGCATCTTCAACAAATGGTGCTGGTCTAACTGGATGTCTGCATGTAAAATAATACAAGTAAGTTCACAACTTAAGTCCAAATGTTCAAAACTCAAGTTCAAATGGATCAAAGACCTCAAAATGAAACCAGACACAGTTAACCTAATAGAACAGAGAGTGAGGAATAACTTTGAAATCATCTCTACAGGAGACAATTTTCTGAACGGAACACCAATGGTTCATGCACTAAGGTCAAGAATTAATAAATGGGACCTCATGAAAATGAAATGTTTCTGTAAGTCAAAGAATACCATTGTCAG
Organism: Grammomys surdaster; assembly: GCF_004785775.1. Taxonomy (NCBI): domain Eukaryota; kingdom Metazoa; phylum Chordata; class Mammalia; order Rodentia; family Muridae; genus Grammomys; species Grammomys surdaster. The sequence goes on from NW_021604716.1 coordinate 2,738,062, forward strand.
GACAAAACGACAGCATGCAGATTGGGAAAAGATCTGTATTAACCCTATATCCAACGGGGGATTAATATCCAAAAGATATAAAAATCTCAAGAAGCTAGACACCAACAATCCAAATAATCCAATTAAAAACAGGGTACAGAGCTAAACAAAATTTTCAACAGAGGAATCCCAAATGGCCAAGAAACACCCAAGGAAATGTTCAACGTCCTTAATTATCAGGGAAATGCAACTCTAAACAGCTTTGAAATTCCAGCTTACACCTATCAGAATGGCTAAGATCAAAGCCTCAAAGGGCAGCACATACTAGTGAGGTTGTGGAGCAAGGGGGAACAGTCCTTCATGGCTGGTGGGAGTGGAAACTTAGACAACAACTCTGGAAATCAATCTGGCACTTTCTTAGAAGATTTGGAATAGTTCTACCTCAAGATCCAGCTATACCACTCCTGGGCACATACCCAAAAGATGTTCCACCATCCCACTAAGACATTTGCTCAATTATGTTCCTAGAAGCTTTATTTGTAATAGCTAGAAAGTGAAAACAACCTAGATGTCTCTCAACTGAAGATTGGATACACAAAATGTGCTATATATACACAATGGAATACTTCTCAGCCATTAAAAACAATACCTTGAATTTCTCAGGCAAATAGATGGAACTAGAAAATATCATCCTGAGTGAGGTAACCAGACCCAAAAGGACATGCATGATATGTACTCAGTTATAATCAGATATTAGCAATAAAGTACAGAATAACCATGCTGTAATCCACAAACCCAAAGAAGCCAAATAACAAGGAGAGCACAGTGAGGATGTTTGATTCTTTCTCAGAATGGGAAACAAAATAGATATTGGAGGTCGGTGGAAGGAGAGAAATGGATGAAAGAGGGAATGGGGATGGGTGCACGTCAGGCAAGGGGAGATCATATGTATGGAGAGCAGGGGGGAGAGAAGAGAGATTGGTTGTGGGGGTCAATCTCTAGGAGGTGCCAAAGACCTCTGATGGGGAGAGGCCCCAGATGGTGTAAGGGGGCGGCTCTATCTGAGATTCCTAAGGAGTGGGGTATATAGATCCTGAAGTGGCCACTTTTAGTAGCCAAACAGGGCTCCCAGTGGAAGAATAAGGACAGTAACCCACCTGCAAAGCCTTTGACTCAAAATATGTCCTGCCTACAAGGTGTGCAGGGACAAAGATAAAGCAGAGACTGAGGTATTGGCTAACCAATGACTGCTCCAAATTGAGACCCATCCCATAGGCAAGAACCAATCTCTGACACTAATCATGATACTCTGTTATGCTTGCAGACAGGTACCATGCATAACTGTCCTCTAAGTGGTCCCATCCAGCAGCCATAGAGAAGATATGCAGAGACTCATACCCAAATATTACATAGAGCTTGAGGAGTCTTACAGAAGAGTTTCAAGAAAGACTGAGGAACCTGAAGAGGGCAAGGACTCCACAGGAAGACCAACAGAGTCAACTAACCTGGACCCTTGGGAGCTCCCATAAAATGAATCAACCAAAGAGGGAGCCCAGTCTGGACCTAGGCCCCCTGCTCATATGTAACAGACGAGCAGGTTGGTCTTCATGCAGATCCCTCACACAACTAGAGCAAGGGCTGTCCCTTAGCCTGTTGCCTGCCTGCTTGCCTGCCTGGCTTGTCTGCCTGGCTGTGAGTCCCACACCCCTAAATGGACAGACTTGTCTAGCCTCAGTGGGGGAGGATGTTCCTAGTCCGTGTGAGTGTGTGTGTGTGTGTGTGTGTGTGTGTGTGTGTGTTTCCATTTCTCAAGAAGGGAAAGGGGGAAATGGGGAAAGGACTTGTGTGGGGGGGTGCTAGGAGGAAAGGAAGGGCTGATATTGAGTAGTAAATAGAATGAGTAAGTATGTTTAAAATTAGCAAAAAAATTTCCTTGTTTTGACTACTGTACTCACTTTTAAAATTAAATTTCACTTCGGTACTAATTTTGAAAAAAAAAAAGATGAGACTGCTTGTCTATTAGCAATGATATCTGTTTGGGCAAAAGAAAACATGAAAAAGATGTTGATGTCTTACTTATCATTAACATTTTTGAACTTTGTTCAGGTGCTTCAGGAAAGAAAGAATAAATAAGCTTAAATTGGCTGACAAAAAAATAAACAAAGAATGTGATGCTTCATCTTCATTGCCAATTTGACCAAATTTAGGATCACCAAGGAGACACACTTCTGGATGAGTCTTTGGTGTTATCTGTAGAAAGATTTAGCTGTGAATGGAAGACTACCCTGAATGTCAGTGAACCATCCCATTGGAGGTATCCTGGAGTAAACAAATGGAGAAAATTAGTTGAGTGCTGGCTTTCTCTTTTGTTCTGTCTCCTGACCCATCCCTATCAGAGGAAACGGCCTCATGCATCTGCATTCACTGTCAAGAGCGCTTTCTTCCACCAGGCCTTTCCTACTCTGGTGGAATATGCCTTCATACTGTAAACCAGAATCAATTATTCCACCTTTTTAGTTGCTTTTAGTCAGATATTTGGTTATAGCAATTAGAGAAGCAACTAATACATAGGCTTTGGCTCATGGCTTCAGTAAACTACTAGAGACTCCATAGTCCCATTTTACACAACGAGACCAGGAGAAATACATTATCTGTTTGTAGAAATCCTACAGCAGGCATTTCAGGACTGGGGTTCTTGTAGAAAGGAAGCAATTATCCTTATAATCATCTGAAATAACTGCCTGGAGGGAGTTTCCTGGATGCAGGGAAGTATGAGAGGACCGTGAGCTCAGTCATCACTGAGGTGAGGACTCCAAGGCTGAACCTCAGGAGAACCTCTGTGGCTAGAATTCACAGGTAGTATATAGGAAAAGGTGGAGCTACACAGAAAAAGAAAAGGAGGGATCCAGAAGCCTATGGACAATGGCTCTTAAAGGAAATAAGCAAGGCTGGGACTAAAGGGGATGGGACAACATATCAAAAACCAGTAGGGTCAACAGCCTGCAGAACCCACACATGCCTGGGAATCGTTCATGTGCTTGCTGGTTAGAGTGTAAATAAAGACCGTGTGATATGAGTCAGATTCTCAAGTCTTAGTAGTAGGGTTGAGGCACTCCTGGCCTAACATATGCTTTGGACCTAGAATGATGAACAGTCCTGCTCTGGTGTGGTGAATCTCTTTGATGATTAGTAGCACTGGGTACTTTTCTTTGGTGCTAATTAGAATTTCAGATACAGTCTTTGGTGAGGTATCTGATTAAGTCTTATCTGTATTTCTGATTGTAACTTTATTAATTTGACATATGTGTATTAAACTACATCCTAGAATTAAAATTTCAAAAATTAATGTTATGAAAATACATTCTATATAAACATTTTTATTGCTGCATTTATCTGTACTTATCTTCTTCAATCCTATGTCTTTTAACTTTCTGGTTTTTTAAGCACATACACACATATACATATATAGTATAACTTAATGATCTTTAAAATGTTATTTATTTATTTATTTATTTACTTGTTTATTTATTTACTTACTCACTTTATAACACTGCTGCCTCCCAGTCCTAGTCCCCCCTCACAAGTCCCTTCCCCGTTCTCCCTCCCCTTTACCTCTGAAAGGGTGGAGTCTCCTCTGGGTATTCCCTGTCCCCTGGCACAGCAGATCTCTGCAGGGCTGGTGTATCCTCCCCTTTTGAGGCCAGACAAGGCAGCTCAGTTAGGGGAGCATATTCCGCAGATAGGCAACAGCTTTAGGGATAGCCCCTGCTCTAGTGTTGGGAATCCACATGAAGACCAAGCTGCACATCTGCTACTATGTGCAGGGGACCTAAGCCCAGCCTGTATATTTTGTTGGTGGTTCAGTCTCCGAGAGCCTCCAAGAGTACAGGTGAGTTGACTGTTGTTTTCCCTGTGGAGTTCCTATTCCTTTAAGGGACCTCAATTCTTCCCCAAACTCTTCCATAAGAATCCCAAGGCCCATCCAATGTTTGGCTATGGGTCTCCGCATCTGTTTTAGCCAGCTGCTGGGTGCAGCCTCTCAGAGGACAATCATGCCAAGCTTTAATGATCTTTTTATAGTTAGTTTTTTCATTATTGTTAGCTCAAACCTTAGCTTAGCTCAAGATTATACAGACATTCTGCAATATTTCTTACTTGAAGCTCTGTTATTTTATGCCTCACATTTGATTCTTTAATCCACATAGAAATAACTTTTAATGCTCAGGTTTTGATTCCTCCGTCTAGTTAAGCAGCATTTTCTCACCATTTGCTGAAATGACTGTTTTGTTTTGATTTGCTTTTTTTTTTTCTCTTCTCAGTTGGACCACATTTGTACTGTTGCCAACAACCAAATTATTTCTTTTGTGGCACTCTATTTTTCTTTCTGTAGAAATATGAGGCATGGAATTCAGGATCTCGAATATGCTAGGTATGTGCTCTACCTCTGGACTGCATCTAGATCTCTTTTAGTTTTTAAAATTTGATACAAGGTCTCATCAAGTTGTCCAAACTGGTCTTGAATTCACTATGTAGTCCAAGGACTGGACTTGCATTTGTAATTCTGTGTCCTTATCCTCTCAAGTAGCTGGAGTCACAAGCCTGTGCCAACAGGCCCAGCTACTTCTAAATTCTCTGTCCTGTTCTGTTATCTATGTCTATGCTGGAGTCTTTCAAGTTATCTCTGTTACTGTCACTTTGCAGTGAGTTTGGGCAGTGTCCAGTGTATAAGATGAAAGCCACCCAAGCAGTAGAAAGTAAAAAGATAATTTAGGGTGACCATTCTGTCCTCTCAATCTGTAGACAAGATATAGTTTTATATGCTCACTCTATAATACACACAGATACCAGACCACCAACTAATCTCAAAGGGTCTGTCCTGAGCAAACTAGTTGGATGATTCCCCATAGATATGGCTGACTGGCCACTTCATGTTATACTATGCTTTCCTTTGTATCTGCCCATTATTGCAGCAGCGGGCCCTCTCAAAGATCTGCTTCTCTTAAAGAGTCAATAAACGTTAAGAATTCCTCTTCAGCATCAGCTATGTTCACTCAATCCTTAGCAACTAAATGTTGTCTCTAAAGGTTAGGAGAGGTGACTAAGTGAGGGGTGAGTCTTCGAATTTCTGAGTCATCCTCTCTACTCAGGACCATTGTGTGTATCTTCCACTACTGCCACGCTCACACACCCTGGAAGAAAACACTTGGCTTTATACATGAAGTTTTGAGTTTCAGCACAGCTCCAAAAACCATCATCTTAACTTCCTTTCTGCCTTCCTGGAAGTATAAGCCATGTTCTTGTGATGAACTAAGGCACTTTTTGTCTATTTCTTGCTACCAAGGGCACATAAAAGAGTTTGTTTTCTCACCCCTCTTTCTCTCTCTCTTTTCTTCTCCTTCTCCTTCTTCTTCCTTCCCTCTTTATTTTCTGATGATTTCTTTTTTATTTGTTTTAAATGTGGATTGGTGTTTTGCTTGCATGTATGTCTGCATGAGGGTGCTGGATCCCCTAATTCGAGCTGCAGGCAGTTGTGAGTTGCCATGTGGGATCTGGGAATTGTAGCTAGTGCTCTTAACCTTTGAGTCATCTCTTCAGCCCCTCCTTTATTTTCTTAAAGTTTATTTTATTACTGACTTTTATATGTCTGTCTGGGTATATTTGTTCACTTCTGTGCAGGTACCCAAAGAGGTAAAAAAGAGAATCCCCTGAAATTGGAGTTACAAAAGTTTGTAAATGTGTATGCTGGCCTCTGAGTGCAAGCATTCACACTTACTGAACCAATTCTCCAGCCCCTCCTAGTAAGTATGTAACTTTGGAATACATTCAGGACTGTTGGAACTCTTATCTTAGGAGGAAAAACAACTGTATGACACATTCCTAATATATGACCTGGAGACATCATTAAGAAAGGTAGGTGCTAATTCTTTGATCTGAAGGTGGATTGTATAAAGCATAAACAAGTTTGCACATATTTTGTTATTCTTTTAAAATGCCACAGGGAGAGCTTTCCAACATTGATGCCAATGACACCTGAGCTTTCCTTCCAGACATTTGCATGAAGAAAGGGAGAAAAGGTGGAGAGAAATCAGCCTTGAGCTTTGATTAGAGCTGAAGACTAAAATTTGACATTGACTGTAGGCTGTGGTCTCATTTTCTCCTGGCTTAATTTTCTTTATCTTTAATCTGGATAACCTTAATTGGAGGAGTCAATTATCTCCATGGGCTCTTTTATTTTCATATATTCTCTTTCTCAACCATGGTATTTCAGTTATCTGACCCCACCCCATGCACAGCACCAAATCTGTTATGATAGCAACCTTCATGAGAAAGGTACACCAAGCAAGAACATGTTTCGTGGGGAATTGCTCACTGCTTTATGGTCAGATTTGGCATACAGCAAGTATTCAAAACCACTTCTTTAATAAACTATTACTCTCATAATTTGAACGTGAATAGGGCTGTATTTGGTCTTGATGATCAACTCTAAAGGACTTGGAAGCCACCTGGGAACCACACCTTTGTACATGTTTCTGGAGGCATTTCCAGAGAAGATTAAACAATGGGATAGCCAGCATTCAAAGTGAGTACGTTTCAATGGTTAGTCTACATACTAAGATGTCTGAGAAGAAAGCAGTGTCTCACTCCTGCCTCCTCTTCCTGAGCAAGTACATCTATTGCTGCTGATACCATCCTTTGTGGTCCTTAGATTCTAGGTTCTTTGTTCTTTCAATCAGACTCAATATCAGCAATTTTTCAGTGAGCTTCCAGGCCTCTGGTACTGTACTGATATTGCTAAGGCAACCAGCTTTGCAGGCTGGGTAGCTGTCAGGTTCTCAGCCTCGCCAGTATACAGAAAGCCATTGTTGAGCTCCTAAGCCTACTGTGTAAGCCAATCTAAGAAATGTCCTCCTACAATAGGTATACACTCTATTGGTTCTGTTCTTCTAGGGAACCCTGTCTATAGCCAACGGGTCCCACATCTACTAAGTAACTTGCCTTTAGGAACTACATTGCCAGAGGTTATGGATCAGAGTGATCAGGAAAGTATCTCTGGACAGATAGTAGGGGGAAACTCTCAAGATAACTGTCAATAAAGAAAAGCCCAAATGAGGACATGGGCCAATGGGGCAATGGAATGATGAAATATCATCTGTTGTAGAGACACTGGGCCCATGGGTAAATGCAGCAGACAACAGAGTTAGAATACAGGAATGGGGTTCACTTCTTATGGGTTTGGGAGTCCTGGGAAGAGGTGTGTGTGCCATCCTTCACTGTATTCATCTGCTGCAACTGGAACAGATTACTGTGGGTTTAGGGTCTTTAGACAATACAAATTCATCTTACTGCTCTGTAGGTCAGAAGTCTAGGTTATCTTGTTCTCTCCATTCTGTGTTGTACAAGGCCGAAGTCAAGATACTGGCCGGCTGGGCTCTGATCGGGAGACTCGGGGAAGAAGCTGCCTCCAGGATGTTGAGAGAATTCAGTTCTTGGTAACTGAGGTACTGAAGTGTTGATGTTGTTGATCTATGTGCTACTTAATATGGTGCTCTCCTTGTCCTTCCTCCTCCTTGCTCTCTTTTCCTTTTTAGGTAAGACCACACACAGCCCACACTGCCATCAAATTTGAGGGACAGCCAGGAATTACTTTGACCTTCTGGTCCTTGAGTCTCTTCTGGTTCTTCACCTCCCAAATGTGAAATTACAGGCATATACATGTCACACAGTTCATAGTGTTGAAGGTTGAACCCAGGGATCTGTGCATGCCAGCCAAGCACTCTATGAACTGAGCGACATCCTCAACCCTGCTCTCCCCATCTTCGGATAGCTAACAATGTAAGTTTTCCTCTATCTCAGACTTTTTGTGATTTCCAATTCTAATACATCTTCTATCTCTTACCAGAGGAAGTTCTGTGTTTTCAAGGGCTTATGTGATCCTCTGGTTAGACTTGGTTAAATCAGACTCCTCAGAACAGTTCTGGGTCATAACTGTAATCATGCAATCATATCTGCCATGTCCCTTTGGGTAAGATTTCCACAGGTTCCAGGAATTAGGAAGGAGATACATTTAAGGGAGTTAAGTGAGAAAGGATGGTGAGAGAGTAGTAGTTTGATTTTAAGGACATTTATACAGCTCCTTGTAATAGCCAGACTCTGGTATAGATCATACATTTGGCTGGAATCAGATCTGCCAAGAAATCTCTCCTATATCCTCCTAGATCAGGAGTCCTTCTTGTTTCAAGAAAGCACAGGGATCGATGTATGCACGCAAGTACACGTGTGCAAACATGTGCACACACAGAGGGATAGAAATCGAATGAACTCAACTTCCTGTAAGGCCTCTGGCTATACTCTCAGGAACACGGGCACCTGACAGGGATGTCAAGCCAAGTAGATAATATGACTGAAAGAAAATACAGGGCATTCATGTCTCCTCACTGATAATTGCATTTGTGAAGATAATCATAGTGATGACAGTGTGGAAGGGGTGATTGCAGCTGTGATTACGATAATATGTTGAAGGACGTTATTAAGCCAACAGATCAATGGGAAGTGAATGAAATTGAGGCTTGGAACTAGATGACTGACTGGAATGTGTGAAAGAGCCCAAGAATGTGTGGGAACTCGAAGGTAGCAGCTATCAGCCTTGACCATGAAGCCTGACTGAAGGAGGATTTCGACACAAAGAGATGTTGTCCAGAGTGCCTGAGAAAGGCAAGATGTTGGCAGACAGATGGGTCTGGAATCCAAGGATGGCTGATAAGATTCTGAAAATTCCTGTCAGTTAGTGAAGACATATCTGGTGCAGCTTGCATCCTTGGGTCCTTACTTAGAGGGTATCCTCACACTGGGCCTTTGGTATCCATGCAGTTTTCAGGAGGAGAGACATAGAGACACAGACAGACAGATACAAAGGCAGAAATGGACACTAAGTTTACAGCACACAGGTGTGTGTGTGTGTGTGTGTGTGTGTGTGTGTGTGTGTGTGTAGATCTCAGGCAGTAGGGCCTTTCCCAATGCCTATTCACTGTGACACTCTGTTAGACAAGCTTTCTTGTTCTGTTTTTACCAGCAGCAGCTACTCAGAACACCCGTAACTGTGTCTGCCAGGGGATGGAGCCAGTGCTGCATGTTTTCTGTCTTCTAAACTGCACCATAGGATGTGTGGCTCTGAGTTGTTATTCAGCTCATTGTCCCTCTTCTGCTTTTCAGTGTTTTGAAGGTGCTATCCCTGGACGCCATTCTTCTTTCCATAGCCCCGTCTTATTAGCTGTGTATCAGCTCCAGTGCATTTTTATTATCTTGAGTTCCTGGTACCCAGGTGGCTCAGCTCTCCTTTGATCTACGTGCTCGCTGTGTCCTATGACTGTTAGTTAACCAGAGATACGCACATTAGATTTGGAGTAGAGAGGCTGGAGAGTTGGCTCAGTGGCCGAGAACACTAGTTAATCTTAAAGAGGTTCTGGGTTTTGTTCCCAGCCCTCACATGGTGGCTCACAGCCGCCTGGAATTCCAGTTCCAAGGGATCCAATGCCCTCTTCTGACCTCCAAAGGTACCAGGCACACACACAAGGTGCACATAACACATGCAAACAAAACACCATGCGCATAAAGTAAATAAACCAATAGAAGAATGTTGTTAAGGTGATTCAGATTACAGGGAAGGTAGGAAGGAAGCGACACTGCTTCGGATTGGAACTTATACTGAGGGCTTTGCATAAGAGCACTGAGCACTCAGGTTTCCATTGTTTTGCTCATCTCCTTGCTACTCAGGAACCTGAAGTGGAGTGATGGTGATTGTCAACAGATGATTAAGGTGTTTCTGAGTCCACTTGTACATTATCATCAGACTTCCCTTCAAAGCCCAAACAGAGATTGACGTGTTTACTCCCAGGAACAAAACTGGGTGTGAAAGTTCTCCTACGGAGAGAAGCATTCTGTACATGAATGGACTGTCCTCCAATTCCAAAGTTCTCTCACAGCAAAGATGCTTGTGGAAAAGATAAACACTGACAATAAGAACATTAAAGTGCTAAGTATGGAATACTGAGCCTGGTGTGGCTCATAAGGTCCCGTGTGAGTCAGTTTCCACTGCCTCCCACCATGGCTAGTCTTCTACCTCTGAGCTTCAAGGCACTGTCCCACTGGCATCCTGTCCACACCCAAGGTGTGGAGGGAGCCCTAGATTCCTGTCTCCCATGAAAAGCCCTCCTCTTGAGGCATTCAGGCACCTGCTTACTGGTGCCCCCTAGAGGTTGTCTCCAATCAATGCACCCTTCTGTACTCCACAGCCAGTTTTCTTATGTAACCTTTCCTGCAACACCTTTCCCATGGGACTTCAATACTTAAGATCACCTCTATGAAATATTTAATTTTCTTCTAACCAAAACAGAAACTGTAAAGTGCAGATACTGTGTCACTTTGGTCCACTGTCTTATGCTGTGACCCAAGATTGTCTGGTGAATGTCAGCAGTCTCTCAGTGACTACTTGGGCTGCAAGAAGGCAACTTGGCTGACCTTTCTGGGATGGCACTCAGGAAATCCAGGACTTCTCTCCAAGATGGATCACCTGGGACCCAAACCCCACAGACACTCTTCACATTGAGCCAAGCAGCTGCTGTTATGTGAGGTGATTTCTGTTCTAATGTGCACACTGACTGGCCCAGTGGAGAGGGACTCAGTGGCCTCAGGCTTCACCCTTGGCCTGTAGCTTCTCTGCTTTTTGCCTTCACAAAACTTTAGTTGTCTAAGTCCATCCACCTGTAGCATCTGTCAGCCAAGGTCTAGCCTGCCTGTTTCTCCATTCTGCCTGTTTCCTTTGCCTCGATGCCGGCAAGCACTTGACAGAGTGCCAAGGCTTGCAGCCAGGAATGCTGTTTCCTGTCCATTTCCTTGTGCAGGTTGTATTTTTAGTTCCCAGAGCCCAGGGGTCTCTATGACTTCCTCAGCTAACATCTGAGGCTGAGCTGTTTCCACCAGCTCAGGTTCATCTTGCAAACAAAAGAGGCTCTGAAAGCCAGTGCCCTGGTTCAACTTCCTCAGCCTCCAGATGGGGAGGTCCTACTTAGGAACAGGGCCTAGCATCTCATGGAAGCCTCACATCATTGAGCTATGGGTACCACACAGCTCTGTGACTTCTCTGCAGTGCCCAGGACCAGCTACTATGGTTGATCAAAAGTACCTTTTACCCACCAGAAAAGCACCCTGTGTGTAAGATAAATGTTAAGTAGGAAAGGCAGGGTCTGGAGATACAGAGAGAGGGAGAGGGAGAGGGAGGGGGGAGAGAGAAAGAATATGAATGAATGTGTATATGCATACATATGTGTGTATGTGTAAATGAATAAGTATGCACATGAATAAGAAAGGTAGGGAAAGATAAATGTATAAAAACAGGTCAAGATAAATATTTAAGAAAACTGAAAAAAAATAAAATTACACACGACATTCCTAAATGTGGAAATAATGGAATATTTAAACCAAAATAGACAGCAGTGATTTGCACTTTTGATGAGGTACTCTCCCATGGTTTATTATCCCCTTCCCTGCTATATTGCTTTACAAGAGCTGGCCTTTCTTTGTCCATCTCTCACCTGCAAAATGAAGGCAGCAGCAGTGTTTATTTGAATCACTGAGCCTTACATGAATAAAGCTGAGACAAGTGCTGTTTTAGAGCTGTTACCTCTGAATCAAGTGGTCCCATCTTACAAAGCAAAAGGAACTTGGGAGACTCAGGAGACTCAGAAACTTGCTGGATTCAGAAGGCCCCTCCCCAAGGTTATGGACAACTGCTGAGAGGAGCCGCTCCTGTGGAGTTGCCTACCACTTGGTAGGGAGCTCTAAAGATTCAGGCTTTGTGAATCATCTGTTGCCTGTGCTGGGGTGAGCTTTTTAGCCATGTTCCAGAGGTAACTCCAATAAACTCTTTGGTTCACTGAGCTGGAGTTGGGTGAAACTTTGTTGTTAGTCCTCATCTGAGGTGGACAGACATTTAAATGCGTCTCCCCAGGAAAAGACCCACAATCGTTGCCTAGGAGAAATACCAGGCAATGAAGGTAATAGCTGTCATTAACCTGTGAATCACAGAAAAATCCCAGGTAATAAAAGTTAGTTGTCACAGCTATCATTAAACCTGTTTGCAACAGTAATTTATTGATCTAAGAGTAGGCATCAGTGTCCTCCTGGGCTGAGAAAGCCGAAGGACAGAATGGGCAAATGACTTGGCCAAGGTCACGAAGCTAGTGGGTAGAACAGTAAGAACATGGACTCAGGACTCTCTTACTACCTATTCATCACTAATGCATGCACGTAACTAATTCTCATTGGATAGTTACTCTGCTGTTGTAGTCAGCAAAGCTGAAAAGAGTTGGAGATCTGAAAATACTTTGACATCAGACACGATGACACAAAATTTGGAATTTTCCCTGCTGGTTTTAGGTCTTGCTTTGGTCCAGTGTTTCTTTACCTTGCCCCCTTCCTCCTTCATTCTATGCTGTGATATGCTGAAGATGTGTTGTTTGCCTTTTCCTTTTACATGGGTTACAGTTAAGAAATTGCCTTGAGTCTTAGAAGACATTTAACTTTAAAATGGTGAGATAGAAAGATTATGGGAACTTTTGAAGTTGGGTTGAATGTGTTCTGCATTGTTATATGGCTATAAGCTTATGGGGCTAGAGAGTGGAAAGTGGTGGTTTGGTTAAGACTGGCCCTCACAGGTCCATAGTTTTGAATGCTTGGTCATCAGGGAGTGGGACCATTGAGAAGGATTAGGAGTTTTGGTCTTATTGGAGGATGTGTATCACTTGGGGTAGACTTTGAGATTTCAAAAATCTACACCAGGCTCAGTGTTGCTCTCTCAGCCTGAAGATCAGGATGTAGCTCACAGTATTGCTCCAGTACTGCTGCACTCTTTACTGGAGTCGTAATGGACCTACCCTCTAACACTACATAACCAACGCCCCCTCGATTAAATACTTTCTCTTATAAAAGTTGTCTTGGTCATGGTGTCGCTTCATAGCAATAGAAGACATCTGCCAAGAACTGGGCACAGGACTGGTCACAGGGCAGTCATAACTCCTGTCCTAGTAGAGGGAGATAGACCATTAACATGAATGAAGAGGAAAAGTAAGCCCTGATAAGAAGACAGGGCTTTGGAGGAGTGAGTGTCCTGTCAAAGTGAGGACATCATTGGCATTTGACCAGTGAGAAGAGCAAGGGGAGAGGAACAAACCACATTAATGGTGCATGGCTTGTCAGACAGAGGGCCAGCCTGTCTAAAAGCCCTGAGGCTAGAATATATATGGAAAATTCAAAGACAACCAAGGAAGCCGGAAGGAAGGACCAGAACTGAGCTAGTGAGGAAGTGTGAGGAAGGAGATGTGGTCAGAGACTATGGGGCTCAGTGAGGATGTGGGATTTTATTCTGCAGGAGATGGTGCAATAGCATGAGCCTTGCTATCCCACCAGCATCTTCTCTGGGGAAGGTGACAATTCCCTCCTCTTCCTTCTTTTCCTCCCTCCTCCTCACCACCAACATGGCTATATTTGGCAATGCAAAATGTCAGAATCACCTTTGAAAAGATAGAACCTCTAACTTCAAAGGAACTCTGTAATGATAAGAGTTTGATTATCCCAAACTTAGATGACCACTTGTTAGTGGGTCAGGTGGAATTTGATAGCTAGGAACTAGTGAATCCGTGAGTGACTTAATTGTGTCCTGATGGTCACTCCTGCTTGTTCAGGGTTCCCAAGATAATTATATCCATAAGTGCTCAGTACTCAAAACAAAATATCTAGTGTCCTTTCCCTATGTCAGGTGGGAAGTTCAAGGTGGAGGGCTTCTGACAATGTACCTAGGGCAGGATGGATGTTCCATGGAGGAGAGGGGGAAAGCAGGATGAAGGTAAGGGGTGGAGAAAGGGGAAGAGATGCATTAGAGGAAGAGTAAAGGAAGCTAGCAGGAGGGAAAAAAGAAGAGGGCCCTTGAGGCCTTACATGGGTGTCCAAATTTCTGACATTTGATGCTGTCATCTACGAATATGTTGGATTATATTCAGAGCTATCTATGGGCTGAGAACTGGACATGCCTGCGAAAGGAACAGAACCAATGCTTCATTGTTCCATTTCTGGTGCTCTTATAAGGTTGAGAGACACCCCCTTCCCAATCTTGCCATCTAAAATGACCTTTTACTTCCCACAATAGACAGTGCACCCATTTAGCCATTTCAAGACCACAGCTTAAACTGAGATACGAATGTTAATGACTCCTTGACATACATTTCTCAGTGCCAAGCAGGGCTCCACGTGGCTCCGTGGTGCTCTCCTGCTGAGAGATGTTTTGGATGTTCAGAGACTGGGACAGAAAAGTATATTCCATTAGTCACTAGTAACACCCAGTAGCTTACAGGTAAAAGAACTGCAGGGACAAAAATGGAGAAGAGACTGAGGGAAAGTAGCTCCAGTTACAAACCCAAATTGATGCTATGATGTACTTACAGACAGGAGCCTAGCATGGCTGCCCTCTGAGTGGCCCAACAAGCTGCTGACTGAGACAGATTCAGATACTTACAGTCAACCAATGGTCTGAAGTCAGGGACCCCTGTGTTTGAATTAGGGAAAGGCTGGAAGAAGCTAAGAAGGAGGGCAACCTCACAGGAAGACCAGCAGTCTCAACTATCTAACCCTAACCCTGAGATCTCTGAGATCTGAGGACCTCTGAGATCTCTCAGACACTGAGCCACCAACCAGGCAGCATACACTAGCTGAGCTGGTACGAGGCCCCTGACACATATACAGCAGATGACTGCCTGGTTTGGACTCAATGAGAGAAGACCCACCTAACCCTTGAGAGACTTGAGGCCCCAGGGAATGGAGAGTTATGTCAGGGTGTGTGTGTGTGGGGGGGGGGGGGTTGTTGGGGACATCCTCTTGGAAATGGAGGAGGAGGGATGGGATGAGGAGCTGCCGGAGAGCGTAATGGGAAGCGGATAATGACTGGAGTGGAAAAAAAGGGTAAAGATGATGATGATGACAAAAAACTGAAAGAAGCAAGGATGGAGACCAGGAAGCGGGGCAGCTAGGGTGAGAATCAGCAAAAGCCATCACTGGGATGAGATTCTGGGGTGAGGGCACTGTGTGAAGATCTAGCTGGAGACATGGAAAAATGTATCAGAAAGGGTGATAGGAATAGCTTATTCATATGGGCTTGAGAATGAATGTTCTTTGTATTTTTCATTTTCAAGGTCCAACATCATTGCCAAGGTTGTGAGAAGGAAAAAAAAAAGCACTTAGCCACTCATTTCTTTGTTCCCCTTGCTATGTGAGACAAGGGAGGACAGGGCCTGGAACTGCTGGTAACCTGTGCCTCATCTAACCCCAGTGCATACCTGCAGAGAGAACAGCCCTGTCCCAAGAAAGACTTTACCACTTCCTACCACTGGGCCCTCTGGAAATGTGGCTGGGGTTGTGCCCAGGGAGCGTCCCCTTCAGTTCCTCCTCCACCTGTGGCTGACCATCTGGAAAGCCAGCAGGGTGAGCACTCAGGGTGCTGAGAAGCACAGGATGAAGAATGTTAAGCAGGGTTAAGCATTTATAAGCACTACCACTGGGTCAGAGAGCCTGAGCACAGTGGCGTGTGCAACAGTGATATTTAAGGAGGAAGACCCCAGGAAAAGGGAACAGGAGGGACAAAAAGTTCAGTGTGTTCCATAATGATTTATGCCAAATAAATGCAACATAAAAATTACCATCTCGAGTGTACAATTGTTGTTCAGTCACCATGGTGCCCTTCTCCAGACATTGTGTGTATGTGTGTAAGCAGGAAGAAGGGTGGACAGGTGTCCGTAGGCTGACTTGTGCATGCGTATGCATGTGAAGGTCAAAGGGCAACCTCAGGTGTTGCTCTTCATGAAGCATCTCCCACTTTTTTTTTTTTTTTGAGATAGGGTCTGTCATCAACCTAGGAGAGGTCTAATTGAGAAGCGCCTCTAGCCACTGGAAGGGCTCTGTCTATTTGGAGTAAGAACTGCAGCTTTCAGAGAGATCTGTGCCACAGAAGGTAAACTATTGGTACTTAACAGTTTCTTCAGAGATTGAAACATTCTATTCTTCAGGGAAGCTCCTTAAGCAGGAAGTAAACAACTCAAAACACCTTCAGGAAGTCCCTGAAACCAGACACACTAAGACCCTCCCTATCAATGTAAGCAATAACAATTGAAAGTCCTTCTGAGACTAGATGAACAGAACTACAAAAAAGACTCTAAGACCAGTCTAGCTGCTTGAAAGAAGCAGAAACCAGCTAAGCTTCCAGGAAGGGGTTTAGACAACTGAGGCACCTGGAAATGACACTCTCCAACTTGTTGAGCAACTTGCAGGCTGTGCAGTATGCTCCAGGTTCCCAGCTTCATGAGCTGTTGCCCATACTGGGGTTGGTTTTGAGATACTGCTGTTTTTTGAGTCATTTCTACTCCTGTAAGTAACCCTTCACCCATATTTCTGTAAATGACCTCAGTAAAACTCATGGTTCACCAAGTTGAACTTCAGTGGTATCCACTCTTTGTTATGTACTGGGTTCCCTATCTGGGATAAGTAGATGTGTGTGTTGCATCTCCCCAGGAAATGTTTTGTCACACAACAGTTGCTTCCAGCCCCAGAAGCATCAGGCACCAAACTAGAAAATCCCCACCCCTTCTCCCAAAACAACAAAGACTAGCCCAATTCTCCTTTGCCCAGGTTGCCCAAGACCAGCAAAATTTCCCAACTCCAAAACTGCTCAACATCAGAGCCATACCACTGCTCCAGAGGTGGTGAAGGGTTAACCAAATGCAAACACAGTAAATGTGGTGAGAGGAGATATTTCCTTTCTTTGGCTCACACACCTGCCACAGGAAGCAGACACGTGCTCTCTGGGACCCAGAGGCCTGGCTGAACTTGTGTTTCAACAAGCAAATGAGCATTGCCTGGACACAGGATGGCTTAGCACGTCCCAAGCTAGTTTTTGAGAGCTACTGAATAGCCTAAGGCCCCATCTGTTTTCAATCTTGTTAAAAGGGCCTCATGCGCTGGCGCCTATTTAAAATAACGCACACATGGTGTTTCTAAAATGGAGAAGAAAAAAGGGCTGTGCTTTCCCCACCAGCATAGCTTATGTGTTTATTTTGGAGCAGGCATTGGGAGTTCTGAGACAAGACATAGCTAATTTCTCTTTCTGAGGTTGATTTGCAAGTCCCTAGGCTTTCGCTCCAAGCATTATAAGCAGCTCAGTTTGAACCGGTCATCCTTGCAAAGGTCCACTGTGAAATGGTTCCAAATTAAGACGAGGCTCAGCAAAGGGGAGCCCTGGGGCCACTTGCTTGTGTGCAAATGGGCTGTTTCCCCACTTCCTTTCTTTAGCAGAGACTCATGTTTCTAGAAGTTCAGGTCCTTTTCCCAGGCACTCATTTTCTTCTCAAGAGGCCACAGGAGTTCCAGTATGACGTGGCCAGGTATGATGTGCTCAAATAAGTAAATAGGTTTATGGAGTTGAAAACGTGGCAGTTGTAGAAATGCCCTTATTACTTCCCGTGGATACAAAGGAACTATAAAATATTCTATTGGGAAGGGGAATAACTTTTGAAATGTAAATCTCAGTGACTATTACTGAGGGTCGCAAGTGATGAACATGTACAAACATCTGGTTCAGTCCTGGCTTTTGATTCTAGGGGTACACCCACCAGTGAGACTGTATGGTGGTTTGAATAGGTATGGCTCTCATAGACTTATGTGTTTGAATGCTTGACCTCAGGGAGTGGCAATCTTAGGAGGTGTGTCCTTTTTGGAGTGGGTGTGGTTTTGTTGGAGAAAGCATGTCACTGTGGAGGCGGGCCCCACAGTGGCCCAGTGTGGAACAGTCTCCTCTTGCAACTTGCCTATCAAAATGTAGAATTCTCAACTCCATTACCATGCGTGCCTGCACACTGCCATGCTTCCCACCATGATGAAATGGACTAAATTCCTGAAACTATGAGCAAGCCCCAAAGAAATGTTTGCCTTTGTAAGAGTTGCCATAGTCACGGTGTCTCTTCACAGCAATAAAACCCTAAGTTAGACTACAAATGCATGTCCATAGGCCACAATGGAGGTCTCAGACCTTTGCATGTTTTGAGAAAATATCACCAGAGTGTAAAATTCTTCCATAGCCTCATCAGCTCCCACCCCACACATGTCCTCTAAACTGGAGTGAGTGAAGTAGAAATAAGATGAGAGAGAAAAAAAACAAAAACCAAAAAACAAGACAACAACAAAAAACAAAGATATCAGAGCAACAGTGATGGCTCAAGTCACTTTCTGAACCTTCTCTTTTGCTTCGATCCTAAGGAACCTGGAGGCGTATCCACTTGTCAATCATAGGTGACATGGAAGTTCTTCCATTAAAGATGACAGCAGAAGCAATGACAAAATAAGTAAAAAAAAAAAAGGTTGTGCTTTATGGACTTGAAAAAAGTGGCAGTTGTACAAATGCCCTTACTACTTCCTGTGGGTACAGAGGGTCTATAAAATATTCTATTAGTAATCTAAAATGTATTCATTTTGCATTAAATATTTTAAAATCAATACTAGGTATTGAACCTAGGGTTCCATGCTAGGCAAATATTCTACCACTAAGCTATGACTTGGCCCCCTTTTATTTTAGTTTTTTCAAGATGGGTCTTGTGAAGCTCTCTAGGCTGGCCTCATAGTTACTAAGCAGCTCAGTATGACCTTGAGCTCTTCATCATCCTGCCTCAGCTTTCCCAGTATCTGGGATGAAGGATGTGCAACACAGGGCTTGGTAGATTTTTACCAATAATGTTCTGAGTACCGTTCTAAATTCAGTCTTGACACTCAGCTGATGGGATGGTTCTGTCATTCTCACTCTGCTTTATGTGTGTGTGCTGGCTTTTGGAGGTAGGGTTTTACCATGTTTGCCTTTGCACAGGCATTATGACCACATCTTCTCTATGTACTGATGGCTGGACACTAGGGGCCATGATGACTTTAGGAGACAAGTCCTTATGTCAACCAGTCTCTGGACACAAAAATCTACTGGCTTACAGAGTGCCTGTCAGTGCAATCTAGTCAAGCTAGCCCCCTCACAAGCTTTATATTTTCTGGTTGTCACACTCCAATTAACCACCTGCCTAGGTTTACCAGAGTAGAAAGCTTCCTTACTGTCCAATGCTCACCATTGCAAACCAGGCATCCAGTCTGAGCCTGAGTACCCTGTCTCACCTGGTGCTTCCTGCAAAGCCACAATTATGCCTCTCGCCCATGCTTTCACTGTTCTCTTTGCTTCTGGAACAAGCTAGTTTCTCCCTCTGTTCTCCCTGCACCCATGAGCATGTTATGCTTTCTATTGTCAGGGGACTGTTAGTGTAATGTCTTCTTTCTTCATGATATTCCTCTACATGTCTGAATGTCTTCCTAAGTGGAATCAAAACAAAACTAAGGTACCTTTAAAGAACAGCAGGGTGTACTGCACCTCTGTGGCCTGCAGAAATCTCATGCAGAGAGCCCAGAATTTCTGCTGGGCTCCTTTTCTGCGTGGAGACTGGGAGATAAGGGAGGGATTCTCACACACACACACACACACACACACACACACACACACACACACGCCAAGCGTGATCATACATGCCTAGCTTTCAAGTCCATCTCAGAAACTTCCTAGCTATGGGATCTTATTAGGGAGATACAGAAACTTCTGCTCAGTGGCTCTCCCTATAAACATCTTGCAGGACTCTGTCCTATCTCTGTCTTTAGGCTGCATGTGGCATCTTCAGGAGAGAGTGAAGGTGGAGTTTGTTCAGAGTGAAGCTACACTGTCATAAACTGGACTCATACTGTCTGCTCTTAGGGTAACACGGGGCTTCTGGCTCAGGAGCAGCATTTGGGTTCTTGGATCTGGGGAAGAGTCAGCCCTGGCACCTCTGACATTTTAAGCTGGATAGTTCTGTAGTGGTTGCTTCTCTGGGCATCACGGGATATTCATCCCTACCCTCTATCCTTATGGTTGTTAGAACCAAACATCTCCAGATATTGCAGAACATTCTCACGGATACAAAATCACTCCTTGTGAGAGACTACTGCTGCAGGAAGAGAGATGAGAGAGGCTAAGCTATGTCCCCACTCCCAGCATATTGTCTCCATCTGTCTTTATGCCGACTTTTTGACTCTCTTCTTTTCTACCCTCCTCACTTCTGCCTCGTTCTCTTAGTCCTTTTCTTCACACTTTGCTTATTCTTCACCATCATCTCCTCTCCTCTTTTCTCATCTGTCTCTCCCCCCTCCCCCATTTCTTCTTCTCTCAAAGATGCTCGACACGGTGCAAGCCACCACCAGTACCCTTGGGATACCATGGCTGTGAGGAGCAGCGTCAGAAACAAGATGTGACACAGTACTAGGTGAGAGAGGCCCATTAGAGTTCAAGTTTGTTTCGAATGGATTTGGCTTCATTCCCTTCTATGATTACTGACTGAGCTCATCTGTCCAAGACCCAACCACTTTTTCCACAGCCTAGCAGCAGCAGGCGTGTGTGGACTATAGCTGGCCAGCCTGTGGGTCCACCATGCTGCCATCACTCAGTGTTCTGTAGAAAGGTATGTGAATGGTCTCTGCTTAACTGGAAAGTGAGTGTCCATTCATGAAACAGTTGTGTCTAGTGTGGAAACAGGGCAGATGTGGGGTGTTCATTCATTCTGTATTTTCTAGCTCTTCCAATCAAAAGTAACCCAGCAGGCTAGTTCCAGAATGCCTTCCATTTTCACTAAAGCAGATCCAGTTTTGGCCACACGTCAAACTCAGCTACCCTGCTATCTCCATTAATTAACAAATGGGAGCTCAGAACACTGAGTCCCATTGGTGAGAAAAGGCAGAGGCAGAATTCCACCCCTTATCCATCTCAGGCTAGACACAGCCCTGACTACCACACCACACTCCCTGAATACACCTCTGCTTTTCTGAGACTGCAAGGCCATTTCCTCCATGAAAACAAAATGCTATGTAATAGTAATGGCGGTTCAAATGAGCCTTCTTAGTTCTAGAAGCGTACTATTATTTCCCACAAGATATGTGCAGAGAAGGATTATGGGAAATCAAAAGCACACAGAAGCCTGGTAGAAACTGCAGACAAGTATGCCAGATATAAGGGGTGAGTCAACACTGGGAGCTAGGAGAAGGGAGTGGCAGCTAGGAGTTCAAGTCCTCAGACACATAAGTCTATGTTGCTGATACTCTGTGGACCGGGTTTTGCCACCTGTAGCAGTAACAGGTCACAAGGTCACTGAAGGGAAACTGGGTTGTAGACAATAAGATCTTGCCTATCTATACAATTTCATTTCTTTTCTTTTCCCCTTTCCTACTCTCCTCCCTTCTTTACCTCCTTCCTTCTTTCCTCTCTGTCTTTTGACATGTCTTACTATGTATCCAAGAACGACATCATTCCATCCTGCCTCTACCTTCCAAGTGCTCTGAACGGAGGGATGAATCCATGCATCCAGTTTATGTGGTGTGGGATGGAAGTCAAAGGCTTCATGTATACCAGGCAAGCACTCTACCAACTGAGCTATATCCTCAGCCTGTTCTCTGTTTCTGCGTCTACATGCACGTGCGCACACACATGTATATGAACACATTTAATATACAGGACACATTAATGTCTCTGTTAGTTTTAGAGTGAAAAACTACATTTCATAAAGCCTACAGGGGAAAGAAAGTCTACATCTGAACTGATCAGAAACCATAAAACAGTTTCCAGCCACACCATCTAGAATGTGTCTGATCTCCTAAGTTAAGTAGGGTTAAGCCTGGTTAGGATTTGGATGGGTAAAAGAAGGAAGAATCAGCTTTATAAAGATGGATAAAGAAGTAAGCACAGGCATGGCCAGATAGGGGTATGAAGAAAACAATGAGTGGTTATCTACATTGATAGCCATTGTGTAGAAATAGCATTTTTTGACATCAAGTCACAGAAAATGTGTGAATGCTTCCAGGAATAAGAAACCATTTAAAGTAACGATCTGGTACATCCAAAATCATCCACAAGGACCACTAACCAGAGTGAGGAAAAGAGCAAAGGGAAGACAGGTTTACCAGGGTAGGAAGGGCTTTGATGCTGCCTAAAGACTTTGGCCCTCAGCCTACAGACTTTGAGGAGCCTGGAGCATGGAGTGCAGCCGGAGCCAGAGAGAGACCAAAGCAATTGTATAAGAATAAGCGAATTAAGAGGAATCATCAAAATCCCATTCAGTCCAATGAGTGAAGTGTTTGGGGTTCCTGGCAATTGGCTGGCCCAGGAAGGGGAGGTGCAAGCCCTGGCTTCCATTGCTTTTCCTGGCAGCCACTAGAGGGGTTGGGCAACTGTCTCCTTCTTGTCTGGATAGCATGCAGACTTAGGAGGGGAGGACCTGACTGTTGGTACAGTTCCATACCAAACAGACTGACAACCCACTAGTATAGTCATGAGAGGAATCACAGAGTGTTATCAGGGAGGAAAGGAAGGTTCTAGTAATGTGGATAGAGAAAGTTAGAAAACCAGAACGGCAGTCTGTGACCCCAAGGAAACTGCCCTGATAAGTCCATTTGTCTGAAGAGATGAGGCAACAGGTAAATTAATAGGACAGCTACCAGCTGGAAAACCATGACAGTTCACCAATGAGGACATGATTCTTTCCATCTCTGGGAGCCTCAGTTGCCTATCTGAGAACTAAGGAGACTTGGGAGCCTCTGAAAGATGAAGGGCAGTGCTCTGGGAAAAGCAACCACTGTAAACAGCACAGAACTGACCCGCAGTGGCTCATTGTCCTTGCCCCCATGGTGCATTTGGGACCCCCCCCCCAAGTGTACCCCTAGATCCCTCATGCTGGCCTCTGGTCTATTTCCTGCTGGTGCTCTTTGTCAATGCTAAGTTCTTTTCCTTTACCAAGCCAGAATGACAGGAAGAGATAGAGAAGGTAGGTGAAGTTAGGTCTATCTAATGACAGGGGTAAAGGCCCTGCCCCTCAAGGAGGCCCTAGTTTCACAGATGCAGCAGTTGTCACACCTCAGCTCAGCCTTCTACTGGCCTTGGGGCCTTGGAGAGCACTCTTATCCTCCCCCTCTGTAGTCTCTGTGAGTTCCATCAGTACTGAGCTTGAGGGTTATGGTGAAAACAAACAGTGTACTGATCAATTGCTTGGACTGAGGTCAGTCACACATTCTGCATTGCAATGCCTTTGCTTACTCTGGGTCACTCATATTGAACCAGTTCTTTCTATGCATCCATTTCCAGGCAAGAGAAGATTTGGGGACCATTTCAGTTTCCATCTGAACTCTGTAGCTTCTTTTATTTTTCCCCTACTAAAAGCAAAATTGAGAAGTACTTGCTGAATGTGAACTGTGTACCTGAATACTAATTATATAAGTGAGGAAGTGTTCATTGCCAGATATCACATCATAAACTGCCATCACCCCAGGCATATTACCATCATAGCTTAAAAGTGTATGTGTGTGTGTGTGCGCGTGTGTGGTGCATGTTCATATATGGGCAATGCATGTAGAAGCCAGAGATCAATCTCAGGTGACTTCCTCAGGATCCATTCATCTTATCTTTTGAGACAGGGTCTCTCACTGGCCTGGATACCATCAATTATTCTAGACTGCTGGCTAATAAGTAAACCCAGGGATCCTCCTGTTTCTGTCTTCCAAGCTATGAGATTACAAGTGTAGACCACCATGCTCGTCTTTATATGTGGGCACTAGGGATTAAATTCAGGTCCTCCTGCTTGTACAGCAAGCACTCTACCACCCGAGCTGTCTCTCTAGTATACTAGCATAGCTTTCACACTAGTGTAGATTTTTTTTAACAGATATTATAATTAGGAAGGGAGGGAGGGGAAAGAGGGAGGGTTGGAAGGAGAGGGATGAAGGGTGGAAGGGAGAGAGAGAGAGAAAGAAAGAGAGAGAGAGAGAGAGAGAGAGAGAGAGAGAGAGAGAGAGAGAGATTGATTATGTTATTAATACTTACTCTCCAAAATAGAGGTTACATCTGTCTTCCCTCAGCAGAGTAGCTCTACCAGCACAGAGAGGCTCTCTATTTGTTGAATACTGATGCTGCCCTGTTCTCAGTGAGAACGACAGGCAAGTGAACTGGCAGTAACAAAGGTATCTGGTAAGTGTCATGGTAAACATGTGCACAGGGCACCTAGAATAAACACAGATAAGGAGGAGACAGACACCACAGTAGGGAAACAATCCTGAAATTAACTGTGATGTATATAGAGCGGACACAACGTAGGGATATCCAAGGAGAGACGTACGTAAGCCTTGGTGTGGGCTATGAACCAGGAGGGCTTGGGGTGAGGAGGACTGGAGTCCAAAATTGACAAATGAGGTGAGAAGTTCTTTAAGCAGGTTATGTGTCCAAGATACAGCATCAAAGTTGGGAAGTGTCCACACAGCCTCTAGAGTCAGGCTGACTTGAATTCAGCTGCGACTCATAAACCATATGGCTGTTGGCAAGCCCTGGTTTTGTTCTCTGGAGAATGGGGGGCCTTATGGTACCTACTCACCACAGGGAGTTGATGAGGATGAGGTAAAGAAATTTATACTAAATGTTTGGTAGATGCCTCGTGTTCAGAAGCATGAGGACAGATGCCCTTACGCTTAGTGCTATCATAGGAAAACACCATTCATGGAAATTCTAAGGACAACTGTGAACTCACTGAGGATGGGTCCAAGACAGGTTTGGTTTATATTGAATTCTATTCCAACATAAGTAGTACACTGGGGAAGCTCCTGTGAATATAGAAGACAGGCACTGTAGAACACACAAACCCATTCTCAGATATCAACTTCTAAGCATGAAACCATGTGCCCAGACATTTCCATGCGTAAGTCCTGTTTATGTGTCAGCCCCACTCCCTTCCTCAGGAGACATGCTCGGGTGGGCTGGAAGATTCCTCAGACAATATAATAGATTCATTTCCAGTTTAGCATAACAGCTAGACACAGTTCTGCCGTAAAGTCATCCAAGTCAATTAAATGGTGTTTTTCCCTGCTGGGCATTTAGAAGTCCGTTTAATTCCTTCTGGTTTTCTGGGCTATTTCATGACAGGTTCCACCCTGAATTAATTAATAACCCTGGGGTCCCTACTAAAATGCAAAGGTTCATATCCAGTGTGTAAGCACACCTTGGTTGTAGTCCCTGGCAGGCCTGGGGAAGCTCTGTGGGGTTTCTTTTGTTAGGGAGTTGGTCGGACCCTAAGTGGTGGAGAAAACAGTAAGGCTGGCAGGAAATGTGGAGAGGCCAAGCAAAACTTGAAGGGCAAAGCCGGGATAGAGGTATGAGGAAGGGCAGAGGGAGCCAGGAAGATGGCCATGTGCAGGAGTCACAAGCCCAGGATTTTAGTAGACTGGAAAATGGAGTACAGACAATGGAGCAGCCCAGGGCAAATGGCCAGCTAAGGTGATGTAGAAGGTAAAGTTCACAGTGGCTTGTCCAAAATGATGCCAGCTGGACACCATCATCTGGATCTGAGTATGTTCTCTATGTTCTAAGGAAATCAAGCCACCTCTTCACTTCTCCAATAGAAATGATAGGTACGATGATGGTGCTAAGAAGAAAAAGTGGTGAACCACCCACAGCACAAGTATCCACCTTCAAGCGTCTTACCTAAGGATAGTAACCAAGGATTGGGTGTCTCCTTCAGCAAACTGTATGCTAGGTGTCTGCCTCCAGCCTCAAGCCATCATTTCTAAGTCTGTCTCCGAAATAGGCCATGAGCAAATACAGTCTCCTCATAATTCCACAGGCTAATCTGACTAGTATCCCTGATGCCTCTAGGACACACTTTCAGTTACACAATGTCTTAGTTAGGATTTCTATTGTGACGAAAAAGCATGACCAGAAAAGAAGCTGAGGTGGGAAAAGTCTATTTGGCTTACACTTCCACATCTCTGTTCATAACCAAAGGAAAACAGGACAGCAACTCAAACAAGACAAGAACCTGGAGGCAGGAACTGATACAGGGGCCATGGAGGGGGTGCTGCTTATTGGCTTGCTCCACATGGGTTGCTCAGCTTTCGTACAGAAACCAGGACCACCAACCCAGGGATGAAACCACCCTTAATGGGCGGGGCCCTCCACAATCAATGACTAATTAAGAGCTGATGCAGAGGCCATGGAGGGTGCTGCTTACTGGCTTGCTCCTTATGGCATGCTCAGCCTGCTTTCTTATAGAACCCAGGGCCACCAGCTCAGCAATCTTACCACCCACAATGTGCAGGGCCTTTCCCCATCAACCACTAATTAAGAAAATGCCTTCCAGGCCTGCCTATAACCTGATCTTATGGAGGTTTTTATAAAATTGAGGTTCCCTCCTCTCATGTGACTTTAGCTTGTGGCAAGTTGACATAAAATTAGCCAGCATGCACAGTGTGTACTTAAAGCTCGTATGGAAGGGATTGCTCTATGCCCTCTTTTCCAGATTTATCTCCCATCATCCCTGTCCTAAATTGATTTCTATTATTGTGACTAAAAGCAACATAGGAGAAGAAAGGGCTCATTGGATTTACAATTCCATGTTACGGTCCATCATTTTTTGGAGAAAACAAGGCAGGAGCTCAAACAGCCAGTCATGTCACACCCACAGTTAAAAGCAAAGCAAAAAAAAAAAAAAAAAAAAAAAGAAAAGAACGAATCCTTGCTTGCCGGCTAGCTCAACTGGATCTCCCATCTGTATACAGTTGTATATACTCTATACTCCCTGTCTAGGAAACAGTACTGACCACACTGGACTGGATTAATTAAGAATTCCCAGTAGACATGCCCACAGGCCAACCAAATGTTGACATTCCCTCACTGAGACTTTTGTCCCAGGTGACTCTCAGTTATGTCAAGTTGACAGTGAAAATCAACCAGAACATTCCTTTCTCATGCATGCTATCATCTGATCTTTTCTCCATATGTGACAAGCTAAGAAATAAAACATGGTGTGTAGCTGGAAGGCCTGATGTCCACATCTGTTCACTGATTTTATCCTTAATTCTTTTCTCCAAATCCCAGATGATCACCTACTTCTCTGATGCCTTTACTGACAATGTCTCACAGCAGGGAAGTCTCTGGGAAACATATACCATGATACAGTCGCCAGATGATGAACTCTTTGAGGGTGGAGGACTGTCATTAAGATCATTAAAAAGCAGGGTCTAGTGTCTCTTGAATAAAGGTGCAGTATAGATGGGACATATTCTGTTTATGTTTTTATTATACTCCCTCAAAGACACCTAAGGGCTTCCTGATTTCTCCTTTTGGACACCAACCTAATTTCCATTGGGGTCTCATTTATCTAATGGGGAAAAGGCATGTGTTGGTGAATTAGAATGGCCACAAAGAAAGGTAAATTACCAAGCTGTATCTTTATCATCTCTGAATGGCCTAAGAGGAAAAGGGAAAAAACCCACACAAGAAACTACTCAAGGATTGGGTGATCAGGATAAGAACTCAGTTGTAAAACTATCATTCTCTCTACTCCAGGCTCTACACTGAGTGCTTCACATGTGCTAACTTATTTCAGTCCATAGGTACTTACTAAGCTCAGGGGTGATTGTAACCTTTGGGATGAAATAAAAGAACAAACAGAACTTTTGACAGCGGAACTTTGCTGCCACAAACCAGAAACATCCAACAGTAAAGGCCACTAGGGCGAGTCAGGAAAAGGGTAGCCGTGTGCTGGAGAACACCACATATGAGTTTGTACCATATCCAGTAGATCAAAAGAGCACAGTGAGATTCCTGTACTCAAGGGACCTGAGACATGAGGAGGAAAGTCAAATGCTTCTGATGACAATATTCAAGAACAACATCTATCCTGATTTGTGCGCTTCGATGAAGATTCTACCTTGGTTAAGTCAAATCTGAATTCAAACGTAGCTGGTGTACACACTGTGAGACAACATCTGGTGAATTCAATGATGCTCCTTGAACCTCAGTTTTTTTCAGCAGTGGTCATCGCTGAAGATTAAATGAGTCTACACACACAAATTCAAAAGGCACTTACTATGCTGGGGTGCTTCAGGGGTAGTTTGCTACTGTTGCTACTGTTATCACTTCTCCAGTTTCTCCACTTAAATTGATGGGCCTACAGGTACAGGAAGCTTATAAACCCACACAAATCAATGCCATGGTAAAGGAAAGTCACCATCCTCAGCCTGATGAGTTATGGTTCAACTAATACATTCTAGCATCCCACCTGTTTTTCCCTTCCCCTATTTCCCAGCTGGTTCTTAAATTTGAAGAGAAAAGGGCATCCATGGAGACCTGCACACTTTTAAAATAACACAAAACAGAACATCTGAGGTCAGGGTAAGCCAAGTCAAACAAATAAATCTTGCAGGATTGTATTAACAAAACAAGGCTTACTGGATCAGTGTAGCCGGACTCAGCTCCATAAAGAGCTGCCAAGCTCTGGTGAGTTTCAAACACAGGGAGGTCAAACAGGAAGATCAAGTCATGGGGTACCTTAGAACTCAGCATCAATGCTTGGCCTGGAACAGAGATCGTTCTATATGGGATGGGTTTCAGAATTGAGGTCTTGAGTACAGCCTTAGAAATCTAGCTCAATGAGACTTGTAGATCATTTCTAGGACTTCCTTAGAGATTTAAATACCTAGTACCTATCAACATTGTAAATGGGCTCTTGAAGGTTTGGCATCCTCTGAGGTACAGATCTTAGATGGATTCTGGCCTGAAAGAAGTTTATTAATGAATGCTTCAGCGAGCGCCACCACTGTAAGACATGGGAAATATGATAACAGGCAAGAGAATACAGATGAACTGCATGGACATTTGAGGAGATGTCTCTATCAATGCCACAAGGAGCTGTGAGGTAGGGATGGGCCTTCATGGCTGGTTTACATTCAAATGGAGGGGCAAGGATCTTTGTAGAATTGACTAGAACTGCAACCAGGAAAGAGGCATGACCTTGAGCAGGCATCTCTCTTTACCTAAGGCATATCTAAAAGAGGGCTGAGGGCTATTCTGAGATCCAGTCTAGCAGCTGAAGCGAAAAAGTCCTCCAAATTTTTTACATTTATTTTTCAAATTCTCTCTCTCTCTCTCTCTCTCTCTCTCTCTCTCTCTCTCTCTCTCTCTCTCTGTGTGTGTGTGTGTGTGTGTGTCTGTGTGTGATTTCATGCCTGTTTGCACATACACATGTGTATATACATGTACATGTGAGTGCAAGTGGCCATGGAATCCAAAAGAGGAGGTTTAGGCAGTTGTGAGCTCCCCTCTCCCCACACACTGTGGCTGCTGGGAATTGAACTCTCTCTGAGTTTCTTTTCTGTTGCTGTGATAAAATACTATAACCAAGGCAACTTATAGAAGAAAGGGTTGGTTTGGATTTATGATGTCAGATGGATAAGAGTCCATCATGGCACGGCAGTGAGATAGGAGGTGATAGGCCTAGTGGCAGAAACAGGAAACAGGGCCTCACCTCCTTCCTCAAACACAAGCACAAAACTGGGAAAGCAAACAAGTGACATGAGGCGTTTACTCTCCAACTTCCTCTAGGAAGGTGGCACCACCTAAAACTCCCAAACAGTGCCACCAACTGAGAATCAAGTACCCAAATACTGGAGCCTATGGAGGACATTTGTCATACAAGCTACCTTAAAGTCTGGCCTTCTGCAAGAGCAGAACATGCTCTTAACTGCAGAGCCATCCTTCCAACCCCAAATCCTTTCTTTAACATACATTACAGCATCCACTACTGGCATCAATTTTGGATGGAGTCATTCCCCTGGGAAGAATGAATTCTATAGACATATTATCAAAAATCTGAAGTGACAGCTGCAGCATCACCTACAATAGTAAGTTTATGGAAAATAATTCTGATATGTCCCTATGAGAGCATTCTAGGCAATATAGATCAGAAAGCATCGTCTGCTTATTCTCATGGACAACTCTAAGTTAAATTAAATGTCAACTGAAAATGCCTTTAATCCCAGCACTCAAAAGACAGGCAAGTAGATCTCCAAATACAAGGTTAGCCTGGTCTATATTGTTTCAGAACAGCCAGAGCTACACAGAGATAACTTGTCTCAAAACAATTGTGAAAAAAATTATTGGAAAACTCAGTGCTCAGCTGAGTGTATATAAGCAAGAGGAAATGTGTGCATGTTGGGGGGATGAAGGAGTGATTATGATGGGCATTGTTACTATTCAGCTCTATATCCATCCCTCCAGATTCTTCCTTATACCATGAGAGCTCAAAGTTGCAAGTCTTTATGCCCCACATTCTTTTGTTACATATATTCATCTTTGATTCTACCAATGGGAGTTATTTATGTAAGAACTGAAGTGGGGGAGGAGGCATCAGCCCATCTGCTTCTAATGTTAGTTACAGTGGTTTCATTGCCAGTAATAGTAGTTAGACAGATTGTAGCTGTTCCCGTAACACTCGCTGGGATGTGGGCTCAAGCTCTCCCTGGACAGTTCCAGCAGTGACAACCATGAATGAAAACTGTTGTGGCTTTGCATAATGTGACTTCCCCCTTTGATCCAACTGTAGTAAATCCTTATTAAATGCACCCCTCTGAAATAGCTAGAACAACTTCTGTGTATTTGGCTGTTCTTGTCCCATTTCTGTCACTAAGGTAAAATATTCTGCTAAAAAGTAACTACAGGAAGAATGGGTTTATTTGGCTTATATTTCCAGCTTCATTGAGGGAAATCAAGGCAGGATCCCAATAGAAGAACTTCTTCATATTCCATACAGCATTACTTATGAACAAGGAATTCACTTTCTAGTCAAAGAAACTCTACAAGAACCATGAAGAACAGTACTTGTTGGATGGCAGGCAGGTTCATGGTCATCTTTCTGTCCTAAGTTATTCAAGACCAACTGCCTAGGGAATGGTGTTGCCCACAGTAGACTGAGATTTCCACACATCAATTACTAGTGAAGACAACACCCATGGACATGCTTACAGGACAATCTGATCTAGGAAAAACCTCCCTTGAGAGTCTTTTCACAGATAACTCTAGGTTATGTGAGTTTAATGTAGAGCTAAACAGACACCAACCAAGTATCATATAGAACCCCACTTTACAGCTTCATATATTGGCATACATTCATACATTTGAAACCTCTCTGAAAAATCCACCCATCAAGGAGTATGCAGTAGTGGTTAAAGTGTGGGAGAAAAGAAGATCATCCAGGGAAAAAGCAGAGGAAGGCTTTTCACCAGATGCTACTTTGTACCTTTTCAGTTTTCTTTCTCTTTCTTCCTTCCTTCCTTCCTTCCTTCCTTCCTTCCTTCCTTCCTTCCTTTCTCTCTCTCTCTCTCTCTCTCTCTCTCTCTCTCTCTCTCTCTCTCTTTCTCTCTCTCTTTCTTTTTTCTTGCTTTCTTTCTCTCTCTCTCTTTCTTTTTTTCTTTCTTTCTTTTTTTAACAAAACAATCTCACAACATTTATCATCACCTGATAATAAAATAAGGGCCATCAAAATAATATGAATAAATGTTACATAAAAAAGGCAGCTTTAAAAGCACTGTACTGCCTTCTCAACTTCTTCTGCCATTTACCATTCCTAGTTGGAAACAATCTGGAATAGAATAATATAATCTCCTTTTAGCATAATCTGACCCAGTAGTTAGTTTTCTTGAATGTATAATTTTTTTAAATGAATCTCTTCTATATCATCTAATATGAGGTTCATATGCTAATCAAAGCCAAAAGCACAACCCTCTATCCACGCATTCATTGATCATACAGCCATGCCTGAATCCAAGATCTATTTTGCAAGCATCTGAAGATGAGGTCGATGGCTGCACGATCACTTTCTGCACCGTCTGGCCCTGGCCACAGAATGCTATGTGTGGGAAAACTCTGATAATTAAGGTTGAAGTCCACCATGACTGGGTAGTCTCTGGCCTCTGTGCAATATGAGACTCCATTCTTTAGTTTTAGTCTTCCACTTCTCTGAACTTGTCTGGGGAATGCTAAGCCCACACCTCTACCTGAGGAAGGTCACATAGCCTCAACCCCGAGCCAATGACCGTTGCCCCTCCTGGATATTCCTGCCCTCAGTCCCCCCAAACTTTATAAGCCTTCAATCAGTCTAAGTAAAGTTGACCTGTCTACTGACTGTGGGTCCTGGTGTGGTTTATTCAACATAAGTACTCACAGAGCTTCTGAGTCCCTTGTTTGATGTCTTTGCTCCCACTGACCTCTCAGATTGTATTGGCTGACAATCCACAAGACTGGGGAGACCCACACCATGTTGGAAATCATCAAGCCCACATGAGTAGGAAGAGCACCTCAGAAAGAGACTTCTGGCACTCCCTTTTGGTTTTTAACATTAATTTCCTGTGAAATATTCCCCCTTTAGCAGCCTAGTTCCTGCCAGAGGATTTCCAGCACAGGAGATACCCTCCCTACCTATAGCACAGGTCAGTCCATTAATCACTTGTGCTGTTGCAGGCTTCTGTTTACAGAGCTAAAAGCCCTCTCCCTGCAGGACTGTACCATAAGCTTGAACTCTAACCTCAGTGAAACAATATAGGGTGGTAGTTGAACACAGAAACCCAGATTCAGATTCTTTCTTCATTACTCATTTCTGCTGATGGTTTAACCTTTCTGAGCTCTGATTTCTTCATCTTCTAAATGGAGACAGTCAAAGCACCCATTTCAAAGTGTTATCACAAGGCTAAATTAAATTACTAACACTCCTTCATGTGGCAGATGTTTGTAATGAGTGAAATGGGACCTATTGGAGACATCTCCAGTTCTGTGACCTTCTCCTTCTTCCTCATAGACTTCGGTCTCCTCATGTTCCAACTAGTTTTCAGGAGGCGCTCCAGGCTGCTGCCAGTGCTATATCAGACATCTGACCAGAATCTGTTTAGAATACTGTGTAAGCATGTCTAGTGGTATGTTGGGGGGGGGCAGGTATGGATTGTCATCTTCTTGTATTGTAAATGCTGCATTAGATCATGCAGACTGCAGTGACATCAAACTGAAAGCAAGAAACATAACTATAGCTTACTGAGCACAAACAAGTGTTCCAGAAAACTACACTAAATATATTCATTAACTATTTAGTCCATATAATAAGTGTAGCTCCAGGGGCTAGGATTATTACCCTCACTTCTCTGATAGGGGAATTGATACTCGCAAATGTTTTAGGTGGATGGTCGACCCAGCTGAAGCAGGGTGGAGCTGATTTCCTGTTTCCACTCCTGTCTTCTCTGCAGCCTTCAGCCCACATTTCCGCCCACAAACACTGAGCTGTGTTCTCCTCAAACATTAGATTTTAACAAGCTAGCTCTCTCTGATCCTGCTTCATTACAGTTGAGTTTCTGAAGGGGACGTCACATTGCTAACCCACTTAGTTTGATCACATCAAACAGAATCCAGCATATGTACTCTATCTCATCTAAAGTCTTCAGCCAACGAAATGTAATAAATCCTTAGTGAGGAGGTATCAAATAAAGTCGAGTGCGGGCCCTTCCCAAGTCATTAAATATACTTCTTTCAAGGTTTGTGCCTTTTAATCAATCAACCAATCAATCAATCATTTTCTATTGACTGTGATATTCAAACAATTACCAACATGTTAATCTGAACTGACTTCACACTTCCACTTCTTTATTTGTTGAAATCTGTTCCTTGAAGTTTCACTCTATTTTAATGGTCAATATCTACTGTTAATTAAGGCCTATTCTTTAAAAACATATTTTCTTAGAATGTCACACACACACGTATGTGTATATATAGTGTATTTTGATCATATTCACTCCACTCTTCCCTCTTCTCCTCTTCCTCCTTTTCAAATCCACTGAGTCTGATTAATTAGTGCCGCCCATATGAGCATGCATGTAGGGCCATCCACTCCAGCATGGCCAACTCACCAGAGGCCACAGCTTGGTAGAAAACTGATTTTTCCACCCTTACTAGCCACTAGGTGTCAGTAGCTTCTTAGTAGGGGTGAGACCTTATTCTCCCCACCTGGTAAATTCTACTCTAAGAAAGATTAACACATAGACAATTATGAAGTAAAGACTGAAGTATGCATAAAAGTAAAAATAAGTTGAATTGTTGGGGAGATGACTGCTGGGTTAGAATGCTTTTCGTCAATCAGAAGTACTTGAGTTCAGACCCTAGCACTTACACAACATGTGGATGTAGTGGCATACACCCATAACCACAACACTATAAGAGGAAAGATGGGAGTGAGAAGATGAGAGAGATGGGGGCTCATTGGCTAGTCAGCCTAGCCAATCAGCGAGCTCCAGGTTCAGTGAGACTCTGTCTCAAAAAACAAAAAACAAACAAACAAACAAAACAAAAAACCAAAACCAAATCAAACAAAAAACCCCAACAACAACAGCAAAGTAAGGTAGAATTAGAGGCAGATTCAGCCTGTTGACCTATGGCACACGCACACACGCGCGCGCACACACACACACACACACACGTAGTGCAAGTGCTCATATGTGTCACATAGATTCATATAACAAACATGTTGAGCTCTTCCAGAACCAGAAATCTAAATTTCAAAATGTTCCCTGTCCAAAAGTCTTTGAGGGTCACCAAGACACCTCTGGCCTCAAGAAATAGGCCATAATCAAAATACAGGTGTACTAACAACATTATGTAAAATCTCTATTTAGTGTACGTGTTACATGTCAAACAGAAATTAATTTAATATTTAGATCCAGCTTCTCTCCTATAATATGCCATCATGTATAGTCAAGTATTTCTAAATCTGAAAAAAGAAAAAAGAAATCTGAAACACTTCTGGTCCAAATGATGCTCAGTTGGCACAGGGACTGCAGGTCCAAACACACCGAACTAATTCCCTTTCAATCATTCGAGAACAGAGACTGTAAAGGGAGTCTCAGATGTAAACCAGCTTCCTTCTCATCCTGCTTTTCTGTCTAACATTGCTAGAGCAAGGAACTGTTGTTCTGTCTGCCTTGATATCTCCATTAATACTGAGAAAAGACTGAAGTTGATCATTCCAGTTCTCTCTCTCTCTTTCTTTCTCTTGCTCCCTCCAACGTTTTCTCCCTGCTTTACATTTCCAGTTTTACCAGGCCCAGGGTTCCCTGCTATTCATTTCTAGTAGAAAACTTTCTCAGTATGTGGGTCTACTTAGCATTAATCTATTTGTCCATAGACCCTACCTCTTGATCTCACAGAGGAGTGACTTGTGTCTGTGGAAAAGTTATCTGGCCTCAAATACAAACAGGAGAGCTTGGCAGGCCAAACCACCCTGGACAAATACTCTCTAATCCCACCAGGACACCACAGTAGGCTCCTGTCGAGGCGTCTGGGAAATCAGATGCAAAGTGAAGCAGCTCTCTACTTGCTACCCTGGGTGTTTGAATTCCTGGCTCTGATACAGCCAGGCAAGTGGTTTTGGAATTGTGGGGAAGAGGGTGGAGAGATGGGGTGGAGGCTTCCTCTAGGCCAACCACAACTAACTCTTTGGCTCTGTCCAACAAAGCCCAGACAGTACAATTATCTGGCTAATCCGGCCCTTCGATGAGAGGCCAGCTTAGACTAAACAGTGGCTTTCATCCTAACGCTTCTCTTCTGAGTGCTAGAGGATAAATGTGACTTTCCAGGGGGTTGGGGTTGCTTATGAGACCCATCCATTGATCCAGATGGGCCAAAGACAAGTCATTCAAAGAGTTTGAGGAAGAATGTCTTCCAGGGACAAATGGCTAAATGACATCCTAATTGGTTTCCTGACTAATTTACTTTCTGGCTTTACATAGCTGGAAGCGAGACTGCCTAAGTCAGCCAACATTTTTCATCATGATTCGAGCCTCAGACTCCTGAGGTGTTCCCAGTATCCCTGTGTGGCTATAGCAGCTCGATCATGTGTCCATCCCATGAATACAGATTTGGTACCTGTCACTTGGGCCAAAGGCAGTGTTAAGATACAAAGGGGTATGAAAGCATACCTTGGAGTTACCACATAGGAGATGAGGTAAGTCCAGCTTGGTTGGCAACTAAACATTTGCCAGATGGTTTACAGAAAATCAAGATATTTGAAGAAAAAATAAGAAGCATTGATTTATCACTCTTGGAAAGTGACACGCAGCCAGAATGTGTGGAATCTGTCAGTTATTCATTCTGCAAATATTTCTTTCAGTTCTAGTTTGGGCTGGGACCCATGCTACTTAGCAGAGTGAGATCCAAACGGTCATAGCCCCTACCCTCAGGCAAATAATCCAACCCTAAATGTATGGATAAAATACTCTGATGCAGTGAGGTGCTGTGAGAGTAGTACCACTGTGTTTCCTGATTCAGACAGGACTCAGGAAGAGCGTCTCTAAGGAAGTTGAGTCATTAAAGGGCCCACTTCACTCTTTTCGGAATATCAGGCTAGGAGCTAGCAAGATTGTTCAGTGGGCAAAGGGGTTGTTGTGCAAGAATAGGGTCCAGATTATGGATTCTTAAAACCCACATTAAGCATAGTGTAGATGCAATCATCTGTTTCTCAGTGCTGTCAAGGAGAGATGAGAGACAGAGCTGTGGAGCTCCAGAGGCTCCCGAGACAGCGAGTAGCACACAGCAGCAAAACCAGAGCTTCTTTCTCATGTAAGGGGAAGAGGACGCTGAAAGTTGTTCAATGATACAGGATACACATTCTCCTATACACACACACACACACTCAAATACACACACTCAAATACACACACTCACTCAAATACACACACCCAAAGACAGAGCACTCTGATTTCGGCATGAAGAATAAAGTGGATATTAGTAAACAAAGATATAAGGTGGTTGGCTGAAAGTTTGGATGAGTTCAACCAAGGTAGCTCCTTGACAATTTGGGGACAGCAGTGGAAAGACTAGGGAATCTAAGATATGAGGTTAAGCGGACATGACAGAGAGGAGGTGTAGGGGTAGAGGGAGACTGTACAGATTTGCAGCCACTGTGAAAGGTCCAGGTGGCACTCTCCACTGAGTGAGGGGCAGGGGAAGATAGTAAGTTCAATATTGGAGTCAAACAATGAGAGTGTGTCTGACCCTGTACTGGCCAACTTCCTCTACCCTTGGGCCACAACCCCCTCCCCCACCCCTCCCCCCGCCATATACACACCATGCCTCCAGCTCCACATGTTGAGAGCCCATCTACTCTTCAGTCCAATTCAAAGAGCACTCCTACCTCAAAGCTATTTCTGTTTATGGATGGGGCCACTGCTTCTTCACTCTTACCCACATGAGCAATCCAGCATAGTAGACACTGGCAAATATTTGCAAAATGAACAGAAATAGCCTGCTTTTTTGCCACAGAAGGAAAATTAGTGGACATTGGATTGACTTAAAAGCCACAGGACCATACTGAAGTTCAAACTGTAGGTGTTTTAATATGTAGCCAACTCCATCAATTTGATGCTCAGAAGTTTTCTCCCTTCCTCTGACTCACAGAGATTAAAAAAAAAAAAGAAAAATGTACAAGGGGTGGGACTGGGGAGATAGGCCATTCCCGTTCTTGCATTCCAAATGCTATTTCTTCTAGTTAATTTTATTCTTATTCACTGAAGAATGATAAGGAGAAGAGAAGGAGGAGGCGGAAGGGTGGGGGTGGAATGGAGTAGGAGGGGGATAGAGGAAGGGGAAGAAAATGGAGATAATCACCATCTCAACCACTATCAGCACAAGAATCAGAAGAACAGATTGAGAGAAAGCAGGAAAAAGGAGGACAGAGAAGGTAAAATGGAAAGAAAAAGAGAAGAGCGCAAGAAGAGAAGAAGAGGAAGAGAAGAAGAGGAAGAGAAAGACATGCCCTGTCCCTAACTCAGGCAATCCTATCTGTAAGCCCTCCACCACAAGCTGATGCTACTATTATCAAGAGCACAGGTGAAGAGCTGGAGAGGGCTCAATCATTGCTCAACAATGAAAGCTCATTGCCCTTTGCTGTGATGTGCTCTCCTAAGGTTGAGTATGGTGCTCCTACAAAGGAGAGTCTCAGTTTACTTAACTGGGGAGTCCCTGGTCAGAAATTAGGAGGTCTAGAGTCCAGTCCTAATTTCCTATGCTATTTGACCTAATCAATGTTTCTTTCTACATAAAATAAGAGACCTGGATATTAATAGCATAGGTAATAGAGAGAAATGGTAGTCTCAATTCTGTTCTTTTTTGTTGTTTCAAATCATTTAATCTCAGCTACAATGACACAAGAAAATGTTGACACAGAGAGATTAAACTACCTGCTCAGCACCTAGAAACAAGAGAGTCAGGATTCAAACATATGCTCTTCCACTACAGTAGTCTGAATGAGAATGGCCCTCATAGGCTCATGTATTTGGATACTTGGTCTCCAGGTAGTGGAACTGTTTGAGAAGGATAAGGAGGTGTGACCTGGTTGGAGGAGGTGTGTCACTGGAGGCTGGCCTTGAATTTTCAAAAGACTTTCTATTCCCAGTGTGCTTCTCTCTCTGCCTGCTACTTGAAGGTGAAGGCATGAGCTCTCAGTTGTTCCTGTTGACTTGGCTCTACTATCATAGACTCTAGCCCTCTGAGATTCTAAGCCAAATTAAATGCTTTCTATTATAAATTGTCCTGGTAATGATGTTTTGTCACAGGAACATGAAAGTAACTAATACAGCTTCTATACTCCATAGTCAAAGTCAAAGCAGATGCCTTAGAGCCATGGGGGGAAAATGAAACACATGGCTTCCCATCTGAGCATCTCCACTTGTCTCAGTTTTGTAGTTTGAACTCCTTTAGACATTTCCCTTGAAGAAAAATTCTCTATCTGTGATAGTTGTTCTTGGTTGTCAATTTGACTACATCTGGAATGAGCTAAAACCCAAACTGCTAGGTACACCTATGAGAGGCTTTTTTATTAGTATTAATCATTTGAAGTGGGATGATTCATGTATTATCCAGACTTTTTAAGAGGGAAGATCCACCTTTGATTTGGGACAAACCTTCTGTTGGCAGCATATATAAAGAACACTAAAGAAGAAAGCTTTCACTCTGTGTGCTTGCTCTCACTCTCTCTGGGAAGTCCATTCCTTTACTGCCATTAAAGCCTACTTCTTTGGAATTCTAGCATATACTGACCTATTGGACTGAACAACTACTGGAATCTTAGACCTTCCATTTGTAGAGAGCCATTTTTGGACTAGCTGGACAACAGCCTATAAGCCACTCTAATAAATTCCATACACACACACACACACACACCAGTTCTGTTGTTCTGATCCTCTAAAGAACCTGATTAATATGCTACCTAAAACCAAAAGGTTGCAAAATTAGTGGACAGGAAGATTCTGGAACTTAATGAGACTCCTGAATACAATCCAGTATTTTTTCTGGCAATCTAAGTTCATTATGACCATATAAGATGGAAACAAGGTTGATCTTGGAAATGTCTGCAGTTCAAAAAAGGGCAGTTGTGGAAAGAGTTAGGGAAGGGGCCACCACATACCTGTTCCACTCGGATCTCAATGTCACCATTCACTTTCTTCCCATGAAAATATTTCGACCTGAAAGGAGACCAAGAGATCTGGTCAGTAAGGATCCATGTCCTTCCTTCCCTTTTCCAAAGGCCTAGAGGTGTGAACCAAGACAGGCCTCAGATGGCTCGGTCCTCCCATGACCACAAACCTTCTCTTAAGTTTCTTCATTCTGTTCTTTTCCCTGGCGCAGGGAACTATTTTCTCAATCTTTGTTTGTGAAAGGATTCTTTCTATAAACTCTTAGACTGCTTCACTCTGTGTTTGCAGCCCCCCATCAATTCTCAGCTAATTCAAGTAGAACCTCCCTCTCACAAGACTTCCAGCATCCTTGACTGGCAGCTTCAATATCCGTGGTACTTTTTCTTACAATATTGACAGGCTAAGATGTCACTGAGGCTGGACATTCGTGGAACAGGAATGGTTGGCATAACCTGAAAGTAATGTTTTACTTTGTTTCTTTCCCATTGGTGCTCTCCAGTAAAATGTGTGTAGCTACTAGCCTCACACAATGCAGAATTCCATCATGAATCCTCAACAAGGGAGTCAGCACATTCCCTCCCACTTCCAGTACTTGTGGGGCCTAAGAAAAAACAGCAAATGGCTTATGAGGTGTATGACTAATATTTAAAGTTGATAAGTATTCTAATTTCAATTCTGTTGCTGTGGTACAAGACCTTACCCAAAAGCAACTTAGAGATGAAAGGGCTTTTGGGCTTCCAGGTTACAGCCCAACATTCTGGGAAAGTCAAGATGTGAACTGAGGCAGTCACTAGCATCTCCATAGTCATGATTAAAGAGAAGATGAATTCATCCTTGCCTGCTTGCTCTTATCTAGCTTATTTTGTAGGGAATGGTGCCTCCCACAACTGGTTGGGTTTTCTGGGTTAATAACAAGGACAACCATCTACAGACATGTCTACAGGCCAACCTGATCTAGTTAATTCCTGGGTTGATGCTCTCAGGTGAATCCACATTGTGGCAAGATGACACTTAAAACAAACTACCACAATAACTAAAGTTAGCAAACATTTAAATAAAGTATCTGTATACCTTATTTGATGACTACAGCTCATAAGGACTCATCCAGAGCATGGTCTTTAGTCTTTTTTTTTTAAGATTTATTTATTTATTTATTTATTTATTATGAATACACTGTAGCTGTCTTCAGACACACCAGAAGAGGGCATCGGATCCCATTACAGATGGTTGTGAGCCACCATGTAGTTGCTGGGATTTGAACTCAGGACCTCTGGAGGTCCAGTCAGTGCTCTTAACCACTGAGCCATCTCTTCAGCCCCTGGTCTTTAGTCTTAATTCACATTCTTCCCTAGTTTCCCAGTTACTCGCCTCTCTCCACTCTTCACTCTGACCCCTGCAGATTCTGCTGTTCTTCTCCTTAGTACTTGACCTTCCCATCAACCCCAAGAGGGAATGGGGCAGGCCACACCCATATCCTGCAGGTGGAGAAGTCGCC
The DNA here is from genome assembly GCF_004785775.1 of Grammomys surdaster. Lineage (NCBI taxonomy): Eukaryota > Metazoa > Chordata > Mammalia > Rodentia > Muridae > Grammomys > Grammomys surdaster. The sequence continues at coordinate 2,778,998 of NW_021604716.1, forward strand.
ATTGAAGGTCTTAAAAATTTTCCAGTTGTACCACAGTTTCAGATTTTCAGGATTTAGTACAATTCCTTCCTAATGGGGATGCTGCCAGCAGATGGCCCACTTTATCCACATGTTTTTTTACAGCTTCTTCCACAGACAGACAGACAGACAGACAGACACACAGACAGACAGACACACAGACACACACACACACACACAGACACACACACAGACACGGTGTTGTGATGGTTCAGTATGTCCTCTGCTTTATGCTTCTGGTCTTTTGCGCAGGCAAAAGACCAGAAACAGGCAAAAGACCAGAAACCTCTGGTCTTTTGCTTCTAACTAGGAAATCCCTAGTTTGATTCATGATGGCTCACAACCATCTGTAATGGGATCTGATGCCCTCTTCTGGTGTGTCTGAAGACAGCTACAGTGTATTTATATATAATAAATAAATAAATCTTTAAAAAAAATTAAGACTAAAGACCATGCTCTGGATGAGTCCTTATGAGCTGTAGTTGCGCAGGCAAAAGACCAAAACCTCTGTTTTGCCTGGCTGTCTCTTTCTCACCATCCAGGATCCTCATAGGTTCTATGTGCTCTCTTATTTTCTTTAGGGGCACCCCCATCTGGCTAGGCTGGGTGCCCCTCTTCCACAGCTGAGCACTCTCCACCTTATGGTACAGCTCTGCCTTGAAATTACACATTACAATCTGTCCTCTGTCTCCAAACATCCAGTCTGTGAGCAGCATCTCAATAGTCACAGCACATGACAGCACCCTGTGACAGGGCACAGGACTGTGTTTCCTTCATGTTGGCCCACATGTTGGTCTTCCTTGTGACCCTTTATTGCCACCTACTGGCAAATTGTTGAAACAACTCACAAATCTACATCTTTTATTATATGGGTCATTGTGTGGATGTCCAACCTATAGGACTGACAGTCTGGCTTGGACTGGATTCCAACTGGAACCCAGAACACTCTGCATTGTATGCCACCCAAGCAGCTCCTGCCTCAAAGAGGCATCACCTTCCCAGGAGTCTTTGGAATGTTTACTGCTGGGGCTGGCAGGCTGTCTCAGGCTGAGGTGAGGGTCAGGCGGTCCATCCCTCTGCCTGGCTGGGAGTCAGAAGTCTGTCTCCTGATGGGCCACACAGACTGCTGCCTTCTTGCCGGGGGCTGGGGGTGGGGATGGTGGTGGAAGGGTGGGCTAATTCAGGCTGGTGCTGCCTCAGAACAGCTCTGTGTGGCAGAGAGAAGGGGAGGGATGGCCTAGAATTCTAGATGCCTTGGGGGTGGAGCCCACTGTCTCTGCTATTGAATGGCTGTTTGACCTCAGGCTAAAACAGATGGACCCACGTTGTCCAGTGGTTTTGTCTTCCACCAGCAGCCTCATCCTAGTGCCCTAATATGTCCATACTCAAAGCTCCTTGAATAACTCTGCCAATCAACCAAATCCATGGTCCTGCCCCTTGAATGGGGTGGGAACGCTAGATTCCAGGAGGGCTCTGTCTCTGTGGGTGGCCTCATACTTTACTGACACATTAAAGGCAGCAGGAAGGAGAATATTACAAACTAGGGCTGCCCGGGGTGGGAAATCCCTAGTTTGGGGCCCCGGGATGTGGTGGCATGTGATGAAGATTTATGAGGAGTGGGTGCTGCATTCTTTCCTGCCACAGCCAGGGAATGAGCACAGATGGGATCTACCTCTGTCAGAGCAGGGCTCCCGGGCAGATCCATCTGACCATGGAGCCAGTGGGGCTAGGCAGCATCTCTTACTTGATTCCAGAGCTTGAGGATTTGCTAGCCCAGCCAGTCAGCTGGGATCCTCTTCCCACCTCCCTGAGTCCCAGAATGCATCAGGGGCAACATGGTCACTCATTCACTGGAGTCCCCAGGGTTTAAATTCTGCTTCTCACACTTGTGCAGCAAGTGCTTTACCCAGAAAGCCATGCTCATAGCCTCAGGAAGGTTTCCTTGGATGATTCAACTGCAGACTATCTACTCTGTGCAGAACCTTCAGGCTCCAAGGAGTCAACCATGAAGACCACACAGGGGTTACCCCCACCCCCAGGAGGGAGTGACACTCGGATGATAACCACCAGTGTAGTAGCACAGAGATCCAGCTCAGTCCAAAAGGAGCACTCTGGATGGAAAGCATGAAGAGAGGCATGTGCTGTTCTGATGAGATGGCCCAGCTAGTTCACCAGCTAATCAGCTTATCCAGTATTTGGTGCCTATTCTTTGCCAGGGTCTAAGACTTCAAAGGTATGATGATGGTGGTGGTTGTGTGTGTTGTGTGGTGTGTGTGTGTGTGTGTGCGCTCGTGCGCATACGTGTGCACACAAATGTGCGAGCACGTGTGTGTAGGCATGTAGAGGAAGACTTGGTTTGGGGTTGGGCAGGATTTCTGATACCTGTTGTAGATATTTTGGGGCCACTCCATGCCTCCTCCTGTGAATAGTGGGGATTCAGAAGATTAATTCTAAAGGTGCTGAGAGGGTTTACATTAGGACCCAGACTCTAGATTCTAGGCACCGGGGCTGCTGCCAAGAATGCCCCGGGAGGCTACTGATGCGAGGTGTCTGAGTGAGGCTTCACTTTGCTGGTGGAAGAAGTAGAAGGGCCTTCTGGCTGTAGAGACAGACTCAGGTCCTGTCTAGCTCTGCCATTTATATCCTGATGCTGCCTCAAGCGAACACCACCACCACAGTCCAAGTTTTCTCACTGGCAAAAAATTAGGAGAAAAATGACTACATCTGCCATCTGGGTAAGGAATCCCGAACAATGCTCCTGGCACATAGCGGGTGTTTTGCTAACATTCAGGTCATCCAGCTCACCCCTTCTGTTTTGCTGCATGAAGAAGGCTCAGAAGATGTATTTTCCATCTATTCACCCATCCAAAGATTTACTATCTATCAATAAACAACGTGTTTATCCATCCATCCACCTAACTCATTCACCCATACATCCACTCGCCTGACTACTTACTAATTTATCCATCCATCCTTCTTCCTTCTTCTCCCTGCTTTGTGCTGAGTATCATGTTCCTCTTCGCAATGGTACTGAATAAAACTTCCAGTCAGGGCAGAAAGGTTTTTACATCATACTGGAAGACAGTCCTTGAGGAAGACAGAGATCTAGGAGTTACCGTAGCACCTCTATCTTTTGTCACAAGTCCCCAACTGGTAGATCTTGCGGAGTCCATAGCCTCATTCTGACAGGATGGATTGTAAACTGTTACTTTTTCATGGGACAGGGGGTGTGGTGTATGCGAGAATGAATATGGGCATGTGCAGGTGTATGCAGACATGGGGAGCCAGAGGAGGACAGCAGGCCCTCTTCTCTCTCAATCCATCTTTCTCTGAGCCTAGAGCTAGGCTGGCAGCCAGGAAGTCCCAGTAATCCTCCTTTCTCTGTGCTTTCCAAACTCTGGGGTTACAGGGGTCGGGGGGGGGGGGACCATGTGAGCTTTTTATGTGGGTGCTGAGATCCAAACTCAGATCTTCATGCCTGTGCAGCAAGCTCTCTTAGCCATGGAACCATCCCTCCTGCCCTCCCCACACATACACACCTTTTACTTTTAAAATACAGAATCCATTTTAAAAGTCTGGTTTCCCTTGAACATTAGAAACTTGGAAACATCTGGCCTGTATTCCCAAATGGCAAAAGCTGGCTGAGTGGCCTGCAGCTGCTGCCGTTAGAGGGAACGTTGGCTGTCACAGCCAGCACCGTCCGCATGGTTCTCAGTCATCTCCCTGCAGCTGCTGCCGTTTGCCATGGAGCCTAAGCGGCTGTTTTCCTGACCATGGGGAAGTGTTTCTTCCCACCTGTGCTTGTTCCCATCCACGTGCCCTCAGACTGACTGGGTTGCTTTCCACAGGCAGCCTCTGATTAAGCCAGTTCTTCACATGGTTATTAACTTCTCAAAGATCTCCAGAAAATCCAGCAGAAGAGTGGACAGGAGTCCTCATCCCTTTTCCTGCCACGGCAATGATTCCTGCCAGGGAACACATTGGAGACAGGCTTCTGCAGGCCTTGGGGAGAGAGACATTATGTAATGAGGCTGGCATCTGTCCAGAGACATGTCTTTCCAGGGGCAGGGTTGTAATCAGTGGGGTAAAGTCTGGGGGCACCAGCTCTGAAGTGTCTATTGCCCAAGGAGAAGCAGGTCTCTGAGGGACTCTATAGAAAGGTCACTGGGGGAACCTGGGCTAGAAAGGCAGGCTGTGGAGGGTGAGGCTGTGGAATTCCTCAGAGAAGAACGAGGCAAGGGCATGAGACAGGCATGACAAAGGCAAGAGGAGAAGAGCCAATGTTTCAGTTTAGAGCTTCCTCTAAGGGCTTCCAGTTAAGATCGTTGGGGTTTGAGCCCTTCATTTCACAAATAAGTAGCCAAACCAAACTTGGAATCTTCTACATAATGGGAAACTCACCCCTTTCCTACCACCCTTGATCTTTGCCAGCTAACTGTACTTATACTACTGAGCTGTACATGTGCCTGGCTGCTCTGTTTGTCAGGTTGAATTTCATCTCCATCTTCCACTGCTCCACCAACAGTCTTCTTTCTATTCATTTCAACCATGTAGTAAGTAAGCCCTCTGTTTTGATTGCTTCTGAGGTTGCTTTTCATGGTCAGTAAGCAGGTCCCTGGCTCCACTCTGGGCATTCAGAGTCCACTGTGATATATGACAGTTCCTCGTGGCCTTGACTAGAAGTGGTTTCTCAATTTGAATTGGTCCATGTCCTGACAGAACCAAGCCCCCTCCCATACACAACATCTGTGGCTTTGTCACAAAGTCTCCTCAGGAGATAAGGAGTAGAATAAGCCAGGCTTAATTTTCACTAAGAATTTGTTTTTAAGTATAAGGGCAAACAACACTTCATGTATGCATATACAATGTATGCACATCTCTGGAGAGGCCTTACAGGCTGACTTTTTTCTAGAATTCCAATCATTACACATCATTTTTCTTCTAAGAACGTCACAATATATATCCAGTGAACATCATTTTGTGTATGTTGACCAAAGATAATTCTTTTCTTTACAAATTATTTGACCTTATACAACAAGTTCAGGGTGGTAGCTGCAAATAATCATTCTAATGGAAACACTTATCCAGAGACATGGTCTTCACACGTCCACATGGTGGTATATCAAAGGAAACAGGCGCTCTGGGATGAAAGGTGCCATTTACATTTGAGATCTTTCGGCTCAGTCAAGCTCTTTAGAGAATCAGCAAAAAGAAATAGATTTAGGAGAAATTTTTCTCCATATTCTCTTCTGTTCAAAGACATTTTCCTTGTATCTTCTAGCTAGGTTCCAAGGGTGAAGCTCTCTCCCAAGATTCTACACAAGCAGGGTGGAGGTAATAATCTTCCTCCGTCTTGTCTCACAGGAGCTGGGTAGGAAGCTGCAAAGACACCAGCCCTTGGATTGCATAGCATGAAGATCTCACGAAGAAGGGTCAGCACTTGAAAAATTCTTCAAGTCAAAGGGTAGGGGCTTGGGTGCCACACAAGGCCCTCACTGTGTGTACACATTGTCTCCCTGATAAAAGGGGCCGGGCCTGGGAAAACTGAGCTGTCTCCAGGCAACAGAACTGGTTGATGGGGAATGTCCAGGCCCCTCCCCTCTCCCTGGACACTAGGGCAGGGAGAAACATAGGGAGGGCAGAGGTACAGGGCCAATGTCCAGCACTGAAGCCCCCTCCCAGGTGGAGTCAGGTGGAATGTTTGTGTTAATAAATAAAGAAAATAGAAGGTGACACCCCTTTTATGAGACCACTCCTCTCTTCATTTCACCAGAACCCTCTTACAGTTCTCCACATCAACAGTTGCATTATGCAATGGAGACCCTTACGGTGGCAAAAGGCATGGGGGTCTACAGCAGAGTTGTGCATCTATGCTTTAAGCTTCTCCATTTACTCTAGGGCCAGCTGACTGACTTGGAGCCCTCGCTGTAACTCAGAGAATGACTGCCAGTCTGCCAGGGCCTAGATGCCCCTCCTCCAGGGCTTCTGGAAGCTGGCCCTCCAGCACAACCAGCTGAACTGAGAAGCATGCCAAGCAGTTTCCTTCCCCCTGGCTCCCAGGGCTATTATATTCACAAGCAATTAGTAACTGCAATTAATTGATAATAACAATTACCATCCCAGGGCCTATTATAGCAGGCTGAGCCATGGAGCAACCTCACCCAGGCCATTATCTTTACCCTTCAGGAAAGCTAATCTGTAATCCTGCCTTACAGAGGACGAATGTGAGGCTGAGAGGTCAGAGTTGACTAAGGTCTCATAACTGAAAGAAAGAGTAGGAATCTGGCTGGAGATTGTCCTCTGGGCTTATCTCCCTCCCTGCTGGTGATATCAGAGAAAGCTGTGCTCTTGAGGATGGGGTCAGTCAGGAGACCTGATTTGATTCCCCAAACAGAAAGCAAGGCATCTCAGAGGCTAGTCTCTTGCTGTCTCACATATTACCTTCTTCTTGGAGAGAAAAATACTGGACACACAATGAACTTCAAATTTCAAATAAACAGTAAACGAATGTTTAGCATATGTCAATCTCATACTTCACTGTATATCCTTAGACTGGTTCACTCAGCACCCACTTAATTTTATTTTATTTTGTGATTTTATTTGCTCACTCTGACAATCCTACTTCGTTGGTAATCTTTATTGTCAGTTTGATGGCCTGTAGAATTACCATGGAAACATACCTCTGGGTGGGACCATCCCACGAGCTGGATTCTCAGATGGTCTAGAATAAAGAAAGCTAGCTGAATGTCAGCATTCATCTCATTCTGCTTCCAGATGCTGACACACCATACCTGCGTCTCACATCTCCTGCCATACTTACCCCACTGTGATGGACTGTACCTTTAAAGTCTGAGCCCAGATAAACCCTTCCTCTCGTAAATTGCTTCTGATAAGGTATCTGGTCATACAAATGAGAAAAGTCACTAGCCTACCTTCCCATAGGCCAGTGCTAGTGAAGCCAACTCTGAGATCACACCACCACCTGCTGGTGGCAAAGGTGGCAACAGAATATCCTGGTTACTATGAGACCAATTAGGCCCACTGCAAGTCCTCAGAGACAAGCTCCACGGTGTCTTGTTGTTCAAGCAGCCAGAAGCAGTCTGACCCCTCAGTAGAGGACTAGAGTCATTCTGTTTCCACCAAGGGAGGCATCAAGGAGCCTTGGGAATACTAAGAATGTTATAAGAGAACATTCCTGAATTCCAGAGCACCCAAGTGTCTTTGAAGAGAGCCTTCCCAAGGCACCTTCAAGCCTGACCCTTCCTTATAGAAGAAACAGAAGCTCTTTGGTACCTGCCTCTTCACTAATGAAATACCCATCTCACTGATTTTATGATGTGGTAGGCACTGTGCTCAAAGCACTAGTTGTTAAACAGGTGAGAAACAGCCTCAAGGTGGAGCTAATGTTGGAAGCACAAGACTGAGACTCAGGGGGAGAAGTTGCATATGCTAAAAAAAAAAAAAATTCATGTGAAAGAGATGAAAAAGGAACTCTTACTAGGGGCTTTATCATACCCCCACCCCTGAGGTCAGTGAGGTAGAGACCGAGATAGTACAATCACCCACTTTACAAATAAACAGGCTCACAAGCAAACTGGCCAAGACAAAGAGATGGTGAGAGTAAAGTGTGGGCCTTAATTCTGAGCTGCCACCTACCAGACTGAAATTCTCTAGAACTTAACTCTCTTTCCCCTTTAATTCTCATAGAAATACACATCTGACATATGTTCCTGGAAGTGACAACTTTAATATCAAAGCAGGTAAAACAGAATGGAAAAGACTCTGCCTGAGCTCCCTTGGTACTTTAAAAAGAGGAAAAATATTCTCTGTGTGTCTGAGAACAATTTTTTACAAAACATTTACTCTGCCCGTCTGAACTCATGAGTGTCTGGATGCCTGCAAGGACTCTCTTTCCTCCTGGCACCTTTACAGTCAGCCACTCAAAGGGCTTTGGCTGGGTGAGGCCGCCTGGGTGGGGTAGGGCATTTCCCTCCAGGGTGAGGTCACTGGTCTTCTGTGCTTGGTCACTGAGGTGTAAACAGAGCTCTGCCACTTTTCTCTCAGCTGTCTGATGCTGGATGTGTGTGCATACGGAGGCGGTGCCAGAGCCTACTCACACACAGCACAGGAGGTCCTGAGCTTCAGGTGCAGATGGGAGAGCAGCAAGAACATAGTGACAGCCAGGCTCGTCTTCAAATGCCCTTGCTGAATCCCAAAATGCCAGTAACATCTGCTTTGGTGTAGGACACAAAGCTTTCTTATTTATAAAACAAGAATAGTGTATGTGCCCACACAGAAACTGGGAGGATTGAATTAGAGAATGGACAGGAACCTCTCGGCACACCGCCTGGCAATGGGAAGAGCATGAGACTGTCAGTGTTCATTGTCACTTGACAGAAGCTAGACTCACCTGGGAGGTGTACCTCTGGGCATGCCAGTGGGGATCACCTTAACTATATTAACTGATGTGTGAAGACCAAGTTTAATTGCGGAAGGGACCATTGCCGGGGTAGAGGACCCTGGTCCGTTTAAAATGGAGAGAACAAGCTGGGTGGCAATATGCTTGCTCTTACTAACTATGGGTTCTATGTATGCAACCATATACCTTAAGTTCCAGCCCCTGAGAGTCCCCCAGCATAACTGGAGCTGTTGGCCATTAAAAAGAAATCTCTTCCTTATGTTGCTTTTGTCAGAGTATTTTCTCCCAGCAACAGGAAAAGACACGAAACCCATTCATAAAGCTACTCAGGTAATGATGAGGGCATGGTTGGTCCTTGGAGCTTGTTGATTCTTGTGTGTCTTTGCTCTTCTGGTCCATCCAGACTGCCCAGCATCTCCTTCATGCCCAGCATGGGAGGCTTGGGTAGGAAGGTGGCTCTTCTTTTCCCCCATCTCAGCCACTCTGGTTTCCTTGAGGATGTCTGACGATCTTCTGCTGCTTCCTTACCTGGACGACAGCCCCTGGTCAGTCCACTGGGGAGTGCTGGTGGACAATGCTGTGTACTGATAGCGCCTATGACTTTTGGGTAACTGTCTTCACGAGAGCCAGTATGATCTTCTGTTAGGTTGAATGCGTGGTGAGAGCAAGTGGGAGTTAAGCCTTCCACCAAATTCATTCCTCATGGTTACACTCATCCCTTGTCACTGGCAATAATTTCCCAGATGACTGTACATTTCCCACTGTCTCTGTCATCTGTGCTGCTCTATGCATAGAAACACAATGACACCATTTAGGAGTGGGCGGGCCACAGTGGGAGAGAAGACACAGATGCCCGTCTCAGTCTTTTTCAACCTAGAAGTGCACCAGGCACTCAGCCAGGGCCACCATTACCTGTGCCTTGCCAGGCAAATGAGGTATGACAGCCTCTAGGCTTCATGCATGGTGGCTGAGGGGCACTTCAAATGAAGGCCACCCTTTCCATTTGTCAAATAAACAAGAAAGGGGTGGGGTAAGCAGACATAAGACAGGTCACTGCTAGATGGAACTGCAGTCAGTTGAGAGCAAGTTAACTGAGAAGAGAGAGGACCACCAGGAAAAGGCTTATCTGCATCTAGGTGTCCAGTGCCCCTCCTCTCTCTCCAGAGAACCTGCAAGCATGGTTCATCTACTCCACCAGGTTATGGTCTTTGTAGTTGCTAATTAACAGAACGTATTTTATTCTGAAATTCAAAACTAGGGCCCTGGTGGGTGCACCCACATATCTTCCTGCTTACTTTTGTATGTGTACATGTGCAAGGGGTATTCATGGTATTCATGTGCGTGTATCTAGGGGGTGTGTGCATCTGTGGATGCCAGAGGTAAACCTCGTGTGTCGTACTCAGCTCCTGTTCACCTTATTGTTGAGACAAGATCTCTCACTGAACCTGGAAGTTGCCAAGTAGGCTAGAATGGGGATAGCCACTGAGTCCCAGGGATCTTGCTGTGTCCAGGTCCATGTTGCTAGATTACAAGTGTGTGCCACCACATCCAGCTTTTTATGTGGGTTCTGGGGATCGCACTTAGGACCGTCTCAGCCTCTCCCTTTTCTTTTAAAAATTATCCAAAGCATTCACTTTTCAGGGACCTAGCATACTGATAAAGAGCTAAGATTTCATAGTACAGGGATTAGAATTTTGACCCCTTCCACTATGCATGTAGCACTACCGACTACTAAGGTCAGGTAAGTTCATAACGTCAAACTGATTAGACAGGGATAGGGACAATAACACACACCCACTGTGTACTGAGTGTGCATGGCGCTCTAGACAATAGGAAGATGAGTACGCAACTTGAGGAAGAGTCAGTGACTAACCTGCTTGATACGAGCCACAAGGCTGCTGTGAATAATGTGCTAAGTTACACTAGGGAGGTAGCAACCAGCACTGTGAACAGGATGCTCATGTCAGAGTTGGTTCCCTAGAAGAGGCAACATCTTTACCTATTATTCAAGTTTCTAAGAAGGAACAAACATTGGCCAGGTAAACATAGTAGGAAGCGATATTTTGGGGAATGGGAAACAGAAACTGCTAAGGTGATGAGTGCTTAGGAATCGCTTGTTTCAAAGCAGGATGAGTAGTGCTGAAGTTTAGGCTGGTGGTGCATCATCAAAGGGTGGAGGTTGGCTTGTTTCCAGAGAGGATACAATGATGCTAGGTTGGAAGGTAACCAGGAGACAAGGTCGAGAATGGAAGCTTGAAGCCACAGAAACTTCTGGAAATTCTACTCAAGGGAGCCATGCCTGCTGGGGCAACAGGCTGAGGAAAACTGAGCTTGGAAACTAACTCACTTGCTCACTGCTTTCCCTTGTGACTCCCAAGACTGACTGCTTCATCCCATTCCAGAAGACAGACCTGCTACCAAGCCAGACCTCCAGTAGGGTAGGCAGAAGCTCTCTGGAGGCCCATGGCATGGCTAGGTTCACCTCCACAAGCTGCATCTTAAAGTGCTCCGCCATGAATCCTTGCAGCAAAGGCAGCTTGGGATCTCAGTTTGTTTTCAGAAAATGCAAACACTATAAACGTGATCAAAATCAAAGACTTATGGCTGAGAAAGGCTCGAGAGGAGAACATCCCACTACTGTTTCTCCCAAGGGACAGGCTGTCAAACTGCCTTATAAACATTTATGTGTATGCTCATAAGCAAGTGCTGCTCTCAGCCTGGGGCAGAGGAGCTGCTTTTTATCCTAGAGGGTGTTGGCTGATGTAAAGATTAATATCTGGTGCAAGAGCTGAGAGTAAGTGATTGATGAGCATAACCATCAGATGATGATTATTGATGATCCGTAATTTGGACATTTATATCATTCCCTGTCAAGGCCTGAGAGCATCACAGAATTTAAGAGTGTCAGTATGCGAGGGTTGTCACATGAACACACAGACCCTTCCACATTCCATCAGAGAGAGTGAAGAGGTGGTGTCCACAAGATCCCACCCATTCCTGAGGAGCTGATGGCTGTTAATGGTTGCTGTGAGGGACTGTGTTATTTTCTCCAAGGGTGTAGCCACTGAGGGACTAGATTGGAAGAAAATTAAGAAAAAATAAACGCAAGGTCCCTTTCCCAGGGGTCTGGCCAGTTCTCAGGTGTTATTGATTGGACCCACAGATTCAAATAACCTGTCAGCTGGACCCTGAGAAGAAGCGTTGGTTCCCACCACACTCTCTGCTTGCAAGGAAACTTCATGAGACAGATTGGCCCTGGACCAATAGAGAAAGAGAGTTTGCAGGACTGAGTCTGAGAAGGGTCAGGAAGCAGACAGCTGTGTGCCCCGGGGCTGGGGGGTAGGGTTACTTTCAGCCCCAACAGTCGAAGCCCCTCTCATTATCATCTCAAAAGGGAAGGAAGAGGCTGTGGGAGCTGGCTTCTTCTCTTTTCACAGCCTCCTCCTCTTTGGAGACCTTCACACAAAAGAGGAGTCGCTAGGAAGAAGCAGGACCTGGAGGCAACTGGCTCTGCCAGGATACACTGGACCATGGGGCTAGCCTGCCACCTGCTGGCTAATTTTGGTAGATGTGGCCAGGCATTTTTGGAGATTTCTGTAAGTAGGATTGAGAATCTTCTGGTGTTTGCAAGCTGTTGAGTTCTGGAAACAGTCTTCCTATATAGCAGAGGCTGGCCTTGAACTCACAGTCCTCTCAAACTTAGCCTCCTAAGTGCAAGGATTACAGCTGTGCCCCACCACAACCAGCAAGACCGATTCTAAGGGACCCAGGGAACATTAATTTGGAGACAGCTGGGAATGCCACTGAGATGCTGAGAAGTTAGAGAGGTCATGAATATTTAAGAACAGAGTTCAAAGGAGAAGATGAAGAGCCTGTGGTAGGAAGTCTCAGTCACAAACATTCAGTGAATATGGAGCCAACTCCCAGGTAAGCCCACGAGCCTCAGCTTCTTTTTCCCCACCAGAGGACAAGAATTCCGGAAATCAAACACTGTTGTCCTTAAGGCCCAATTAAAGTGTAAGCAAGTGATAGATGTTTCAACACATGGAGTGACGACTCAGGCCAAAACTGTTATCTCTACCACCACCTCCCAAGGGAGCAGCACCTAAGATTTATACAGTACTAGTTTATATAGATTAAGGAGATCGATGTCCAAAGTCAAAATTTAAATGTTACTTGACTGGGGCCACTAGCTGGATCTTAGCCTTGTTCACTGTGCCTTGTCACAGTGCCACAGGCTCTGTGGGCAGATACAGAGCAGTCACATCTGCTTATCAGGGCCTAAGCAGGAAAGAATGCCAAGAGGAAACCAGACACAATGGGATGAACCCTGTCTTTTCTGCACAATACTGGGGACAAAGGCATAAATCAAGAGTGCCTGGAAGGTGCTGCTCCATCTTTAATGACACACAGAGAGGGCCACAGTTCTCTACAATAGTATACATATATGCTTACATGCCACTTAGTAGCTATCCAAGGACTTTTATATTGACTTTCATGTTAGCCACTTCCATAAAGCCCCTTGAGGAGGTAGGTACCACATTTAGGCACAGCAAGTCACAAGAGCTACAAAGCTTGGAGGGAGGTCGAGGGATAGGACAGAACGTGGCCTAGCTGTTACACACCATGGTCTCCATTATTAAACTTCACTTCCAAACAGGAAACAATGTTCTTGACAAATAGCTGAGGCAGAGGTAAGACAACTAGCACAGAATTAGGTCAAATGTCTGGTTAGGTGCTGGGCAGATGGCTCAGTGAATCAAGTGTTTCACTTGCAAGCCTGGAAAGACTGGAGGTCAGATCCCTGAACCTATGTAAAAGTCTGGAAGGTGTGGTGGTCACCTATAATCCCAGCCCTGAGGAGGCAGAGACAGGGAGTCCTGGTGATGCAAGGGGGTGGAGTGGGGGAGCCAGTTAGCTCATCTAGCAAGAGTTGGTATGCTCTGGGTTCATTGAGGGATCCTGCCTCTAAATAAAGTGCAAAGTGATTCAGGATGACACTTGACTTTTAGCTCTTATACATAGAGAATATTTGTTAATGCACGTACATGCAACCACACACATGTGCACACGCATACATACATGCATACACATCGCACACAGATATAGTTGTAAAAAAAAGTTTGATGAAATAGGAACTGAGATTCTAAGTAAGGATAGCACAGCTAGTTGATTACTGGGTAAAGGGACAGGAGCTTTGCCCCTGAATGAGGGCCTGGAAGCAAAACCTCTGAAGCCACCAAGCCTCAAGCGCAGAGTCCCAGCATACAGCAGACACAAAAAGTCTGTGAGTCAAAAGCTTTTGAGAAAATAGAAGACAAATCAGACTGTCCAGACAGAGGTAACTTCCAGGCTACCCTAGATGTTAAGATCAGATGATTTCTAGTTTGGCTGTGGGAGCTCAGACCTGTAATCCCAGCACCCAGGAGGCAGGGGTAGGGAGCTTCATCATGAGTTTGAATTCAGACTGGGTTACATAGTGAGTTCCAGGCATAAAGCAATTAACAGTAAAGAAGTCACTTCTCATCACAAAGGTGAGGCCTGCCACCTAAATCAGCTGAACACACTTCAGCATTGCGACCATTAGGAATGCATTTTGAATAAATGCGCAGCTTCGACTCCAAAGCAGAGTCCCCAACCTGAGTCTACTTTCCCGGGGGTTCTGGGTGCTAACCATGTGCCAGTCTTTGGAGTTCTGGAGATACTCATACATGAGTTTGCCCCCAACACTGCATGGGTCTGCCATCAGAACAACTCTGTTTTGGACATAGTGCTTCTGTGTCTACATAATTGAGCCTGACATCCTTAACTGTAAACTATGTCTTCTGGGGCTTACACTATTTGTCATCTCTCAGGATCACAAAGTTGGGGTATAGACTTATTTCCTAGAGGCAGATACATATGAGCACCTCACCTGCTCCCATGTAGCAGCTTGACCTGGTGCCCTGTGATTGGTCACTTGCTGAATGATTACTGCTTTCAGAACTTACTGTCTGGAGGAGGCTAGAGAACTCATCAACCCCACCCAATGGAGCATCAGAGGTCAAGCTCATGCGGGAAGTGGGATGTACGTGTGGATAATCTGTTGCCAAGAGTTAGGATAAGAATAGTGAGTCCCTGGTGATTCTTGAACCTTCTTAATAACCTCATTTTGGCAGAGCAGAAGGTAACTAGGGAAACTGTGAGGTATATTTCATGCTGAAAAACTTTGCTTGTTCGGAAAGGGCATATAGTTTCCATGATGTGTCTCCAGAACACTCACAGTGAGCGAGCGTTTCCCATATCAAAAACTTTAAGACGTTTATAGCATACACTCGGAACTCGAGTTTGCAGATGGCTCTGCCAGTCTAAGGCCCCTAGAAAACAAGACATAGAGCTTCTCTTTGATGAATTCTTCCTGCTCCCAGCTAGGATCAGAAACTATGTAAGCCTCTAATAATACTTGTTTTCTATTCTTTCCTCCCAAGAGGTGAGATAGCCCCATCCAGATCCAATCTCTGAAGCTGCTTACCAGTCTGTGTGGGCATCATCGATGACCAACAAGATCCTGGGTCTCTGAACCACGGGTGTGACAGGAGTTGGTGGTTCCATCAGTCCTGAGGGGGCCTGTGGGGTCTGTTTCATGGCACTGGAGAAGGAGCTGAACAGGCTGGATCCTGGAGAAGAGAAGGAGGCAGCCAGGGGCTGGGGGTGCCTCCTCTCTGTGGCCGGGGATGCTGGGGAGCTACTGGAGCTCTCTGGGCGCTGTAGGTCCGGCATGTAGCCATTGGGCAGGTTGGCCACAAAGCTGCTGTCAGACAGCCGCCTCCTGAGGAAATTCATGGCTGAGATGGATGGGAAGCCTCCTTCCACACAAAATCAACTAGGTGAGGTTTGAAGTGCAGATTGCCCGCTACAGAGGGGTTGGGGGCCCAGGGCTTCTGCACCACCAGAAGTGGGCTTCACCGGACTCTGTTTACCTGTTGAAAACAAGCCAGCAAACACATTAGTGGGACCAACTACCTCCCATTTAAAAGCAAGTAGTTAAAGCACATGTCCAGCCCATTGTTTGCATCTGTGCAAACTGAGAGTAATTTGGCAACATGCTTTAAAAGCATACAACTTCCATTTTCGGGAATTCTATACTTAAAAAAATAATCTAAGAAACAGGTAAATACTTTATGCATAATAGATTCATCACAACCTTTTTGACCCTGGTAAAACATTGGGAAGCCACCCAGTATTCAGCCACAGGATCACGCAGTCAGGTGGGGAATTGTTTCTGTTCATTCAAAAACAGTTCAGATGAAGCATCTTTAGTAACAGAACTAAGTTTCATCCTGCAATATTAAATATTAATTAAATATTAATATTAAATATATCAAGTCTCAGTTTGTTGGCACATGCCAACAATCCCAGCTACACTGAAGGTAGAAACCAGAGGTCAATTGTTCAAGGTCTGGCTGGACTACAGTGAGCTCAGGGCCAGCTTGAATAACTTAGCAGGAGGCTAGAGGCAGTCTCCAAATTAAATGGATAAATCAATATATAAATTAAAACTTAAATGGGTGGTGCAGAGAGCCCAGCGACAGAGAGGGCTGGCATTCAGGAAGCTCTGATTAGATCCCTGCACTGACTAAAAACGGAATCATAATACAAAATTACATGGACAAAATAACTACAGCCATATAAAAGTAACACAAAAGAAATTATAAATAAATCACAGCAGCGAATACATTCTGGTAACACCATTTATTTGTTTGTTTATTTGTAATTTTCAGATTTTCTTGAATGTATAATACTGAAGGTTGAGAGGACTCCCACCCCTATTAAGTTCATGTGTTGAAGATCTGACCCCCAGTGAGAAGAAATGTGGAGACAAGACCTGTGGGAGGTAACTGGAGTTGGGTCAGGATTGATGATGGAACCCTGGCATGGGAGTGGAACTCTTCTTATGACAGATACCTTCTCTATCTTGTAAGGACACAAGTAAAAGGCGGTCATCTGCAAGCTGGGACGTGGTCCTAGCCAGACCCAGTGTGCTATCCTCTGCTGTCATTCTTCTAAACTGTGAGAAAATAAATTCCTGCTGTTTAAGCCATACAGGCTGTGGCATTTTGTTATGATAACTGAAACACACACACACACACACACACACACACACACACACACACACTCAAATGGAAGCCAGGGAACACTTGCAGGTATCGATTCCCTCTTTCCATTCTTCCATTCTGTGGGGCTGAAGACTGAAGTCAAGTTTTCAGGCTTGGTGGCGGGTGCCTTTAGTGGCTGAGCCATCTTACAAACCCAAGAATAATTTTTAAAACCTCATTGTCTATTTGAGATGTAGAATAATGACTACTTAAGTCTTGGAACTGAAGTATATGTTTCTGCTATATTTTTATATTTTATTGTTATAAATTTTACTTAGAATAAAATTAAGAAAATCTTTACAGTATAATTTTTTTGACTTTGTTAAATGACAAGGTGGGGTAGGGTTTATTTTTCCTGTCACCTCTGAAAGTTCTCCTGCAGCCCCTTCTGGTCAATCCACACCTCCCTAAGGTACTAGCACACACTGCTATGCCTGGATTTTTCCCTGGGTGCTAGAGATACCAACCCCAGTCCTCATGTGCATATGGCAAGAACTTCACTGGCAAAGATGCCCCTGTAGGCCTGAGGCTAACTTTATGGTTCGATATGATCTAATTTGATGATGTTCTATTGCACTTGATGATGTCCTATTACACTGGACAAAGATACACACACACACACACACACACACACACACACACACACACACGCACACACACACACGTATATATATGTTTAAAATGACTTTCTATTGTTTTGAGTCTGGTTCCACAGAGAGGTGTTTCTCCCATAGTATCTTATAGGTAGGCTTATTGACAAGTGCTACTCTGATCAACCACTGTCAGCAAGAATGAAAAATGGAACTGGTCTGAGCAAAGCCTGGACTGATCCTCTTGAGAGAACTGAAACATTTCTTGACGACCCCCACCTCCCACCTGTTTATATGCTGCCTGGTGACTAAAGATTAAAAGCACAGCTCTCTGTTTCTAGCTTCACTTTCCGTGGCAAGCTTTCCATTTCACCTGGGCAGATGTGAAGTGGCTCCCTTCCCTCAAGGTGAGCTCCCTTCCACTTTCTGTTTCTCTCTAACAACATCACATACTTTGATTTAAATGTTTGTCCAAAGTTCGTGATTATCATCTGTGAAGGGGCTAATCCCAACAAGCTACTGGTCACTACTGGAATCAAACTGCCTATCTTTTAAAATTTCTGGATGAAAAAGTTTGTAGACTATTTGAGCTGAAGAGACTCTGCAGTTTATTTAACAGTCTCCTTTTAGGGAACTCTGGTCAACCTGTTGAAGTTCAACTGTTAGCACTAAACTTGCCTCCTACAAATGTTCTGTCTGTTGAAAAGACCTTTTAATTTTGAGACAGAGCTTTACTAAGTAGCCCAGGCTGACCTTGAACTCTTGAACACCCAACCTCACCTTCCCAAGTAACTGGATTTACAGGTGTGTTTCTAGAGGCATGCCTCCTAATAAACTTCTGGTCAACCTCAACAATGATCAGTGGTTTTCTTGTAACCCTTACTACTATGGGCCCTGGAGTGGATTTTACAAGAGTACCGTGTCTTTAAACAGGACAGCTGGGAAGTCCTTTCTGAGGATGTGACCTTTTTCATAACATTACTTTTACCTGGCAGGTGATGTGAGGTCATATATATATATATGTATGTCACATTATATATATACATATACACACACTGTGGGATGACTGAATCACATAAACAA
>NW_021604717.1:0-2621 GCF_004785775.1 Grammomys surdaster
CCTCTCTGCCTCTCTCTCTGTCTCCTTTGCCACTCTCTGCCTCTCTCTGTCTGCCTCTCTCTGCCTCTCTGCCTCTCTCTCTCTCTCTCTCTCTCTCTCTCTCTCTCTCTGCCTCTCTGCCTCCTCTGCCTCTCTCTCTCTTCCTCTCTGCCTCTCTTCCTTCTCTGCCTCCTCTGACTCTATCTCTGACTCTCTGCCTCTCTTTCTGCCTCTCTGAATCACTGTCTCTATCTATCTAGAGGCACAGAGGCAGCGAGAGAGAGAGAGGCAGTGATGTAGAGAGGCAGAGAGGCAGAGAGAGAGAGAGAGAGAGAGAGAGAGAGAGAGAGAGAGAGGAAGAGAAGGTGGAGACGCAGAGAGGCAGAGAGGCAGAAGGGTCAGGGAGACAGAGAGGTGCAGAGAGGCAGAGAAGAAAAGAGAGAGGCAGAGGAGGCAGAGTACACAGAGAGAGAGAGGCAGAGAGGCATAGAGGCAGAGAGAGGTAGAGAAGCAGAAAGTCAGAGGAGGCAAAGGAGGCAAATAGGCAGAAAGGCAGAGAGGCAGAGATTGAGATAGAGAGAGAGGCAGTGATGCAGAGAGGCAGAGATAGAGGCAGAGGAGGCAGAGAAGGCAGAGAGACAGAGAGAGAGGCAGAGAAGGCAGAGAGGCAGAGAGAGAGAGGCAGAGAGGCAGAGAGAGAGGAAGAGAGGCAGAGAGGCAGAGAGGCAGAGAGTCAGAGAGGCAGAGAGGCAGAGAGCAGAGAGACAGAGGCAGAGAGGCAGAGAGGCCGACAGACAGGCAGAGATACAGGCAGAGAGGCAGAGAGACCGAGAGACAGAGGAGGCGGAGAGAGAGTCAAGGATGTATAGAGGAAGAGAGGCAGAGAGGCCAAGACGCAGAGAATGAGGCAGAGAGGCAGAGAATTAGAGTGGCAGAGAGGTAGAGAGAGAGCCAGAGAGGCAGAGGAGGCAGAGAGAGAGGCAGAGAAACAGAGGCAGAGGAGGCAGAGTAGGTTGAGGAGGCAGAGTAGGCAAAGAGGCAGAGAGGCAGAGAAGCTGAGGAAGTCAGCTAGAGCCAGATCCAATGCCATAAATGTATTTCAGATGTAGAGGCAGAGGCAGGCATCCTGTGTCAAAGATCCAGTTCCCATTCAGAGTCCAAGAGCCAGAGTCATAACCAAAAAGAGAGAGCCAGAAAGCCAAAGAGCCAAAAATCCAGAGACATCGTCAGATATTCAGAGAGCCATAGGCACAGCCAGAGCCAGAACCAGTGGGCCAATGAGGCAGAACAAATGACCTAGAGCCAGAGCCAATGCCAAAAGCAGGGAGCCTGTCAGAAAGACAGAGGCAGAGGCAGAACCAGAACCATACAGTTGGGACTGAGAGACAGACAGAGGGGAGGGAAGGAGGGAGGGAGGGAAAGAGGGAGAGGGAGAGGGAGAGGGAGAGGGAGAGAGAGAGAGAGAGAGAGAGAGAGAGAGAGAGAGAGAGATCGTTCCAGTCACTGAGAAAGAACTATAGGCAGAGCACCAGAGTCAGTATCAGAGCTAGAGCTACAGTAAGAGAGCCAGAGACATAGGTAGAGCCAAAGAACTGGAGCCAGAGATAGAGGCTAAAAGCCAAAGGAGAGCCAGAACAGAAGCCAAAGACAGAACCAGAGATCCTCAGCCAAAAAACATAACCAGAGCCAGAGCCAGTGAGTCAGAACCCTAGAGAGCCAGAGAGCCAGAGTCAGAAAAACAGAGAGCCAGAGCTAGAGAGCCAGAGTAATAGCCAGATCCAGAATCAACGCAAATGACAGAAAGCAAGAGACTCATAGGCAGATCCTGAACCTGAGAGAATGAGCCAGAACCAAAACCAGAGACAAAGAGACAGAGATAGAGGCCAAGAGCCAGAGCTATAGCCAGAGCCAGATCCACAGCCAGAGTGAGAACCACAACCAGATTCCAAGAAGCATAGCCGGAGTTTGCGCCTGAGAGTTGGAGGAGAGCCAGAACCCAAGCCAGAGCCAAAAGCCAAAACCAGAAAGCCTGATCCAGAAAGCCAGAACCAGATTCAGAGCCAGAGCCAAAGACACACAACCCAATATCCAGAGTCATGACCAAAAGGAGATAGCCAGACCTAGAGAGCCAGAGCCATAGCTAGAGCCAGACAGCCCTTGGTAGAGCTAGAGCTAGAGTCAGAGCCAGAGAACCAGAGGCACAGCCAGAGCCATAACATGGGATCCAGTGTGAAAGCGAGAGCCAGACAGCTAGAGAGCCAGAGCCAGACAACCAGAGCCAGAGAGCCAGAGGCACAGCCCTACCTAGAACCTCAGAGTGAGAACAAGAGCCAAAGATACACAGACAGATAGGTAGATCTAGAGTCAGAACCATAGCCAAACCCAGAGAGCCAGAAAGGCAGAGATCCAGAGAAAGACCTGAAGCCATAGACAGTGTTAGCATTAGACAGAGACAGAGACAGAGACAGAGCTCCAGACAGCCAGAGTTCCAGAGAGCCAGAAATTCAGAGCAAGAGCCAAAGGCAGAGGCACAGAGGCAGAGGCAGAGAGGCAGAGGCAGAGAGGCAGAGGCAGAGGCAGAGGCAGAGGCAGAGGCAGAGGCAGAGGCAGAGGCAGAGGCAGAGGCAGAGGCAGAGGCAGAG
>NW_021604717.1:2631-4508 GCF_004785775.1 Grammomys surdaster
CAGAGGCAGAGGCAGAGGCAGAGGCAGAGGCAGAGGCAGAGGCAGAGACACAGAGCCAGAGCCATTGATAAAGAGGCAGAATGAGGGCCAGATAGCCAGAGAACAGCCAGAGCCAGAATCTGAGCCAGAGTCTTAGCAAGAGAGCCAAAGAGACAGAAACAGAGCCTGATCCAGGTATCCAGAAAGCAAGAGCCACAGCCACAGCAAGATTCAGAGTCAGAGTCAGAATCAGAGGCAGGGTCAGAACTAGAAGTAGAGGGTCAGACGGCCAGAAAGCCAAAGGGCCAGAGCAAGAGACCAAAAGCCACAGTCAATTCAAAGACAAAGAGCTGGAGTCAGGGAGCCACAGGGCCAGACTCAGAATCAGGGGCAGAATCAGAACAAGAGAGGCAGTATCAGAGACAGAGACAGAGTCACAGACAAAAGGGCCAGAGACAAAGTCTGAGTCAACATCAGACCAGAGGCAGAGTAGTAATAGCCAGGGCAAGAGGCAGAGTCAATGCCAGAGAGCTATTACAAGATCCAGAGAGCCAGAACAAGAGCCTAGTCAGAGCCAGATAAAAAGATCCTGAGCTAGACAAGAGCCAGAGTGAGAGAGCCAGTGAGCCAGAGCCATACAGCCTTATAGCCAGAGACAGAACCCCAGACTGATTGAGATATTCAGAGAGCCACACCCACAGCCAGAGACAGAACCAAAGGGCCGGAGAGCCAGAGTAAGAGACATAGAGCC
This sequence comes from Grammomys surdaster, assembly GCF_004785775.1. NCBI lineage: Eukaryota > Metazoa > Chordata > Mammalia > Rodentia > Muridae > Grammomys > Grammomys surdaster. The sequence goes on from NW_021604717.1 coordinate 3,362, forward strand.
AGAAGAAATGCCAAAGTCTCAGAGCCACATAGTCAAACTCAGAGTGCTAGAGGCAGAGGGAGTGACAGAGAGGAAAAGCCATCACCAGAGCTGAAACCAGGGAGGGCCAGGGACAGAGCCAGTGCCAAGAGCCAGAACCAAAGTAAGAGGCAGAGCCAGAATCAGAGTCAGACAGAGTCAGAGAAACAGAGTCAGAACCACAGTTAGTACCAGAGAGTTAGAGATAGATCCAGAGAGGCAGAGCAAGAGTCAGAGCCAGAGCCAGAGCCACAGACAGAGCCAGAATTCAAGGGAGGGGGAAGAGAGAGGAAATTCTGAGAGCCAGAGACATTATCAAGAGTGCCAGAGTCAGAGACACCAAGGTAGAGCTAGAATAGAGCCAAAGAGTCAGTGAGCCAGACCCAGGAACCACAGTGGAAGCTAGAGCCAGAGGCAGAGATATAGATGAATCTGGAGCCAGAACGAGAGCCAGAGCCAAGGACAGAGAAAGAGCCATAGCCATAGCCATATCCACAGATCCAGAGGACAGCCAGAACCTAATTCAGAGCCAGAGACAGAAATTTAGGGCCAGAATTTCTGAGCTAGAAATCCAGAGGCAGAGGCAGAGGCAGACGCAGACACAAACACAGCACAGATCCACAGCTAGAGCTAGAGAGTCATATTCATAGTGTGAAAGAGGGAGCTCGAGCCAGAAATCCAGAGAGCCAGTGAGACAGAGACAGAGATAGAACTAGAGCCAGGGAGCCAGAGAGCAAGATAGCCATAGAGCCACAGCCAGAGCCAGAACCAGAGGGCCAGAGAGAAAATAGAGCCAGAGACAATGCCAAAGGCAGAGAGCCACTGAGCCAGACTCAAAAAGCTAGATGCTGAGACGGAGCCACAGAAGCAGAGACAAGGAGGCAGAGACAGAGATAGAGCTGAAGCCAGAGCCAGAGGCTCAGAGACCCAGAGCTAGAGCCCAAGAGCAAGACGCAGAGAGCCTTAGCCAGAAAGCTATAATCAGAGCCAGAGTCAAAGCAAGAGAACCAGAGATCCAGAGTCATAGCTTGAAGTAGACAGTCAGAGCCAGAGCGCCAGAGCGCCAGAGCGCGCCAGAGCGCCAGAAAGCGCCAGAGCGCACCAGAGCGCGCCAGAGCGCCAGAGCGCG
>NW_021604717.1:4608-4914 GCF_004785775.1 Grammomys surdaster
CGCCCCAGAGCGCCAGAGCGCGCCAGTGCGCCAGAGCGCGCCAGAGCACCCGAGCGCGCCAGAGCGCGCCAGAGCGCCCGAGCGCGCCAGAGCGCCCCAGAGCGCCAGAGCGCGCCAGAGCGCCAGAGCGCGCCAGAGCACCCGAGCGCTCCAGAGCGCCCCAGAGCGCCAGAGCGCGCCAGTGCGCCAGAGCGCGCCAGAGCACCCGAGCGCGCCAGAGCGCGCCAGAGCGCCCGAGCGCGCCAGAGCGCCCCAGAGCGCCAGAGCGCGCCAGAGCGCCAGAGCGCGCCAGAGCACCCGAGCGCG
>NW_021604717.1:4924-44630 GCF_004785775.1 Grammomys surdaster
CGCCCCAGAGCGCCAGAGCGCGCCAGTGCGCCAGAGCGCGCCAGAGCACCCGAGCGCGCCAGAGCGCGCCAGAGCGCCCGAGCGCGCCAGAGCGCCCCAGAGCGCCAGAGCGCGCCAGAGCGCCAGAGCGCGCCAGAGCGCCCGAGCGTGCCAGAGCGCGCCAGAGCGCGCCAGAGCGCGCCAGAGCGCGCCAGAGCGCCAGTGCCAGAAAGTGATGGGAGAGTCAGAGCCAGAGCCAGGGCGCCAGAGCCCTAGCCACAGACAGAAAGCCAGAACCAGAGCTAGACCTAGAGGCAGAGAGCCAGAGCCATTACCAGAGCCAGAGAAAGTAATAGAGCCAGAGTTTAAGCCAGAAAGCCTTAAGCCAGTGAGCCACAGCCAGAGGGAAAGATTCAGAGATCCCATGCCAGAGGCAGAGAGCCAGATAGCCCAAGATAGACAGACAGACAGACAGATCCATATACAGAACCACAGCTAGAGAGCCAGAGCTAGAGATAAAGACAGAGATAGAGACAGAGGCCAAGAGTCACAGATCCAGAGAGCCAGTGCCAGAGAGTCAGGGCCAGAGCCAGAGCCAAAGGTCCAGGGACTTAGAGATAGAGACAGAGACCGTGACAGAGAGCCAGAAACAGAGCCTGAGAGACAGAGTCACATTTAGAGCCAGAGAGCCAGAGAACCCGATAGCCAGAGAACCCGATAGCCAGAGAACCAGATAGCCAGATAGCCAGAATTGCAGCCACAGCCAGAGAGATTGAGTTAGAGCCAGAGCCAGAGCCAGAGCCAGAACCAGAGGAATAGCCAGAGTTAGAGAGTCATCGCCAGGAGGCCAGAGCTAGAGAGAGGGGGAGGATGGGAGGGGAGGAAGGAAGAGAGGGGAGGAGGAAGGGAAGGGTCTATTAGATAGCCTGTCAGGCTCTGATAGTTCCAAACCTATGGTTATACAGATGGCCCTGATTAAATTCAATTGGTCATTAAAGAAATCAAATAGATATGAGAAAAATACTTTTAGAGATATGGGGGAGTGGACAGGTACTAAGTAGTACAGTACAGTAGTGGTATGATGGTGGTCACTATAAATTATGTATATGTGTGAAATTTTCAAAGAACAAGCTTAATAATAACAACAGGTAATTTGTTCATTATTAGTTCTAATATGGAAAACTGAGAAACAAAATCGAAATAATTCTTTATGTATTATCAGAATATACTGAAATTAAACAGAAATCAGAACCAATTGAAATGACATAAATACTTGGCTTGGAGACTTTTCACTTTACTGAATAGTAGGTCACTGAAGAAATCAGGGGGATTTTATTTCTTATTTTTGATGAATAATTTCAGAATTGTGTGTAATTCATTGTGATCATATCTGTCCTCCATTACCTTTTACCTCTCCCAATCCTGCTGACCCCCCTTTCTTTCCCCACAAGCATCCCAGATTATCACACCAGTGCTAACTTATTTTCCTCCAAATTTTCCTTCTACACAGGCTATCTAACTTCCCACTATGCCTTTGGAGACCTTGTGCCACTGTGACCTGCCAAGAAGGTCCCACTAACGTCTGTTCCAGAGCCTAGTCAACTGAAAGCTTCATCCTTTTCTGGCTAATGTTAGTATTGCCAGAATGTGCTATACAGAGAGAGAAAAGAAAGTTACCAGTGATCATCTCTGCCTAGGACCCTCTATAATACAATAATAGTCTTAGTTACCTTTTCATTGCTGTGATAAAAATACCCTGACAAAAGTAACGAGTTTCAGGATGATATAATCCATCATGGTGGGGAAAACATGGCAGCAGGCAGAAATGGCAGGTTGGTATGAACAAGAGGTTGGTTTATCATATTGCATCTATACTCAGGAGTCAGAGTGAAGAGAAAATGAGGCCATATTATACCTCAAGTTCTTCTCCCCAGTGAATCACTTCCATAAACCTCATACTAAAGGTGACACAACCTTCTCAAATGTCCCAACAGCTGAGGACCAAGTATTCAAATATGAAAGCCTGTAGCAGATATTATGCATTTAAATCTCAATTAACACTTACCTGACAGGCAAGATACTTGCAGCTGTACAACAATGGCATTACTGTTATGGGACAAATCAACTGCTTTGTGATTGAAGTTGGGCCTGTTCCATAGGACAAAATTCGTGCCTAGGATTATAAACCTGGCCCAAAGCCCACAGCTAGGGAAGAAACAGGCCCAGTGGAAAATGTACTATGCTTATTTTGCTAAATGGATGCTATCATGGTGTCTTCTAAATATTTGTGCGTATACTAAAACACATGTGCTACTCTAACCCTTTGTCAGAAAAGTTTATTTCTGCATTGAATGGCAGTTAATTCAGACTCAAAAAAAACCCACACAAGACAGAGTAAATGACTGTTGAGTGGTCACCATTAAATGGAACATCTTTATTACCCCCTCCAAGATCCGGAGAAAAGGATGTAGAAAAACTTAAGATCCAGAGATAGAGCAGGTGTACTGTGAAAAGCTACTGTCTTCTGAATATGGTATGGCCATTGCAACCATGAACCCACAGTACTTACCTGCACAATATCCGCACAAGATCAGGTCCATCAACTCTCCATGTTAGATGGAGGAGGAGCTCGTGAGGCTCCATTCCACTCTGAGGAGCTTTGGGTAGTTAACCGCTGTCAGGTGTGAGGTAGGGTTTTTTTTTCCCCACAGTTCTTAAGATCCACCCAAATGTCAGTAAATAACCCCTACCCATCCTCATCCAGGCAACTCCATTGACACTTACTTAGTCACAAAAGTAAGCATGAAGGTAGAAGGAAGACTAGTTGGATGTAAGCAATGGTTCAACAGGACAAGGAGAAGGACAAGAGAAAATAACAGGAAGTGAATTTTATCAAGGGACGTTATAGCTTTTCTACGTATCAGTACTGAATTTGGAAAGAAAGAACTCATGGAAGTAATTCTATTAAAATAATCAAAATAGTCAGAAAAATGCCTTAGAATAAAGTTGCCTAAGCATATGTAAGATCTTTAAAATGTGTATTACCAAATCCTAAAAATAAAAATCAGAAACACTAGAAGCTGGAAAGTCTTCTGTTCATGGATCAACAGATGACTACAACAGAACTGAGGAGCCCTTGATAACTGAGTGTGTAGCCACTCACACAACTAAGGGTGAAACTTTGTGGTTACCTTCTATGCTCATGCTGAGAGTTTGTCTGCTTTGGGCTTGTGCAGATCTTATGCATGATGTCACAATCACTGTGAATCCATATGGGAAACTACCCTGTTATGTCTGCCTTACAGTCCCCATGTCTTTAACTAATTTAAACACTAATAAGGCTTCAAACACAGGTGATTATACCTTATCTCTAAAATTTAACTTTAATTTCACTTACCAGTCAAGGACCTAATCCCTGTATGCAAACATAAAAGTGAAAGAAAGACAAAAAATGAATACCAAATATGACGGGCAAAACAATAATGAAGAAATGATTCCTTGCCAAAGGCTTTCTCTATAGCCCTTAAAGGCACCTATGCCACAGTTTCCCAATCGTTTAAACTGTCATAATAACTGTCATTACTGACCCACCTGGAGAGTGGACCTCTGAACTGGTCTCATCTTCCTGGTTCTTGCTTGACGTTTCCGGTTTTTGGGCCCCATTTTCAGACGGACGGGAGTCCTTTTTGGATATAGTCTTCTTACTCTTGGGCATGTTGGTGGTATCTGGAATGGAAAAGAAAAGAGAGTGAAATGTGTGTAACATATGGATCTGCCTCAAGGGCAGGGTGGGAGGAGCTCTTCAAGAGCCGTAGTGGGCCTTTGTGATTATACTTGCTATTCCTTGTTGAGGGTAGAAGCGCTTCCAGGGCCTCCAAGAGAAAGGACCAAAGTCCTTAAACATACATTAAGAATAACTTGGGACTAGTGGAACTTCTTTTACTAAAAGATTAATGTTAGCGTTACACAAGCAAAAGAGAAACCATGATCCAAAAATGGACTCACCAGAAGGAAAACACAGTTACGTTACCAGCCAAACTAGGGAGAGGTTCTTCCTCTTGAATAACTGTTTCAGGTCCACCTAGAAATCTGGCATTCTAAACTTGGACATCAGCTGATCAAGTTCACACAAAGCCCTAGGTACCTTAGTTCCTTACCTCTCTCTGGTCCTGGGTGTTTGACTGCCTTTCCCCGTGATGGCTGCTCTTAAAAATGAAAGTCCCTGCGGTTCCCAGGTTGAGGAGGCCATGGAATATACCATAGCAACCAGGAAGAGGGGAATATCATCAGAGGAGGCTTCGGCCAAACCACTGAAATTATGAGGCCCACACTGGGCACACACCCCCCTACACATCATGCTACATAAGAGAGTCCAAAATGAGTCACAAAGGATGGTGAACTTCCTGGGGAACAAGATGGGAGTTATTTTTTACCCAAGGTACCCCAGAAAACATGGCCGACAGGCAAAAAAGAAGTTCACATTACTACTCAATAGAGGTTAAGAGGCTAAAATTTCCTTTGTGAAGCCTTCAAGTTGCTATCCTTTTGAGATTAGAATTAATCTCCAGGTTTTAACTTCTTTGAGATTAGAATTAATCTCTAGGTCTTGGCTTCATTTGAAATCAAGAAAATGTTCAAAGCTTCTACTCCCACTCCTCTAGACAAAAGCTTAAATCTTGCAGATAACTATTTAAGAAAAAAAAACATATTCTTGTTTAACTTCATACTGTTCAAAAGTTTCTTTCTCACCAGGCAGTGGTGGCTCATGTCTTTAATCCCAGCACTTAGGAGGCAGAGGAAGGTGGATCTCTGTGAGTTCAAGGCCAGCCTAGTCTACAGAGTGAGTTCTAGGACAGCCAGGGATACACAGAGAAACCCTGTATCAAAACAAGAAATTTTCTTTATATTTTCCATTAAAATTAACCATGAAATACCAAGAAAGTTATAAAATTCTAGAGTAGTATTTGATTATTTGTTTATTTTTTCTTTTTAGTAAATGTGTCCACAAAAGGTGCTCCAGACCTTAGTAGGACCCCAGACCTTAGCACAGCTGACTCCATGATGGAACTACTGTTCATACCATAACACTCAGCACACAGACAGGACCAACTGCCAAATGAAAACAAAGGCCTAATCCATCGAAGTTAATGTAGATTCAGAAAAGTCTCTGAATTTACTAACCTTGGTTTTCTGCTTCTATAGTTCCATTTCTGGGAAACTGTTCTTGTTAATTGAACTATGTAAACCCAGAATATATTTTTGTGTGCTTAAAAGCTCACCTTGAGAAAGGCTTGGGGCTACACTGTGATCCTGAATAACCAGTGTAGTCTCTGGAAGGCTAATAAAGACTTTCTTTTGGTTGAACCCTTGTCTAATACCTTGTCTAATACCTTGTCTAATAGTCTTCTCTGTTGGATACCCTGCAACAGAGGGATAGTTAAATTCACATTTCATAAACATAAAAACTAAAGGTCATTTACATTTTTTAGTCATAGAAGGTATGTGGTTAAAAAAACAAAACAAACCATGGGGCAGAGAAGGAACATAGAGTTTTGTTTGTGTTCTTCCAGCTGAATTATCAGCCCATTTTTTCATTGCAATTCAAGTTTAATACTAGCTCACCAACATGACCATTTAAACATAAGGTATGTAGGGACATCAATAAACATGGTGAAGTGAACTATGGGGGAAGCTCAACCCTACAGGAAGAACTCTAGGCAATTAAATAATTCTCAAAGAAGGAAAGGCAAATAGTCTTCACTAGGAAAGGTCATGCCAATTGGTGAACCAATACAAAATGGTCAACCTAGAATACACATTCATACAAGTATTATATATCCATATGTATATTATATAGTGTAAGCATGGTATATTTATGTATTTAGGAATATGTATATGGATGAACAAGTAATGAAAAATAGAAATCATAAATTTGAAAGAGAGCCAGAGTTTGGAAGGATGAAAGTTAAGGGAGATATGATGTAATTACATTATAACACCCCAAAATAAAAGAAATAATTTTTAAAAGACATATAGAACACAAGGACACTGGAGTAGCTGACTTGAGGCTCCTATTCCGTTTAATCCACTAGTTAATTACAAGTGCAAAATTTGCCAACTTCCTTTTTTTAAGGAAAAAATGTTTTAGAAGGTATTTGCTCAATTCAATAGTACTCATTTACCTTCACTTAATTTCTTTTTAAAAAGACCTTGTTTATTGTTGTTTTATGTTTTATGGGTGTTTTTCTAGCATAGTGTATGTACACCCAGACCTTCACTTAGTTTCTTAACACATTAACTTCTGTTTTTCATAAAATAAGACTATATATTTTTCAAATTCTTATCACAATCATCCCTTGCTATCAGTAATAAAAGAATGTAGGTATCTTCAACAAGTTAATCTTGAAGAAGTAAGTTATAAGATATTCAAGAATATCTATGTTCTCGGCATAAGAATATATGAGGTAAGTTGGCTGATAAAGTATCTCTAACTGGAGAGTATAATGTAAGACTGAACAGTAACTCTTCATTCCTCCTCACCTGAGTAGAGAGATGGGGTGGAAAGAGTCGGAAGAAATGAATGATCAAATATATTTTATTAACAAGATTTGAATGATTTCTCACTTTTTTTTCCTATGTGGCTTCACTCTAAGAAATTATTTCCAAAATAGCACAAATTCGTTTTCTAGCAAAATTGCATTGTTTCAACACTTTAGTCATTGGTATCTGAAATTGCATTTAGGATTTAATTCTAATCAGTTAAACAGTCTCCTGGAGTGTATTTCAACATCAAATTCCTTTTGCAAGGTTGATGGGGAAATAGACATGTTGTAATATGTAGAGGTAAAATAAATCTGCCTTGGCAGAGAAAAAAGTATCTTTCTCACTGGAATTAATATCCGTTGTGGCTAGTTTATAATGTCAACTTGATACTAGTTGAGACATTTGAGAAGAAGGAACCTTAACTGAGAAAATGTTCCAAGTAGATTGCTTTGTGGGCAAGCCTGTGGGAGCATTTCCTTGATTGATGATTGATGAATGTCCAGCTCACTGTGGACAGTGCTCAGCCTATGCTAGAGTGCTAGAAGAAAACAGACTGAGCAAGCCAAAAGGAAAAAACCAGTAAGCAGCACTCCTTTATGGGTTCTGCTTCAATTCATGCCTCCAGATTTGCTGCCTTGAGGTTGTGTACAGATTTGCCTAGATAATGAACTATGATGTAGAAGTAAAATGGAAATAAACCATTTCCTTCCCTAGTTACTTATGGTTATGGTATTTTATCTTAACAATAGAAACCCTAACTATAGGATACCTTACAATTATTACCTTTATCTTTAAAAACCTAAAAATTATCTTTTTTTCAACCATTACCCAGATACAACTCTCTTTGAAACTCTTTAAGGACAACAGTGACTTGCATATGTCTTCTACCACAAAGTAATAGTGGAACTGCTATCAGATATCTGTATCCATTACTCTGGTCAGCTTAACCCAGAAGTAGTAGAGAGGAACATAAAACCAAGTGAAGACAATGCAGTAGAGGGACTCATTATAAAGACTCAGAGAGAGGGAAAGGGAAGTAATACAAGCTGGCAGTATGCTCATCACAACAAATGTATAAGAGACAAAAAAAAACCACAAACAAACAAATAAAATAAGCTATAGTATTACTTCTACAAGTTCAACAATCCATAATACCAGAAACCAAAGACATTAAGATGGCTGAGATGCCAGACAAAAAAAAAAATTAGTGCCCCACTTTTGAGAAGGTTCGGTGAGTATATCAAGGACTCTAAGTAGCAGAAGAAGTGAAGAAAGCTGTTCAGGAGGTAGACAGGAAAGTGGTCAAAACTGATAATTTGGAGAAGAAATTCAAAATCATGGAAAAACAAATTCTTCAAGAAAATTGAGACCCTTAAGAAGAACTAAGCAGAAATGCTACAAAAGAAAGACAAGTCAGTCCTCACTAGATAATACTAAGCTGGAAAAAGAATACCAAGGATGGAGGACAAAACCTTCGAAGAACTTTAAAAAATATTCAAGAGAACAAACTTAAGAATCAATGAAGTGCAAAAAGGAGCTGAAGCTGAGATTAAAAACAGAACAGAAAATATATTCAATAAAATTATATCAGAAAAGTTTTGGTTTTAAGAGAAATACATGGATATTCAAACAAAAGAAATATTTGGTACCACAGATGCACTTGACCAGAGAAGAACTTCTTTGTATGCTTAGGTTTTTTTTTAAAAAAAAAAACTTTAGTTAATTAAAAGTTATATAAAGATTCTCAAATGCTTCTCCCTCTCGCCTTTCTAGCCTACTGTCCAAAGGTAGGGGAGAAAAGATGGCAAATAGGACAAGGGGATGTGGACCTGTTTAGAAGTAGTTCTTTGAAGCAATTTCAATCCCCTTTTCTCAGCATACCAGGAGTCTAGTTCAGTTGTGTCAGCATACCAAACACAAATTAGCAGTGGTGGCACAATCCAGCAGAAACAGCCAGGCCAGAGACCAATAAAGCATTGTAAAACTAGCTGTGCAAGCACACCTTGTCTGTTAAGTCCTATTTATGCTTTCTCCAAACATCATGTGTCCTCCCACGGGTCTTGCTTTAGCCAAACACTATGAGTCTGCATCATATGACACAAACAGAAACTTTCCACTTCATGCCCCCCCTTTTGTTTAAAAATTGTCATTTCCCCTAACATTAACAATCTACATACAATAAAAATAATTATAAGAAACAAAAGTAGAATTTTGCATCATACTTTATTTTTTATTGTATAATAGTTTTATTTTTCTCATTTACTGTTTTTACATTTTATGCACAAATATTTATGAGTCAAAGTAGAAAATAGCTGTTTTATGTAAAATTACAAAAAACAAAGAAATACATAATTGTTATTATGATAGTATAAGTGTCTTTATTTAAAGAGTAAAAATGTATGTAAAATTCTCCTCCCTTCAACAAAAGACGGAGAGAATTTTTTCTTGGGAATAAGTGAAATATTAAAATATCAACTTTTTTTATAGCCTTTAGATCTGAAGACATTAAGTCACAGGTTTGTCTTGCAATTATAAATTTTAAAACATTTTTATACTATTCCAAGGATACACTAGTTCTTTATAAAAGACAGTAGGATAAATGGCAAATGCAGAAAATGACAGAACTTACCAAAAATATTTGGAGGTACACTCTTTAAAAGAAATAACCATACTCGAGCATCACTGTTTATTTGGGGAGAAAATTTGAATAGTTTTTCCTACTTTATTTACATGGATCAACACCAAAATAAATGCAATCGGTTAAGTCATCATGTGGAGCTCAGCCACATCCAGCACTTCTGCCTAACTAGCTGGACTTTCCAATGCCAGCACAAATGTTCAGACTTTAGGCTAGCACATGTGTAAAATGACCTCAATGTAAACATCACATGGAAAGATTGTTTTCTAACATAATGAACATTTCATTATTCTTGAACTTACAAGATACAAACAATGGTCAGACAGTTTTCTGTTCTTTTTGTTTAACTATATCTTAGGTTTTATGAAAAAAATGCATGACAAAACTGAGCAAGGAATACCATGAATTAATATTCTTTTATAACATGAGTTGAGTTATTTTAATAGAAAGTACCAAACTGTGGCCTCAATAAGAACAACAAATATTTTAAATCTAAGTGAAGACAGAGTAATAAAACTTGAGTCAAGGAGAAAACGCTTCTCCTTTCCTGTGTGAAGGTGTATGGAAGAACACAAGAGGCGAGGAGAACAAGTATCTCATGTCTGAGAACTGTGCTCAAATCACAACACAACGACTTCCAAGGAAAGGAAATCTACAGAATGCAGTTTTTGTGTTTTGTTTTGGTTCATTTTGTTTTAAGCATTTGGAAATGTTTAATTTGATCTTAGGGACCTAGAACAAATATAAATGTTCCTTTCCTCAAACACATATTCCTCCAAATGACACACAAAACCTGTCCTCTTGGCTAAAACTTTAACATAATGTCTCCAAAACACTGTAACTCTAAGATTCTCAAGCTCTGACTGTACTTCAGAAATATCCTGTTCTGAAGCAGTGACGTATGGCTCCCAGGCCTATTTGTTATCTCAAGTCAAAGCCTAGAGATTGTTCTTATACTGTACATTCTTCAACCCATGGTGGTCAAACTGTACAACTAATTTGCCAGCCTACTATTGTTTATAAAAAGAAAAAAATACAATTTAATTCTTTTAACTATTTACTGTATAATCTTAAAGGACTTCACATAAAGAAACTAGCAACACTTGTTGAAGTCTGATAGCCTGGCACTGGAAGTTATGCTGTAGGAGGTGAGTGACCCTTCTTTCTTGTCCCTAATACGCCAAGCCAGTACTTAGTTCTGGCTGCCTAGTCGGGCTGAAGTGCATGTGCTTTCTCTCCTCCTCGACTATTCTAAAGCCAATTTTTGGAATGAATGAACAAATGAGAGAGGTGTATATGAAGTAACCTTTATACTGTTCCAAGGAATTTCTTTCTGTTATGAAAACTATATGCTAATCGCTCATATATGATTTATGGATAATACTTTAAAATAAACAGAATTTTTTAAACGATTTCTTCTTAGTGTTAGCAAGCAGTAAGGCATTTCATATAAGATTTATTTAAAATTTTAGAAATATCGATCTCCCCTTGAGTATCTTTCTGTCTTCATATATGTAGAAAGTGGTTAGCTAGCTATGTGTGTATTCTTAGAGTCATATATGCAATATTCAAAAGAAGAAAATCAAACAAGTGGGAAACTTTATTTAAAGATCGCCTACAGAGCCCAGTCAAATGTCCTTTCATAACTACTCACAAGGAACTTACTTCAAATGTTAAACACTTCGTCTGATCTAAAGTCTTCATTTTATCAGAAACACAGAAGGGAATACATAAATGGTGTTGCATAATAATCTAGTGCTACAGATTAATTTTTAAAAAAGAGGAAGTCAAAACTAAACCATTTTTTTTCTTTCTAACTGAGGTATACTAATTAGAATCTGAGAGAACGAATGATATCATTTTGGAATTTTTGCGATAGCTGGTTTATTAGAATTAAATGCCTCTCTCAAAATAATTTAAGTCCTTGGCTTGACATAATGAATAATCTATACAGAAAAGAATTAATAATGATTTAAGCCAGCTTTAAACCTAGGTCTCATTCAATACTTTCTTCTGCCAGTTAACTTGTTTTTTCTTGCAAATATATAAATTAATAACCTGATAGTAATTATCAATATAATTCTATTTGATATGACTGTTTAGCTCTACTTGGTTAGATGAAACTGCTTCTATTTCTTTTGGGGTTATGGGACTGTTAAAATGGTTTATCTGCTCCTGATTTAACATTGGTAACTGGTATTTGTCTAGAAAATTGTCTATTTCATCCAAATTTTCCAATTCTGTTGAGTATAGGCTTTTGTAGTAGGATCTGATGATTTTTTTAATTTCCTCGGTTTCTGTTGTTATGTCACCCTTTTCAGTTCTGATTTTATTAATTTGGATACTGTCTCTCTGCCCTCTGATTAGTCTGGCTAAGGGTTTATCTATCTTGTTGATTTTCTCAAAGAACCAGCTCCTGGTTTTATTTATTCTTTGTATAGTTCTTTTTGCTTCTATTTGGTTGATTTCAGCCCTGAGTTTGATTATTTCCTGCTGTCTACTCCTCTTGGGTGTATTAGCTTCTTTTTGTTCTAGGGCTTTCAGATGTGTTGTCAAGCTGCTAGTGTATGCTCTCTCCAGTTTCTTTTTGTAGGCACTTAGAGCTATGAATTTTCCTCTTGGCACTGCTTTCATTGTATCCCGTAGGTTTTGGTATGATGTGTCATCATTTTCATTAAATTCTAAAAAGTTTTTAATTTCTTTCTTTATTTCTTCCCTGACCAGATTATCAATGAGTAGGGTGTTGTTCAGTTTCCATGTGAATGTGGGCTTTCCATTGTCTTTGTCATTATTGAAGACCAGCCTTAGACCATGGTGATCTGATAGGATGCATGGGATTATTTCAATTTTTTTTGTATCTGTTGAGGCCTGTTTTGGGCCCAATTATATGATCTATTTTGGAGAAGGTACCATGAGGTGCTGAGAAAAAGGTATATTCTTTTGCTTTAGGGTGAAATGTTCTATATATATCTGTTAAGTCCATTTGGTTCATAACTTCTGTTAGTTTCACTGTATCTCTGCTTAGTTTCTGTTTCCATGATCTATCCATTGCTGAGAGTGGAGTGTTGAAGTCTCCCATTATTATTGTGTGAGGTGCAATGTGTGCTTTGAGCTTTAGTAAGGTTTCTTTTATGAAAGTGGGTGTTCTTGCATTTGGCGCATAAATATTCAGAATTGAGAGTTCATGTTGGTTGACTTCTCCTTTGACAAGTATGAAATATCCTTCCTTATCCTTTTTGATAGCTTTAAGTTAAAGTCAATTTTATTCGATATTAGAATGGCTACTTCAGCTTGTTTCTTAGGGCCATTTGCTTGAAAAATTGTTTTCCAAACTTTTACTCTAAGGTAGTGTCTGTCTGTGTCGCTGAGGTGGGTTTCCTGTATGCAGCAAAAAGCTGGGTCCTGTTTGCTTATCCAGTCTGTTCGTTAGCCTATGCCTTTTTATTGGGGAATTGATCCATTGATGTTAAGAGATATTAAAGAGAGGGTATTGTTGCTTCCTGTCATTTTTGCTAATAGTGGAGGCATTGTTTGTGTGGTTATCTTCTTTTGGCTTTGTTGGAAGGGGATTATTTTCTTGCTCTTTCTAGGGTATAATTGCCCTCCTTGTATTGGAGCTTTCCTACTATTATCCTTTGTTGTGCTGGGTTTGTGGAAAGATATTGTGTAAATTTGGTTTTGTCGTGGAATATCTTGGTTTCTCCATCTATGGTAATTGAGAGTTTTGCTGGGTATAGTAGCCTGGGCTGGCATTTATGTTCTCTTAAGGTCTGTATGACTTCTGTCCAGGATCTTCTCGCTTTTATAGTATCTGGTGAGAAGTCAGGTGTAATTCTGATAGGTCTGCCTTTATATGTTACTTGGCCTTTTTCCCTTACTGCTTTTAAAATTCTTTGTTTTGTGCATTTTGTGTTTTAATTATTATGTGACAGGAGGTATTTCTTTTCTGATCTAGTCTATTTGGCATTCTGTAGGCTTCTTGTATGATTATGGGTATCTCATTCCTTAGGTTAGGGAAGTTTTCTTCTATAATTTTGTTGAAGATATTTATTGGCCCTTTAAGTTGGGAATCTTCACTCTCTTCTATACCTATTATCCTTAGGTTTGGTCTTCTCATTGTGTCCTGGATTTCCTGGATGTTTGGTGTTAAGAACTTTTTGCATCTTGCGTTTTCTTTGACAGCTGTGTCAATATTTTCTAAGGTATCTTCTGCACCTGAGATTCTTTCTTCTATCTCTTGTATTCTGTTGGTGATGTTTGTGTCTATGACTCCTGATTTCTTTCCTAGGTTTTCTATCTCCAGGGTAGTCTTCCTTTGTGCTTTCTTTATTGTTTCTACTTCCATTTATATGTCCTGGATGGTCTTGTTCAATTCCTTCACCTGCTTGGTTGTGTTCTCTTGTAATTCTTTAAGGGATTTTTGTGTTTCTTCTTTAAGGGCTTCTACCTGTTTACCTGTGTTCTCAAATTCTTTGAGAGTGTTATTTATGTCCTTCTTAAAGTCCTCTATTTTCTAACGTGGGAGAACTAGGTTCTGATGATGCCAAGTACCTCGGGTTGCTGATGCTTATGTTCTTGGACTTGCCTTTAGCCATCTGGGTCTCCTTTGTGCTATCTGCTCTGTCTCTGACTGGAGCCTGTCTTTCCTATTATCTAGGTTGTGTCAGAACTGTTTGGGATGAGTTTTGCTGCTGGGGTTAGAGCTGAGGCCCAAGATCTCCTCAGTGCTCAGGTGGAGACCGGAAGGATCCCGTGCTCCGGGCCAGGAGTGAATTCCTGGGTCCCAGTGGGTCCCGGTTACTCCCTGTTTGGGGCAAGTGTTGCTGCTTTCTTGCCTAAGATACTGCTTATCACATCCCCATTTTAAAACAGTTGCAGGTTTCAATTCTAATATCAATGCATCCTTATAGTATTTTGGTTGACCTAATTTCTCAGGGTTTTTTTTTTCTTTTTGATAACCTAGTCTCTCTTAGCTGCTGCTGTTTCTTTTTTTTTTTTTAACCAACATTAAGAATACTTAGAATTTAAAAGGCATTATTTAATTTGTTCCTTGGTGGGGGGTTATTCTCCCTTTTTGTTTAATAAGCATCTCTTTTAAGGTACAATTGGCTCTTTCTATAATTGGTTGTCCTGTGAGATTGTGTGGTATACCAGTAAAATGTTTTATATTGTAATATGTGAAGAATTGTTGCATCTTATTGGATACATATGTGGGAGCATTATCACTTTTAATTTGTGCAGATATCCTCATAACTGTCAGTATTTCCAATAAGGATGTGATTACACAGTCAGCCTTTTCATAACTTAAAGCAGTTGACCATTGAAACCCTGAGTACATGTCAATGCTATGGTGTATATACAAATTCTGTGAAATGGAAAACATTCATCTGCCAAATGTCATTTCTTTTGGCACCCATAGGGTTATTATCAACAGATAACAATGTTTGGTTGTATAGAGAACATATAAGACATTTTTAAAAATTATTTCTTTGACTTGTTGCCAAGTGATGAAAATTTTTTTCTTCAAACCTTTCCCCATCAGTATGATGAGGTTTTTTTTTCCATGAAATTTTGAGGTTTCTAACACATTTCCTATTAGCAATAAGTCAGTTTCATTATTTCCTTCAGCTAATGGACCTGGCAAACCTGTACGAGACTGAATATGAGTAATATATGATGGGTAATTTCTATTTCTTGTGGCTTGTTGCAATTGTATAAATAATGTTAGTTCTGAGTTATTACCAAATGCAAATTCAGCAGTCTCTACATGTAAAACAACTCTTTGTGCATATAAAGAGTCAGTGGTTATGTTAATGTAGCAATACCATAAGGAGAGCATACAATTCTGATTTTTGAACTGATGTATTTTTTTAAATTTTAATAAACCAAAACACACTTTTATTTGTTCAGAATTATAGTTGTCAAGGACCTGGGCAGTACCTTCCTCTATAGCACCAACTCCTGCGGGGGCATTTCACCAGCCATCTTGACTGAGCACACAGGCTCTCTCCACAGACTGGCTCAAGGGATGTCCTAAGTATGGTCTCAGTAGCATGAGTGTTCAGGCATACTCAGGGCTCGGTTTCTGGCTCAGGACTGCTTTACTCCATTGCCCCTTCCACCCTACAGGGGCCCCACAGCCAGCAAGTAGCTAGCTCTCCCTTCCCGCCCCCAGCAAGCCCTTGTAAACCCTTGCGCCCACCACAGCTCCTCCTTCTCAGCCCCCTTCTTCCAGAAGGCAGTCAGGATGTTCAAGCTCTTCTGCAGCTCTTCTTTCTTGCTGTTACTCATCTTGTTCTCAATCAGCTTACTGATCTGGGCCATCTCTGAGGCTGGAAAGTCTTCACCTTGGTCCAAGATCTTCCTCATGATCTTCAGGTACTGGCTAGCCCACTTCTTCTCTGTCTCCTTCACACCTGAGAGGCCATCCTGCCCCTGTTTCAAGATAGCCTGGCGGGCCTCTATTCTGGAGGCCTTGATGAACTCGCCTGCCAGGGCATCATATGCAGGCAGGCATCCAGGCATGCCCAGGTAGACTCCCTGTCCCTTTAGCCACCGCTGGATGGCTCCAACCTTAACTGCCCCACTGTACAGGACAGGATTCTCAAAGTCCCCATCCTGGAAGAGGTAGAAGACTGGGTAGTTGTCTTTGTCCAGCTTGTACTTCTCACTCAGCTCTATGTTCAGCTTGTCACCATAGTCTGAGATCCCCACCTCTGCCACCAAGAGATCATCACTGGAGGCTGAGTTCTCAGCCAGACGCTTGAACTCGTCCTGCTTCTCTCCATAGGGGTACTGGGTGTTGAACTTCACCAGGACGAACTTGCTTTTGGGAATGACCTTGTAGAAAGTGACTGTGTCCAAGGGAACGGTGCCCTTCGTGTGCAGGCCGCTGCCGCCATGCGGAGCAGAGAGGAGCAGCAGGCCCAGGAGAACGGACAGTAGTGGGGAGAAGGAAACAGCGCTAGGCACCGCGGCAGCCATCACGCCGGACTGGGAGAGCAGGAGATGGGCAAGCTACAGCCGAAGCGCTCCGAGTCGAGGTAGCGTCACTGGGAGGGCCGTCCCGCCGGCGCGCATAAGCGCATGTGGCCACTCGGAGAGGCTCAGGCCGCCTCCAAGGTGGAAGGGATGGGCGCAGAGTGGCCTTGAACTGATGTATATGGACATTTGAGCACCGTGCTTATTTTGTCTGATTTATAACCTGCCATCCCCATCTTGTATACATCAGTATAAAATGTTGGTGCCTCTGAAATTGGTGTTCTCTTTACTATATGTAGAAGAGACCAATTAGTTCTTTTTATAAACTATATATGTTTGCTTTTCTTGTATTTGTTTTTAATTTTGTCCAATTAATCACTAGAAGCTCTTTGTCAATCCTCATTGATCACCCTTAATGACAATCTCTGCATTTGTAAGAAGTACTACGATTTGGGTCAGATCTGTTCCTGACAATTGGCATCATCTTATTCTATATTTTATAATCAATTCAGAAATTTTTCTATGTGTCTCTAATTTCTTATTTTGTTTATGAGTAAAGAAAATCCATTTATTAATACTATCTTCTTTTTGCATAATGAGCCCAATAGGAGAATGAGTTGAAGGTAAAATGACCAGAATACAATCAAGTTTAGAATCAATTCTATTCACATACGCCTCTTGCAGTCTTTGTTCTATAAGAGTAGACTCTCTGTTTTAACTCTTAGACATCTTGTACTGTTTATATTGGAATCTCCTTGTAATGTTTGAAACAAATTACTTAACTCATATGTACTTAGTCCAACTGTAGGCCTCAGCCAAATAATATCTCCAATTATTTTTGAAAATCATTAAGAGTTTACAATTGGTCTGTCCTATGATAATTATGATAAATATGATAATTAGCATGATGTTCCTGAAAATCAATACCAGTTGTCTCTCTTATCCATTTGTCTACTGGGGCTCCTCGAGCTTTCTATGGTTTACTTGCTCTCTTACATTCAGTATTTGCATTTTCAAAAGCCAATATTTATATCAATGACTAATTTCAGGGTCTGATATGGCTGTATTACATCTGAACACAATCTCTGTAAGAAATCAGTAAATGCTTCTGTAGGTCCCTGTATTCCTTCATAAATAAGGTAGTTCCCCTTCCCCCTGGCTCCTCTATTATATTCTTTGAAAGCCACAACACAACATTGTTCAAGTATGCCATCATCAGATCGGATTTATTCCTGTAAATCAGCATCATGTCCTTCACCAAGCAGGTGGTCTTTTGTATTTATCCCCCTTGCTATATTCTGTTGTTCTATTTTTGTGGCTTTGTGCTTCCACCATGACAACCATTGTAATTGCTGTCCAGCTTCTACTACAGCTGGCACCAAACCTTTCCAATCTTAGGTGATGACCCTATTCTGTGTAGCCCAGTTATTTAACATTTCTTTAACAAATGGAGAGTTCAAGCCATACAATACTATAGCCTCTCTAAAATGATTTCGATCTAGCGTGTATTTATTTATTTATTTATTTATTTATTTATTTATACTTCAGATTTTATTTCCCTCCCGGTCCACCCTCTGACTGTTCCACATCCCATATCTCCTCCCCAACCCCTGTCTCCACAAGGATGTTCCCACCCCTCAACCCCTACCCCACCAGACCTCTAAACACCCTGGGGCCCCCAGTCCCTTGAGGGTTAGGTGCATCTTCTCTGACTGAACCCACACTTGGCAGTCTTCTGCTGTATATGTGTCAGGGAACTCATATCAGCTGGTGTATGCTCCCTGGTTGGTGGCTCAATGTCTGAGAGACCTCCACTGGTCCTCCTACAGGGTCACCATCTTCCTCATCTTCCTCCAGCCTATCCCCAATTCAACCATAGGGGTTAGCAGCTTCTATCCATTGGTTGGGTGCAAATATCTGCCTCTGACTCTTTCAGCTGCTTTTTCAGTCTTTCGGAGGGCAGTCATGATAGGTCCCATTTTGTGAGCACTCCATAGCCTCAGCAATAGTGTCAGGCCTTGGGATCTCCCCTTGAGCTGGATCCCACCTTGGATCTGTCACTGGACCTTCTTTTCCTCAGGCTCCTCTCCATATCCATCCCCAAAGTTCCTTCAGACAGGAACAATTATGAGTCAGAGTTTTGACTGTGGGATGGCAGTCCCATCCCTCACTTGATGCCCTGTCTTCCTGCTGGAGGTGGGCTCTACAAGTTTCCTCTCCTCACTGCGAGGCATTTCATCTAAGGTCCTTCCCCTTGAGTCCTGAGAATCTCTCACCTCCCAAGTCTCTGGTACATTCTGGAGGGTTCCCCCCCCCAACTCCTACCTTCCGAGGTTGCCTGTTTCCATTCTTTCTGCTAGCCCTCAGGGTTTCAGTCCTTTTCCCTACCCAATCATGTTCTCCCCTTCCCTCCCCCTGCTCCATCCACTTTTCCTTCTGGGTCCCTCCCTCCCCCCTTGTGATTGCTTTCTTCTCTCTCCAAGTGGGACTGAAGCATCCTCACTTAGGCCCTTCAGCTTGTTGATCTTTTTGAGTTCTATGGACTGTATCTTGGGTATTCTGTACTTTTTTTTGGCTATAATATTATTAGTGAGTACATACCATGCATGTCCTTTTGGGTCTGTGTTACCTCGCTCAGGATAATATTTTCTAGCTCCATCCATTTGTCTGCAAAACTCAAGATGTTTTCATTCCTAATAGCTAAGTGGTATTCCATTGTGTAAATAAACCACATTTTCTGTATCCATTTTTTCATTGTGAGACATCTGAGTTGTTTCCAGCTTCTGGCTATCACAAATAAGGCCGCTATACACGTAGCAGAGCAAGTTCCCTTATGGCATGGTGGGGCATCTTTTGGGTGTATTCCCAAGAATGGTATTTCTGGGTCTTCAGGTAGATCTAATTCCAATTTTCTAAGGAAACTCTAGATTGATTTCCCCAATGGTTATACCAGTTTGCAATCCCACCAGCAACGGAGGAATATTCCTCTTTCTCCACATCCTTGCCAACATGTGTTGTTACCTGAGGTTTTGATCTTAGCCTTTCTGATTGGTATAAGGAGGAATCTCAGGGTCTTTTTGATTTGCATTTTTCTGATCACGATGGACTTTGAACATTTCTTTAGGTGCTTCTCAGCCATTTGAGATTTCTCTGTTGTGAATTTTCGGTTTAGTTGTATACCCCATTTTTGATTGTGTTGTTCGGCTTTTTGGTGGTTAGCTTCTTGAGTTCTTTATATATTTTGGATATTAGCCCTCTATCAGATGTATGGTGAGTGAATGTAGTGGGAGATATTTAAATCTCCAACCCAAATATGACCAATCAATGAAAACACAACTCAGTAATTATGAATATATTCTGTAAGCCTAGATTGGGCAGATACCCCTACACTTCTCTGTTCCCCAGCTATGAGACCCTTATAACTTGAGGGTTTTCCAGACCCTGCATCTGTCCTTCTACCTCCTGCTTCCCAGTTGTCCTCTCCTTTGTCATCTTCCTCCTCCATTGAGTCTTTTAATTGGACAGAAAGGAGTAAGTGTTGTGAATAGTCCCGGCTTTGTATTTTAATACTAATTCCCCTTTCCTGTGAAGGGCTGCAGAGGAGGTGTGAGTCATTACACAGGTGATTTCTAGTGAACCTTCTGCCCATCTCAATTTGTAAAATAAGGGCTGGAGCCAGTGATTGGGCAGAGGAAGAGGGGTGTGGAGAAATAAAGGTTGGTGGAAGAGAGCAGGATGCCAACGACTGGGGAGAGAAGAGAGAGAGGACAACGGAGGAGGACGACTGGGACTCACAACAAGTGAAGATTTTTTTTCCCAATCTGTAGGTTGCTGATTTATCTTATTGACTATGTCCTTTGCCTTACAGAAGCTTTTAAGTTTCATGACATCCCATTTATCAATTCTTGATCTTAGATCATGAGCCATTGGAGTTCTGTTTAGGAAATTTTCTCAAGTGCCAACGAGTTCAAGGCTCTTTCCCACTTTCTCTTCTATTAGATTCAGTGTATCTGTTTTTATGTAGAGGTCTTTGATCCACTTGTACTTGAGCTTTGTGCAAGGTGACAAATATGAATCTATTTTCATTTTTCTACATACAGACAGCCAGTTAGACCAGCACTATTCGTTGAAGATGCTTTCTTTTTTCCATTGTATATGTTTGGCGTCTTTGTCAAAGATCAAGTGTCTGTAAGTTTTATTTCTGGGTCTTCAATTCTATTCCATTTATCAACATGTCTGTCTCTGCCAGGACAGTTCATTATAGGCCATAATACCATCACTAGCAGGCATATGCTGTACAAAGACTAGGAAGGATGAAGGTGCCCCTGTAGGCCCAAACAAATCCTCTGATGGTGCACTCAGCTAAACACTATCCCGTTGTATCTGAACCATTTCCTGCTCTTCAGGCCCCTGGTTTCACGGAGGTGCTCTGGGCACAAGGTAATGAAAGTGTGCAGAGCAGAGCAAGGCAGCAGCTTACCTTCCAGTCTATTTTGCTTCCCCTTTTCATTGCATAGTGCATTCCTAGTCTCAGACATCAAGCCTGAATCCTATTGATCTACTCTCAGTGGATCTATTTTGCTTTCCAAGCACTTCTCCTTCTATCTGCAAATTTTCTATGTGCTTAGTCAACTCCCCAGTCTTCTCTAACATAAGACAATTGTCACCATATCCCCCCTCCCCCAATCTTTTTCAAAAGACTATACATGAAAACCACAAAACAAAACCAAAAAACCCTCTCTGGGAACAAGGTAAGAGACCACCCAGCAGCTGTATCTGCTCTTTTGTCAATCTCCTTAAAGAACATTGCTAACCCCTCACAACCTGACCTTTCCACTACCACATTTGAAGCAGAATTACCAATTATGGCTAAGCCATGTTGGGCACTACCTTTTAAAACCTAAAGTTAATTTAGGCTCAGACTTTTTTTTTTTATTGGATGATTTATTTACATTTCCTATGTTGTCCCCTTACCCCATCCCCCAGGCTCAGACTTTTTAAAACCTAAATTTAATAAGGCTTTTCAAATGCTTCAATTCCCCTTCTAGCACACCGTCCAAAGGTAAGGGAGAAAAGATGATAAATAGGACAAGGGTATGTGGACCTCTTTAGTAGTTTTTTGAAGGGATTCCAATCTCTGTATGTCAAGATACCAGCAGTCTAGTTCAGCAGTGTAAGAATAGCAAATATGAATCAGCAGCAGTGGCATGATCTAGCAGAAACTGCCAGGCAAGATACCATAGAATCAGCAAGAGTCAGCAGGAGCAACCAGGACCACAGGAAATGCCAGGAGAAGTTCTCTGCTGAGACTCTCTCAATGAAGCAAAGATCAGCAAAGATGTAAGGTCAATTAATTGTTGCAAAGCCAGCTATGCGAGCATGCCTTCACTGTCGGTTGAGTCCTATCCAAACATCATGTGTCCTCCCACAGGTCTTGCCTCAGCAAAGCACCGTGTGAGTCTGTCTCTACAAAACACCACTTGAGGCTTCATCACATGACAGACACATCCAGAAACATTTCACTTCACCTCTCCATGGTGTATAGGGCATAGAAATTAACCAACCACTCTCAACAACTCAATGCAAAGGCCCCAAGCCACCACTAAAAAGAAACAGACCAACCGAATGTGTTTTAAAAGAAAAAAAGTAAAAAAAAAAAAAAGTCTACCTTTGTGTTGAATCTGAGAACCATATCTTCCTATTCCCCTGGAAGTCTCTATTGCTTGGCATTAGCTGGTCTGTGTGGGGCATGCAGCTTCAGCAGCTATTCTTTGTGAAGCCACATGCCTACTCCTTTTTATATCCTAAGGCAGAATTCTCCAGCACAGACACAAATAGTGTGCCCCAGAAGCACAGTATCCTTTCTCATAGGGAAGAGATATATTTACTACACTCCTAGACAGGATAATGCGTGCCCTTCTGGATAAGCATGGTTCTTGTTTCTGTCAAGCAATTTCATCTGCAAGGAGGTCAGGAGTGGGAACTCCCACTGCATGAGATCCTCTCGTTCCAGTACATGAGATGCTATAGGTATAACTTGAACACATTCATCTTTTCCTGCCTCAGCAAACTGATGTTTTGGCTTTGAAGATTTCCATAAACAAACTGAAATGGTACTAGGGATTCTATCACATTTCACAGCATGCTAAAATAGTGTTGCCCTTAATAATTTCTTCCGTGATGCACTCATAGCTCCCTTAATATAATAGAATACTTTACACTAATAAAACTATTCATCAGACAAAGCAACATAACAAAAATTATCTTATGAAAAGAATAACTGAATTTGAATGACATTTGCAATAGAATGAAACAGAGACCACCTGTCCATACTTAGCTTATCCTTGACAGATTTGAATATTGGTTGGACTTTTAAGATATTCTTTTATACATCCCCTGTAAAGTCTCACATTGTCTAAGAGCTAGAGAATGATACGTTTCAAGGAGAGCTGCTCTACATAGCAAAATCTTCACACAGCCTTGAGGAGAAAAAAAACAAAACTGTTTAGTTTGCATTTGAGCAAAAGAAAGAGGGGAGGAAGACAAAATATGCAAAGAACAAAAAAATCTTTGTATGTTAGACCTGTAATTGCAGTTTAGGTTACATAAAGCTTTTGTGCCTTCTGAAAGACTAGAAAGGGGTAGCAAATGGTTAGTTTTCCTTTTCCCTGAAGGACTGGGGTATTGGGGAAGGAGAGAGGCAACAAGAAAAAGAAAAGAACTTTTTCTGTCCGCAATGCTTCCTATTTAATGGTATGGCATCCACCACATACATAGCAAGCCACATGGGAAAAGCATGTTACTACACACCACATAGAGAAGAAAGGCTGCCTCAGTAGCTTCCCCATTTATGTTCTAGCCTGGGTGACTTTTACATCTCTTGGGTCTCTACTTGGACGCCAAATGTTGCATGTCTTTTCTGGGAAGACATAAAATTAAAATATACTCCCAAATGGGAATTACACCTACAATCCCAAAACTGGCCAATACAAGTTCCTCTTGACAAGTAAAAATAGTTTGTTAGTGTTTTTTTTTTTAAATGGGAAGTGGAAGGCTATGGACAATTATCATAATTTCACTGATGCCTCATCTGAATTAATAGAAACTTGAGTTGAAAGTACAACATACTATTAAAGTGGCAGAGGTGACTAACAGGTTCAATTAACATAAAACACAGACAAAAATCAGACTCTAGAAAAGTTGAATATTGGGGTATATATTTGCTCTTATCAGGGATTTTGCTGTTCTCAGCAAACTCCAACTATGGGAAGGATGGCTTGTTTTGCTGTGGTCTGCCAGTTAGAAAAGTTAAATAGCTTGGGAGAATTAGTCTCCCTATACCAAGTTTCTCTATCCTCCCCACTACTCTCCTCAGCTTCTGGTAAACACAATCCTTTAAGACCAACATCTTTAGACCTTATGTGTGACTTCTTATCTTCTATAAGGACAATATCTTTAGAGCTTTTTAGGTGACTGAGCTCATGTTTTGTTTTGTTTTTTAAATTGTGCTTCATTTATTTTAACTTTGCATGTCTTCCAGTTCCATTGATTTTGTTTCAGATTGTGAAATTGCAATATTTTGTGGCAGAGTAATGTTCTGTGGTAGATATATATGCATTATTTTTCTCTGTCTATTCATCAATCAATGAATACTTAAACTGACTTCAATTTGGGGTTGTACAGAAGTGCAGATATCTCTGACATTTTCATTTCTTTCAGGTAGTAGCAATGTTGATATACCATATGGTAGTATTATTTTTAATTTTCTGAGGTGTCACCATACTGTTTTCTACAATGCCTACAATAGTTTACATTTCCCCAACAGTATATGAATAATCTTTTTCTGTAATCTTTGTTTCCCATTGCTATCATCAGCCTTTGATAATAAACATTCTAATAAGAGTGAGATGTTCTCTCAGTGTAGGTTTAATTTACATTTCTTGATTAGTAATGCCAACAAATTTCACACATGCCTACGGATCATTTACATGTGGGTTTTGTGAGGAGGAGATTCCTGCTTATGTATTTTGTGCACTTTCTAAATGTATTATTTATAGAGTGTGTTGGTAAGTTTTATCAACTTCACACAAATCTAGATACTTGGAAGTGGGAATCTCAACTGGAAAATTGCATCAGATTGGGCTGTGGGCTTGATTAATGGTTTATGTTGGAAGGTGTAGCCCATTGTAGGTGGGTGGCACAATCCCTAGGTAAGTGTTCCTGATATATATGCAACCGAGCAAGCAGCACTTCTTGGCTTCTGCTTCAATTTATAACTCCAAGTGCCTGCCCTGTTTCTATTAGCTTACAAAATGTTTTCTTCCCTTCTCTGTGTTGTGTAATTACTCTCTAGTTTCCTCTGCCATGCAGAAGTTTATGTTTGGTCTGATAATATTTGAATGTTTTCTCTTTTGTTTCCTGTGCTTTGAGAATTTTTCTTAGCAGTACTGGAGATCTGTGAAAGGATGCTTTAAACATAAATCTTATGTACACTGGCTAACAGAAAAAGAGGTTCAGAATAGCTGATAAAGCACACTTAAACTTCTGGTCTGGGCCGGAGCATAGAGCAGATCCCAGGCGGCAGCTCTGTACCCAACCTCACAAAACCCAGAGGAAGAGGGCCTCCCAGGAGCTTTAACTCAGGCAGTATTTCAGGTAAAACTGAATCACCCATGATGTCTGCTGTTAGAAGTTCTAATCCAGATGCTGGCCTCCAAACTTATACTACTCAGACCTTCGGCAGGCCATTGACAAGAACATCAAACAGCTAGAGATTGACATCACTAATCTGAAGAAATCCCTCGTTTCCCTGTCTGAAGAGACCTCCTAAAATCGCAAAAATCCTTATTGGACTTGATTTACTCTTTTACAATAGAAAAGGCTGTGTACAGCTCTTGACTGTGTACAGCCCTTAGAGAAGAAGGTTGCCTTTACATAGACAAGACAAGGAGGGTTAAAGAGAGCATGGAAAAGGTCAGAGAAGGCCTTGAGAAAAGACAGAGAAAGAAAGAAAAAGATGAGTGCTGGTACAAGAATTGGTTTTCAGCCTCTCCATGGTTGTCAACCCTACTTCCTCCCATCTTGAGACCATTAATGGGGTTATTTTGCTTATTTCTTCTGGTCCCTGGGCCTTAAATAGGCTGACTAACTTTTCGAAACAACAGATAAATAATTTGGTAGCAAAACCTATTCAGATACATTATCATAAGTTAGCTATGGAGGAAGGACCACAAGACTCAAGATGAGGTTGTTACTCTATCCAGGGTGTTCCCAAAACTCATCTCCACCCAACCTAAAATGGGGGACTTCTGCCCCTAGACCAAGCAGAGAGGAACCACCCAGAGCCCCCTCTGACTGGCGATGTGAATTCTTGCTTAGGCTGCGAGGCTAAGCACTGCAAGGGAATATAAATAAAAGTTAAAAATATCTCTCTGGGTTCCCTGAGGGACAAGCCTGACTGCATAGGGTTGATGTCAAAAGTATCCCCTCTCCAGGAAAAAGACATCGGAATGGGTATGGTCCTCATGCCTCACTGGACAACAACAGGGAGACTGGAGCCATTTACAAGGTCCCCTTCAATTACTGGGGGTCAGGCCTCTATCCCCACCTTGGCAAGATTAGAATCACCACAGCCCTTCTATACCTAGAGAAGGGAGGAGATGTCAGGGGCAGCCCTGCTTACACACTGAGGCCTAAAATCAGCCATAGGCCTAAAATCATCAATAGGCCTGTCATACATGTATACTAACACCAAGTCTTGGGTCTCTGTGAAAAAACATTGAAACAGATGGCTATAAGCTATTGTAAACAGGCAGCTTTTGTGGAAATTTACAAGCCTGAGTAGTCATAAACCTTGTAAATAGGTAGCCTTGGCAGATAATACTAACTTAGATAAGGACAAGTGAATCATAGGCAGAGTCATAGCGACCCGTCCCCTGGACCTTCACCCAGTTGATACCCAGTTCTGAAAGATATCTGTATTCCCCAGAACATCCACGCTCTGGTGTCATCCCCTTCCCCATGTCCTGCCTTTTTGTGTTTATAACCCCTGTGTGAATAAAATAAATAAAAAAAATAAATTAATTTAAAAAAAGGAAACCTTAAAACAGAAAAAAAAAAGCGCACTCAAGAACAAAAAGCCTAAAAGTCCCAGTCTCATTCTGCCAGTGGGGTTTGAGTGGAATCCTTCTGTTATTTGGGGAATCCTGCATCCTGCAGTGAGTTTGAGGGTCTTATAGGGAACCACATACTGCTTATCAAATTCAACTAAACCTCGTAAAGTCAAATCATTTGATCCATGGCACAGTCCAAATCTTAACTTTAAAATGCTCATTTGTAGAAAAAGCAAGTGGCAAAAACATAAATTGACTTAAAAGATGGTAAATGCATGCCCTCTCCTGGAGAGTATGAGAAAATGTTTTCCTGAACATTTCTCTGGTTCTGATTCCTCAATAAAAGGCCTTATTTTTGTTTGTCTGGGTTTGTTGTTGTTGTTGTTGTTGATTTCTTTATACAAGTTTTATGGGACACCAAAGAAGAAAGTGTTGGCCATGTCCTGGGTCACCAGGGTGTTTAAAAAGGCACTATAGATGGAAATGCCCAAGAATAATTATTAGTGATACTTGTTATTCTTTCTGTCTTTCTCGATGTCACAAATATCAATGTCTTAAAGGGTTCGAGAGATGACTCAGTAGTTAAGAGCACTTGCTGGTCTTCCAGAAGACCCAGGTTTGAGTCCCAGAACCCACATAGTAGCTCACAATGATCTATAACTCCAGCCCCAAGGGATTCCAGAATCCAATACCCTCTTCTGGCTCTGAGTGAACCACGAATGCCTATGGTGCACAGTCACCCAGGCAAAACAAACATTAAATAAAAGTAATTTTTAAAAAATCAATACCTTGATGTTGAACCCAATAAGTAACTAAGAGAATTTTGACAAACCTAATTTGATACTAGTTCCTTATCTATAAAATGAGAGTGGTGTTAGATATCTTAATATTTTAAGTTCTACCTTGGTTTCTTTAATTATCTTTACTGAACATACAAAAAACTTTTTCCTAAGCATGGGTGAACATATGTGCTACACTGGGATCCCAAACAGCCAGTGTAGTTGCCAGCTGGCTAGTAAAGACTTTCTATTGGCTTAAACCCATATCCAAGCAATCTTCTTTAATGGATACCCCCACAATAGATAGAACTACCACAAGCTGTTAGCAATGTCCTGCAAGACAGAATGAGGGTAAATATTTTCCAGCTATACACTGGTTTTGAATTTCAAACAATGTCATTTGTTTCTGTTTAGGATTATTTCCCATATTTTTAAAGTGTGTTTCAGAAGGTCCTTACCTATGCCTATATTTTGAAATATTATTCCTGTTTTCCTGAAGCAGTTTTAGAGTTGGAAGTCTTATAAACTTTGGTCTCATTTCAGCCTTGTGCAGGATGAGAACTGGTCTTGTTTCACTCTTCTACATGTGTTTATTTAGTTTTGATATTACTATTAAGTTAAAAATACTCTTTTCACAGCCTGGCATGGTGGTGCTTGCCTTTCATCCCAGCACTATGAGGCACAGGGAGGATGATCTCTGAGTTCAAGACCAGCCTAGTCTACAGAGTGAGTTCCAGGACAGACAAGGTTATACAGAGAAACGCTGTCTTGAAAAGAAAGAAAAGAAAATGCTTTTTTCTTTATTGTATGTTTTCAGTATCTTTGTTATGAGTTTATTTTGGTTCCACTGCTCTATTCTGCTACTATTGCTCTGTAGAATATGTTGAAATCACATATACTGATACCTCCATCATTATTCTTTTTGCTATTCAGGATCATTTGTACTTCCATATGCAGTTTATGTTCTTTTTCTCTATTTCTGTAAACTATCCGATTGGAATTTTGACTATGGTTGGTTTTGGTAATCAAGCAATTTCTAAGAGGTAATAACAATCATCAAACAACTTGAGAAAAATGTGAATGGAAGACTAGCATTATGTATTAATTGGTCACCTTCGTTGTCATAATCAGTTACCATTTCCCTCTTAATGCAAGAGGAAGGAGGCAAGTACACGCAAAACTCTTGGACTTACATGCCTGTGATTAAGAAACTGTAAAAAATTGTTCAGTTTCCACGAGTAGTATACTTTCTTGTTGTTTCTGTTGTTGAAATCCAATGTGATACTTTAATCCATGGTGGTTTGATAAGATACAAGAAGTTGTTTAAATTTTCTTGTATCTGTTGAGGCTTGCTTTGTAACTGAGTATATGGTCAGTTTTAGAGAAGGTTCCATGAGGTGCTGAGAAGAATATGTGTATATATATGTGTATATGTGTGTATATGTATATATATATATGTATATATATATATATATATATATATGTATATGTCTGTGTGTGTGTGTGTGTGTGTGTGTGTGTGTGTGTTTGGGTGAGATGTTCTATAGATATATGTTAGGTCCTTTTGGTTCATAACATCTGTTAGTTCTATTATTTCTGGTTTTCTCTGAGTGACCTGTCCATTGGTGAGAGTGGGGTATTGAAGTCTCACCCTATTAATGTGTGAGGTTTGATGTGTGATTTAAGCCTTAGTGGTTTCTTTTACAAAAATTGGTGCCTTTGTATTTGGGGCTTACATGTTGAGAATTTACATATTATCTTAATGGATTTTTCCTTTGAATGAGTATGAAGTATTCTTCCCTATCTCTTTTGATAAATTTTGGTTGAAAGTCTATTTTATTGTATAGTAGAATGGCTACTTCTGCTTGCTTCTTGGGTCCATTTGCTTGGAAAATCTTTTTCCAGCCCTTTACTCTAAGTAAATGTTTATCTTTTTGCTCAAGAATGTTTCTTGTATGCAGTGGAATGATGGATCCTGTTTTTTCCTCCATTCCAATAGTCTGTGTCTTTTTATTGGGGAATTGAGTCCGTTGATATTGAGAGATATTAATGACTAGTGATTTTAATTCCTGTGAGAGAGAGAGAGAGAGAGAGAGAGAGAGAGAGAGAGAGAGAGCCTCTTTTATTGGTTTAGCTGATGTGAGATTTCCTCTGTTTCCATGTATGTAGTTATCTTTCTTGGAATGTAGTTTTCCTTCTAGTAGCTTCTGAAGTGCAAACTTGTCAGCTACTTTGGAAATAAAGTGGTTTCTCAGATAATTGGGACTCCATCTATCTCATGACCCAGCTATACTACTCCTGGGCATACACACAAAGGATCATCTATTCTATCACAAGGGCATTCACTCAGTCATGTTCATTAACAGCTTGATCATAATAGTTAGAAACTGGAAACAACCCAGATGTCCCTCAGCTGAAGAATAGATAAAGAAAATGTGGTACATTTACATGATGGAGTATTACTTAGCTGTAAAAATAATAATAATATCATGAAATTTTCAGGCAAAAGAATGGAACTAGAAAAAAAAAATCCTGAGCGAGGCAACCCAGACCCTTAAAGACAAACATGATATGTACTGACTTAGACTATACATGGATCTCCCTAGGAAGGGAAATTAGAATAGATTTTGTTGATAGATTGGGTAGATGATAACAGGAGGGATCCGGTCAGAGGGGGATGTAGGGAGAGAGTACTAGGAAAGACAACTGGAATTAGTGGGGATTTTAAGGTGAAGTAAAAACCTAGTGCAATGGAAATTCCCAGGAATCTACTATGGTCTTCACATTCCTTAGTGAAGACTCCCAGTAATAGTGGACATGGAGCCTGAATTGGCCATCTCCTGTAGCCCAGCAAGTCTTCCAGTGGAGGGATTGGGACATCAACCCAGCCACAAAACCTTCAACATAAAATTTGTTCTGTCTGCAAGATGTGTTGGGATAAAAGTGGCACAGAACTTGTGAGAGTGGCCAACCAAGACTGGTCCAACTTGATGCCATGAGAGGGACACCACTCCTGTCACTTGATGGCCAGGAACCAGAGACTGGATAGCCCAGAGACCTAGGATAGAACCAAACACAACTAGAAAAATAAGTCAGTGGAATGATTGCCAATGCTATGCTGCTATACTTGTAGACACGTACCTAGTCCAGTTGTCTTTAAAGAGTCTTAATTCAGCAACAGATGTTGATTGGAGCAGATGCAGAGTCCCACAGCTAATCATTAGGTAGAGCTTGGGGAGTCCTGTGGAGGAGGGGGAAGAAGTATCAGATGAACTGCAGGAGTCAAAGTCACCACAAGAACACAACCCGCAGAAGCAACTGACCACAACTCATGAGAACTTGCCGAGATCAGGAAGCCTGTATGGGTCTTATCTAGGTCCTCTGCATATGTGTTATGGTCGTATAGCTTGGTCTTCTTGGGAGATTCTTAACAGTGGGAGCAAAGGCTGTCTATGACTCTTTTACCTGTTTTTGGAACCCTTTTCCTCTTACTGGGTTACTTCATCCAGCCTTAATATGAGGGGAAATGGTTAGCCTTATTGTCACTTGTTAGTCCATGTTTACTTGATATCCCTAGGAACCTGGCCTTCTCTGGAGAGAAACAGAGGGTACAGAGTGGATCTGGGGGAGAGGAGAGATCGGGGAAGGGATCTGGAGGAGAGAAGGGAAGAGAAATTGTGGTTAGAATGTAATATATGAGAGAAGAATACATACATACATACATACATACATACATACATGTATACATACATACAAACATACATAGAAAAATACATATATTCATACATACATAGAAACCATAAAACAAGCAGATAAAAAGCAAACATAAAATTTCCTTCACAGTACTCAATGATGAACTCTAAGGTATCCACTCACCAGTGCAGCCCAGATCAGCTTCTCACATTTTGGGCCACTGTCTGTGCCTCATCAGCTGAGTCAGTTTGAGCTTTGTTTTTTTTTTTTTAACTTTCTAGGACCTTGAAATGCATAATTAAATTATTTGAGATATCTGTGATTGTCTTCATATTCATATAAATGTATCTGTCAAAAAGAAAAGTTACCACATTAATTTTCAATGAAATGCCTCCTCAGCACAATGGACATGTAATGATAATCCTGATTCTTTAATATTGAAACGTCCTTCTGTAGTCACAGCAATGGGTGTGATGTGGAGAAAGGAAGCTTGGCAAAGTTGGTAATTAATCTTTTTCATGTTTCTAGAAAGTTGTCATGCATTCTGATTTTGCCAGTTGTCCTTATGGTATTTATAATATCCCTCATACTCCCAAATGCATCCCAATTTGACTGTCTTCACTTAATAAGGCAATCACGTCAGTTAGAAAGTAATATGAGATGGGTGAGGAGTTAAGAGCACAGATTGCCCTTCTAGAGTATCAAAGTTCAATTCCAAGGACGTACAAGTCAGTTCACAAGTGCCTGTAGCTCTAGTTTCAGAGGATCCTGTGTCCTCTCTGGCCACTGCATCAGGCCAGGTATGTGGTACACAGACATTGTTGTGACATTTGAATGTTGTTTCTACATATAGAATACTTCACCGGGTATCAGATATGATGATCCCACAAGTGTTGTGTCAGAACCCTTGCCTGACTGTATATAAATATTTACTCATTATTTACCATTATTGAGAAGCATAGAGGGTGGTTCTGATGCTTTCGTCAGGAATCTATTTACTGATGCTGAAGGTTCTTGCCCTCAATTAGATTTTGATCTATTAATAAAGTTGCCAATAGCCAATGACTCAGCATGAGGCAAGACACTGAGAGTTACACAAGTAGGACACAGGAGAATCGAGAGAGATGGGGAGAGAGAGGAGAAGGAAATGAGTAATGGAGGAGATAAAGACAACCAGACATCTGAGTGGCCACTTCCCCGACTGGGCCTAGAGTAGCAAGAGAGATTTAGCAGTGCCCAGTCACTGTGCTAGCCAAGGCATTTTAAGAATAACTGGTGTGTGTGTGTGTGTGTGTGTGTGTGTGTGTGTGTGTGTGTATTTTCTATTCGTAGATCCCAGATAGTTCCTCGGTGGGTACATGCCTGTGACCAGCCAGGAACACAGAACAGTGTAAACAAAACTACACGCTACAGAGAAGAAAGAAATATTTAGTGAAAAGCAGAATGCCCAATTACTACTATTATGAATAATTCACTGAATGTTATTAATATACATAGCTGACATAGTCAATGAACCAGAAGTCACAATACTTCTGATCTTGTCATCTATATCGACTTCCATTCCTTATCCTTATAGCCAGAACTGCTGTGTTGCTCAATGCTCTTTAAATGAGGTGTGAGTATAGTGCTACGGGTAACCAGTGACTGAATAGCAACTGCACCTGACACTGTGCTAAGTTCTTTATAGGGAATATCTTCTTTGAAGGGTAAAGATAAAAAATTGGGAAAGGTCTTCTCTTGCCCAGAAATATGCAAGTAGAGAATTTCTGGTTTAATATTTAAATTTATTTTAACATGCCTAAAGGGGCCACAGCAAAATATTTCACTATATAAAAATGTTGATTCCTTAAATTCTGGATTAATTTTTTTGAAGTGAGCATGCCCATGGCATTTTGTAATTTAAATCACAGTGAGTGAGATTTTTGATCTAAACGATGGAGTAGGCATGGAATTTTTTTAAAAAGGTTTTCTTTTTTGAATTACCTTCTATCATACTAGGCATCATTGACCATTTTTCCTCTGTTTTTGGTAACTAAAGAAATCTCTGTCTATGTACATTGATGGCATAATTTAAAACTGATGCCCAACTCAGCTACTTTGGAAGATGCAGGCGAGACCACTGGTGACAGACAACATAAGCAGAGACACTCAGCTACAGCCTAGCAAATGTAATTTGCACATACATATCTTAAGACTGAAAGAATGAGACCCTGGATGAGGACTGCTGTTTCAACGTTATTTTAAGAATCATAGAAAATTAGACCTAAGCTCATATATGTGCAAGATGTTTACTGGTGGATAAGAGTGAATTATTTCCAAGTCACTGAGACAGCAAACTGTTAAGAAAAAGCCTTTGTTAAACAGACTTCTGTTTATGAAGTATGAGCTGAAGACAAGGGGGAAACTACAAGGCTTGATTAAAGAGATAAACTACACAATTTCTTGCCACTTTCGATGTAAAACAGAGACCAAGTAAACTATTTACTCTGTCCATATGTAATAATAATGTAGCCCCTTCCTAGTCTCTCACATAACTTTTCCTGCCTCCACTAACTCTATGCTTGCCAATTGCTTGTCCCCTTAAAATTCAGCTCTAATACATGTAAAACTAAATCAGAAAATCAAGACCTATGAAATCTGATGGTCCCAAATATCGTGTTTAATTCTCCATAATGTACCCTTCATTCTTTAGAAGACCATTAACAATTAGAATGTGCCATCAAATAAAAGAATGTGCCACGAGGATGGGATGGCTTGGTGGTAAAATGCTTGCTGTACATCAATGAGGACAAGTTTAGATCCAAACGGCCATATAAGCAGTTTGGAGTGATTGCACACATGCTGGTAATCTATATCATGGGGAATGGAAATGAAAGGATTTCTGGTGTATCATCAGCGAGGAATGTGATGGAGCAAGATAGTGTAGAAGTTCCTCCATCTTGTATTCTTGCTGAGCCCTGAAGTGGAAATTTCTGGTTTTATTGGAGACTCAATTGTATCATGTGATGTTTTTCTGGTAACTGTCTTATGAGAGGACATTTTTGCTGAAGCAGACACATAAAAGGTTGCTTTACTGAGAACAGATATGTGGTGGGTTCCTCCCCCCCCTAGAAGCTGCCTGGGAAAAGGGTGTGTGATGTTTTGCTAGAGTGGATGCTTGAGAGAACACATGATGTTTGGAAAGGGTATAACTATAACCCAACAGACGATGGATGGCACTGTAGTATTGATTTGCCTTCCAATCTTTGCTGGTCTTCATTGGACTTTACTGACGCTGGTCTTTGCTGACTACACAATGATCTTTGCTGATCTTTGTTTATTGTCACTTTGTATAGAAAAACCGCACCAAAGGACTTCTGGTGGTGTTCCAGGGGCTTCTTGCTACTTCCAAGGATTCAGGCAGATTGGAAGAGCCTCACACTTTCTTCTGGATCAAACTGCCATTTCTAATTAGTGACTGGTGATTGGGGGTGGATCAAGCTCCCATTGCTGATAAGTGTGAACTAAACTGCTGATATCCTGACAATGCAGATTGAATTCACTCCAAAGAACTATTTCTAAACAGGTCCACATCCTTCTTTGTTCTATTAACCTTTCCTTTCTTCTACCTCTGGTGTGTAGTAGGCTACAAGGAAGGGTAAAGTATTTTAAGTACACTATCAAAGTAGGTTTTGACAAATATAAGCCTACAGAGGCTATTCCATGTTTAACTAGAATCTGATCTCCTTGGTGCAGAATCTCATGGCAAACTAGCCAACAATATTCTAGAAACCCAAGTTCAGGATAACCCAAGTTCTAGCTAACTTAATGTCTATTACACTGTTTCTTTGTGTGGAACTCCCTCTGTCTAACTTACCTTAACTTCTGTTAAATTGCCTGTTTGAGGAAACCCACCTCATCTAGTTGCTTATGTTGGCCTCTGTTAAACCTACTTGCTTCAAATGCTTACTTCTAAGAAGCTCCCTATAGCTGCCAAGGGAGATGCCAGGACATAGCTTCAGTTTGTGCCAAAAAAATCTATGTTCTATACATTCAGGGCTACACCCAGGTCCACAAACACTTGAGTGTAGTCTCAGCTGGCTGGAATAAAGACTTTCAATTGGCTACACACTGTGTTTGAGTGCTCATCTCTGGTGAATTCTGTAATGTTTTGGAGGTCCCACCAAGATCCTAGACACTGGACCCAGATATTTAGGGGCCTCAAGATCCCCAGGAGTGGGGAGGAGTGTACCAGGCTGAGAGGACTCTTAGGGATCATTGTGGCCTGAGATATTCCAGAGCACCAAGAAAATCATCTGTGACCAATTGCTGCAGAGAACTCCAGAGGCACCACAATGCCACTCTCGAAAAGGGAAAAACAAAAATCACCTGGCCTGAGTGCCTCTGGAGGTAAGTGTACTCTGTCAAAGATGCCACTTGAATAGGACACAATAGGGGAGGTCCAACATGATCAGTCTTGTAGATCCTGTATCCAGGATCTGTGTGAAACTTTACCAGAGCCCTCTGGTTTATTGGATGAATGATTGTTTTATGGCCAACTTTGATTTGTCTGGTCATTTGTTATCTGTGCGTATATTGTCTGTCTCTGTGTCTATAAGTCAGTCTGACCTGACCTTGTGATGACAGGGAATACAAACTTCCAGAGAAACCATCTGTGGTAGTTTGAATATGCTTGGCTCAGGGGGGCACTATTAGGAGGTGTGGCCTTGTTGGAGGAAGTGTGTCACTATGGGGTTGGGCTTTAAGACCCTTCTTCTAACTGCCTGAGAAGACAGACTTTCTATTTGCCTTTGGAACAAGATGTAGAACTCTCAGCTCCTCCAGTGCCATGCTTACCTGGACGCTGCTGTGTTTCTTGCCATGATGATAAAGGACTGAACCTCTGAACCTGTAAGCCAGCACAAGTTAAATGTCCTTTACAAGAGTTGCCTTGGTCATGGTGTCTCTTCTCAGCAATAGAAACCCTAACACCCTTTAAAGCATATGTTAAGACATTTTCAAAAAGACTTGTCAGATGGGAACAATTATGGTATTATTTTTTCCTCAGAAAGACATTCTTTGTAAATGTCAGCAGCCCTCTTTTAAAGGTGGGATAGCCATCTGAGGGACTCTTTGGATCCCCAGGCAGTCAGGGCAGTCTGAGGCTCTCCCAGTCTTCCTGATCAATTTCCTTACGCTGATTGTTAGGTAGCCCTTGGCCTTCATGGATGAAAGCTTGTGTTCTTTCTTTGGGAGTCAGAGTTCTCTTGGTCCACTTGGAACACTCAGAATTACCAAGATTACTGCAGGTTCTCTCTGTTCCTTCTGAAGACATAGACATTCTGCCTCCTTATGTTCTGAATAAACCATCAGGAAATCTGAGAGGATCCAAAGTAAATTGTCTTCTCCACAAGAAAGGCCAGTATGCCACCGCTACTATACCCTTCTCTCCCCTATGCACTTGGAGCACCTATAGGAAGGACAGGTAGGCTTATGTCTGAGCCTGAGACCATCATTTGTTCTTCCTTTGAAGGAAGTGTAAGGACCTCATTACGGAAGTGAAGAAGAAAGCAAGGAGGAGATTCCCTTCCCCCAATTTATATGTTCCCTTCATCGTCAGTGATTTTTATATAACTAGAAGACTCTAAACCCTTCTTTTTCAGAGAAGCCACAGGGCCTTACCAGTCTGTTCGAAATTGTTTTGTATACATACACCAGCCAACTTAGGATGGTTACCAGCAGCTCCTAGCCACCTTGTTTACATCCAAAGAACAAGACTAAATGCAGTTAAAGAGCAGGAAGTTGGCTCTGAGGCCAAATAGTGGAACAATGCCTATCACAGAAGCCTAGGTAGAGTTAACCTTCCTGGCCATCTGACCCAATTGGGAACCTAATATCAATGAAGGCAAGCTGTTGCCAACCAGTGGCCACAGTCAACCGGGTTCACCTGAAAGAGAGGCTGGGAATGGAAGAAGGGACAGGAGGGCGGGAAGATATGAAGCCAGGACAAAGGTTTCTGATCCAGGCTCAATGCTTTAATGTTCAGCTTTCAATTTAAAGGGGAAAACCCACCCCACCCCCAGAGTTCCTTCTTGCTTCAGCCCTCTGGGGGTGAAGGGAATCCATCCTGCTAGAGGTGAGGGGAATCCATCCTGCTGGGGGTGAGGAGTATCCATACTTAATTGTAGGCCTGAGATGTCTCAAAGCAAGCTCAGCAGGCAGTCTATTCTTCTCAGCTTGTGTACCAGGCTACAGACAGCCAAGGAGGCACCAAGGCAGGCAATGCCAAGGCAGGCAATGCCTCCGGAGTCCTATTGTTTGGTCTATTGTGGTAAACAAGGTCTCTTCTCTCAGGCCTGCTCAAGGCTGGGGGAAGGGCACAGCAAGTTTTTAGAACTTTTCACCAAACATTGTTGGGGGGACTAAGTACAGCAAAAAACCTATCAACTTGTTCCAGGTTATTCAAGTAATTCAAAGGCTTAATAACCTGACCTCTGAGTTTCTGGAAAGCTCTGTGAGGTATACCTGGTATTTACTACCATAGAACCCGTTGCCCCTGAAAACTGCAAGCCACTAACATTGCCTTTTTCATGCAGTCATCCCCAAACATCAGGAGAAAGTTTCCGAAATTAGAGAGATTTGAAGGGATGAAAAATAGTTCTCAAGTTTTAGAGGTTGCTCTGAAACTTTACATTAGCTGACATTCAGCCAAAGTCAGACAGGGAAAGAAATTTTCCTGTCCTGTGATTATTACCTTTAGGAACACGGAAAAGAGAGAAATGGTAGAAATAGACCAGTAGAAAACATCTGGAAAAGGACTAATGTGTCTATTTAAGTAAAAGGGTCACTAGAAGAATACCCAAGCAGAAAAGAAAAAGAGGAGAGCCATCCTATCCTCCAGCTAGTCAAAAATTATCAGGGCGGGGCTTCATACTACTTCTGCCTTCCACTGGGTTCAGTCAGCCAACCCATATTTATCTTTCAAGTTACTGACCCAGAGGGTAGATTTGCTGGCCAACTAACATGGACTCAGTTGCCACAGGGGTTCAAAAACTCAGAAATAATTTGATGAAGTCCTGAGAGCAGATCCACAAAACATCATGCTCCAATATGTAGATTATGTCCTTATAGTTTCAACCACTGAGGAGGGATGCAGACAGGCAACAAATGGCCTTTTAGAAACCCTCCAAGCCCCGAGGCACAGTCTCCGTCAAAAAGCCTCAAGCTGTTTGTCCCTCAGGTCCTATGCATTGGCTACCACCTAGAGGAAGGTTAAGTAGATGCTTTCCCACAACCATACATGTTTCAGCCATCTAGTGGATGTTTGGATCCAACGTGGAAAAGACAGGTATGAGACCTCCTGGGGGTGGATGGACATTGCTGGCTATGGATGATGGGTGTGGTGCTTTGACTAGGAATGGCCACCATAGGCTCATATACCTGAATGCTTTGCCATGAGGGAGCAGCACTACTTAACAGGGATTAGGAGGGATGATCTTGCTGGAGTAGATGTGGCTTTGTTGGAGAATGTGTGTTACTGGGGTGGGCTTTGAGGTTTCAACTGCTCAAGCCAGGCCCAAGCCCAGGCCCAGACCTAGTTTCTCTCCCCCTCCCTCCCTCCCTCCCTCCCCCTCCTCCTCCCTCCCTCCCCCTCCCTTCCTCCCTCCCCCTCCTCCTCCCTCCCTCCCTCCCTCTCTCTCTCTCTCTCTCTCTCTCCTTTCCCTCTCTTCCCCCTCCCCCCTCTCCATGCCTGCAGATCTGGATACAGAATTCTCAGCTCCTCCTCTAGCTCCATGTCTGACTTCATGCTACCATGCTTCCAGACATGATAAAGGACGGAGCCTCTGTACCTGTCAGCAAACTTAACTGGGTACTTAGTAACATTTAACTGTCAGGTAGAAGTGAGAAGCTATCAGCAACTGTCATACATTTCTACAAACACACAGGTTTACAAAAACAAGCCTAAAACCAAGACTGTTTGCCAATGTTGATGATGTTTATTGTTTGAAAGAGATCCACATTTTATGATCTTTTCGCAAACTCCTTCTCTTGCTGGATGGCTAGGGAAAGAAAAATACAAAAAAAAATATCATTAGAAGGAATGTTCTTTTTCTTTTTTCTTATTTACTTTTTTTGGCTTTTCTTAATATAAGGTTCAGTTTCTTCTAAAAGATCTGCTTACTAAGTCATGAAAGGCTGATTAACATGCCCTATCACTTACAGTGCAGAGGCACTCACCACATATCCTCATAGAGGAGGGGGGGTGTTCTGTGTGTACCTTAGAACACTGTGAGATATATTAGGATCTTATTCTCTCTACTCTAGATACTCGAGTGATAGTTGAGGAGTAAGCAAAACCTTTCTTTCAGCTTTATCCTTACACAACTAGAAACTTAGATCTCTTCAGATGACTTCATTGACTTTTTGAGTTCTCAATTAAAACTGACAAGACAAAAACTGCCTCTCAGCTTTACACTTTCGACTTCTCCAGGAAGCTGTCATTCTGAAGAACAAACCTATATCCTTCCAGTGTGGGAAGCCTGAACACACCTAAGTGCTAAACTTACCCTTTCACCTTATTTTGTACTTGTGTGTTAGAAGAAACCATAGTTTGCATAGGTTTTTTTTTATGGCTAAAGCTATAGATTCAAACTGTTGCATCCTGGAAAATGTATAATTAACATTTAAAATAAAATTTTTAAAAACTGGCAAAATCGAGATTTATATAGTGCTACATCCAAAATTCCCACTACTTACTTTCCTTTGACGGAAGTGTATTTTTTTCTTCAGTAACGGTTTTTTTCTGTTTGCTTCTATCAAATCGTTCCACTTCCGACAAGTCTGGCTTATCACTCATTTTGACTGAAAGACAGACCACAAAAGTAGTAAGTTGCCTACTAAAACTATAACCAGATTAAGAATAACAGTTTAAAAATTCATTTACTATGAATGAGTATTTTGCACGCTGTTTTTCAACAGAAAACCAACAGATCTTGGAAAGC
>NW_021604717.1:49630-122570 GCF_004785775.1 Grammomys surdaster
GGAGGGGGAGAGAGGAAAGAGGGAGAAAAGGAGAGAGGAAGGAGAAAGGAGGGGAGAGGGAGGAGGGATGGAAGAGGGAGAGAGGGAGGAAGAAGGAGGGAAGAGGGAGGGGGAGAGAGAATTTAGGTCTGCTGCACAGAAGGGACTATGTGCCTGTTAACCTGCACTCTAAAGATGGTCAAAAAACTGGTGAGGTCAAACTTTCCTGGTTAAACAGCGAGGACACTAAACCAATGAGTCATCTCTCCAGCCCTCAGTTAACAATGCTGTTATAATAAATGCCCAGAAGTGTTTCTGCATGTTCAGAAGCATCTGTAAACTATGTAAAATTGAAGCAATAAAAATATTGCTCAAATATAATTTAAGCTGTAAAATTAATACAAGATAAACTTTTAATTTTATGAAGCAAATAAAAATATGAAGGAAAAACATTAATGGGTATTCTCTTAACAATATCAACACTTTTCTGCTTCTTTCTCTGTTCACTGACACCTTACTGTGTACATGTATGCAAATGCACAAACACATAAACACACACATACAGAGAGAGAGAGAGAGAGAGAGAGAGAGGGAGAGATATTAGAATTATTGCTCATTTTATGGGAGCAAAGTGGCTTACTTAAGGCCTTTAAATAGAAATGGATATAGTTCTCCTTCCAACAGATTTGTGTTTACTATTTACTTATCTGATCTCTCAAAGATTGTCTCTGGGTCCCGAGACAAGACCATAAAGTTATGGAATACTCTGGGTGTCTGCAAGTACACTGTTCAGGACGAGAGTCATTCAGAATGGGTGTCTTGTGTTCGCTTCTCCCCGAACAGCAGCAACCCAATCATTGTCTCCTGTGGATGGGACAAGCTGGTTAAGGTGTGGAATCTGGCTAACTGCAAACTAAAGACCAACCACATTGGCCACACTGGCTATCTGAACACAGTGACCGTCTCTCCAGATGGATCTCTCTGTGCTTCTGGAGGCAAGGATGGCCAGGCTATGCTGTGGGATCTCAATGAAGGCAAGCACCTTTACACATTAGATGGTGGTGACATCATCAATGCCTTGTGCTTCAGCCCCAACCGCTACTGGCTTTGTGCTGCCACTGGCCCCAGTATCAAGATCTGGGACTTGGAGGGCAAGATCATTGTAGATGAATTGAAGCAAGAAGTTATCAGCACCAGCAGCAAGGCAGAGCCGCCCCAGTGCACCTCTCTGGCATGGTCCGCAGATGGCCAGACTCTGTTTGCTGGCTATACAGACAACTTGGTGCGAGTATGGCAGGTGACTATTGGTACCCGCTAAAAGTTTATGACCGAGTCTTAAAAATAAACTGGCTTTCTGAAAAAAAAAAAAAGAAAATAGGTAAAAGGCACATTATGTTCTTTGATATTGACAATGTTCCTAAAAGGGTTTATAAGGAATTGAGAAGATGGCACACTGGGTAAATGTTTGGAACCTGAACTGGGATCCCTACCACCCACATAAGTACTGAGTGTATTGGTACACATCAGTAACTCCTGCTTTGGCAGAGGAACAAAGACAGGTAGATTCCCCCAAGCTACCTGGCAAGCCAGTCTAGCCAAATCAGCAAGTCCCAGGTTGAATGAGAGACTATGTCTCTAAAAGCATGATAGTGATAGCTAAACACAGCAAGGGCAAGCTGGGCAGTGGTAATTGCATGCCTTAAATCCCATCAGGAGCCAGAGGCAGGAGGATCTCCAATTTTGAGTCTAGTCTGGCCTTCAGAGTGCATTCTAGGACAGCTAGGGATACACAGAGGAACCCTATCTTGGAAAAACAAACAAAACAACAAAGACAGTGGGGTCTAAAGAGATGGCTCCTCAGTTAAGAACACTTATTGGTCTTATAGAGAACTTGGGTTCAATGCCTTGGGATTCTCCATCCTCCTATGACTTCTGAGGACACCCAGGCACTTCTGAATCACCCCCAGATAGACTCCTGCACCCCACTAAACCATTACAATTTGTGGGAGCAAAAGCAGCGAGTGATGTAATTTAAGTTTGAGTTCCACGAAAAACAGAATGTAGTTACTGGACACAGCCAGGCAGAAGTTACAGGCCTCCAGATCCTAAGGAGTCACCTTTGAAGACCTCCAGAATGTAACAAACCACCTTTTGTAGGTCTCTCTAATGTAAAGAGCAACCTTTGCAGGGTTGCTAAATTTGACAAATAACCCTTGCAGGCTTCCGTCCATGGCCCCTTGAACATTCCACTACTAGCGAACATAGTGCAAGAACAGAAAGTTACTGTTACTTTCCTTTCCCCGCCCTCACCTCTCACTTCATGTCTTCTAGGAGAAGGCATTCGCCCGCCATTACCCCTTCTTGCCAATGCCCCTTGCAAACTTCCCAGATCTCTAAGGTGCCCGATTCCCACCACATAGTGTGAGGACAGTGCTGAAGAGTCACTGCTTTCAGAAGATAGCCGCCCTGGGTGAGTTGATCAAACTTGAAGCAGAGATGATTCTGCTTCTTACTTTCCACCCTCACATGCGAGCCCACGTGCTGGGGGCCCAGACCTGTTGTTTTCTACTCATAAGAACCTAGTGAAGCTAGATGGATCTATCCTGGGAAAACTTACCTCCTGTGTCTAGGGTCACAATCACGGCTAGAGTCATGGTAGAGCTAAGCTATTCCTCGGGCTTAAAGGAAAGGATTGAGGCGGCTTATTTTCTCTGGTCTGCTTTGGCATGGGGAGGGGGAGGTGCGGGGCAAGGTAGCCGGGTATGGAGTGGGGTAGGGCGCTGGCGAGTGAAAATGAATGCTCAGACTTCGATGGTAGAGGGGCACAGAAACCCACAGGCACCTTTGAATCTTCACAGCTGCCATTCGGGGTCAATTTGTGGCCCAGATGACCATCTATTCTGAAATGTCACTCATGTTCTCTTGCTCGCTTGACGATATCTGTTTCAAATAGTACTACTGTTCGAATTTCAAAGCTTTACTGCAGCGTGCTTGCGTTTCTGCCCCACCGTGTGGCATAATATATATATTCTGCCTTTTATTTTTTCAGTCTGTGGTATGTTATATGGTATCCCTTGTTTGCTTTTAAATTTCTCAAACGTTTACTCTTGAAAAACTACTTTGATGCCGTTCTCCTACCTTCTTTTATATGACTTGAACATTTTTCTTTCATTTGATTACCCTATAATTTTGCCCCATTTTGTCCTGAATCCATCATTTAATTTATCTGTTCATGTACCTTATTCTGACTCTTACCTTGAAATTCTTTCCAAATCTCCTTTTATTTCCTCTTTCAGGTATATCTGTTGCTACTAATATAACGTGGTTGTATTTTATTTCTGATACTACATTTTTTTTAAAGATTTATTTATTT
Source organism: Grammomys surdaster (assembly GCF_004785775.1). Taxonomy (NCBI): domain Eukaryota; kingdom Metazoa; phylum Chordata; class Mammalia; order Rodentia; family Muridae; genus Grammomys; species Grammomys surdaster. Next base: position 52,983 of record NW_021604717.1, read on the forward strand.
ATTATATATGAATACACTGTAGCTGTCTTCAGACACACCAGAAGAGAGCATCAGATCTCATTACAGATGGTTGTGAGCCACCATGTGGTTGCTGGGATTTGAACTCAGGACCTCTGGAAGTGCAGTCAGTGCTCTTAACCACTGAGCCATCTCTCCAGCCCCTGATACTACATTTTTAACGTCTCAGAAAATTCATTTTATGCATTTTGCAATTGTTGACTGAAGATTTCAATCCGTTTTTATTAACAATAATGCCATTTTGACGAATTTCATACTTATTTTTAAATTGCTAATTCATTTCTTTTTCAGGAAAGTATATATAATATGCTGTAGGTTTCATTTTGATCTCCAAGTGGAGTTACCTCCTTCCAGGGGAGAGATTTTTGTTGTTTACTTGTTAGTTAGCAAGCAAGCATAGGAAACCCTCAGTCTGCCACTGCAGCCCACCTAGGGCTACCATAGGATGTAAAACTAGGCCTAATTGCTGTGGTGAGGACTTCACGGACCCTGAGTTACCAGGTTTCTAAAAGCCCAGACCTTAAAAGCACATGCACACAGCTCCTCCATCACCAGTGTGGCCAGTGCACTGATGTTACCTAGGCAACTGATGTAGGCACTTATATGGTGCGGATGGAAGTGGTACTCTACCACCACCAAACCAAAGCCCTCAAATCTCCTAAATCTCATGGGTGTTTGAGTTATTAGGATGAAACTATTGTTTTTTCCTTGGAGAATTGGTGTGTTCCAGTTAAGATGTACTCACCTAATTTAATTGATTTTGGTACCATTAGAGCCTCTGGAATGTTCAAAGGAAGCATTTTTCCCAGGCCTTGCAAAGATTGAGCTAAATCTTCAAAGTTTGCTCTGTTGTCTTTCCTTGGCATGCCCCCAAACTCACTTTGTTGTTGTTGTTGTTGTTGCTGCTGCTGCTGCTGCTGCTGCTGTTAGCACTATGTCTCTGTAGATATTTAGCAAATTTTCATAGCTCCTTAGTGCCTTCCGTGCTTCCTCATGAAATTGATGATTCCTCTTTTTAAAATTGTGTGTGTGTGTGTGTGTATTTGTGTATGTGTTGCCTGTCTGTGAGCATCATATATGGGTGGTGATCACAAAAGCCAGTAGAAGGAATCCAATACCCTGGAAATGGAGTTTTGAGCAGCTTTGAGCAGCATATTGGTGGTGGAAATTAAATTGGGATCTTCTGTAAGAAAGAACAAATGTTCCTAACTGTAGCCCATAGGCTGCTGCTAATTTTTTTACTTTGCAAGAATTAAGAATTAATTAAGAATTAAGGTCATTTTGCAGTCTCATTTCCTCCCAGTCTTTGGCATATAACAAACAAGAAAGCATTGTATAGCTATAATCTTTCATTGATAAAAATCTTTATATTTTGATGCAAAATTGAAGTTATGTTTTCTTACATTAGTACAAAATTTTGGATATTGATACAAGTTTAAGGTTTTCATTGGTATAAAGCTTGTATATTGATACAAAATTTAAAATTAATTTTGTTACCCTGGGATAGGCATTGTGCCTATACAACTCATTTAAGAATACAAGGCTTAGACCCACTCCTTTTAATAGGTGGTATTATAAACTGTTTAGGATAGTTAAATATTATAAGTTAATAAATAGTAAAACTCATGATCATATTAGATTCTAATTTAGTTAATTACAACAAAGTGTTTTCAAGGTTATTCAAATAATAAATAGCTAAAAATAATCAGTTTAACAATTTAGATATGTTACATATAGATACTCTTCAAACACATCTGAGATCCACAAAATATGGCATTTAAAATTATTTTATTATTAAAAGATCTTTTGATTATGAGACAGTGCTCTGACAGTACCCCCATTCGATTTCAAAGAAGATAATGAGCATCAGTGCCTCCATGTGGAGTTGCCTCAATTAGTGGTTTGGAGAACCTGTTGCTCTTGCAGAGGACCTGAGTTCAATCTTGGCACTAACATGGTGGATCAGAACAATCTATAATTACAATTGCAGGGTATCTGACCACCAAGGGCACCAGGCATGTACGTGGTCAACATGTACACATGCAGGCAAAATGGATATATATTGTAACTCTTTGGTTTTGTTATAAAGATAAAATAATTCTGGCTTTGTAAAGGAGATTTGGTAATGTTCTTTTCATTACAGTTTTTTCTGGAATGGTTCCAGAAAAATAGAGATAGTTACTCTTTAACTGGTTTGTAGAATTTGGCTGTGAACAGATTCAGAATATTTTTTATATAATTATTGATTACTGCTCATTATATTTTCTAGTTTTTCTTGATTCAAATTTTATAGGTTGTATGTTTTCAGAAATTTATCTATTTCATCTAGGTTTTCCAGTTCAGGGTATATAATCATCTATAGTATTTTCTTAGCTCTTCTGTATTTTGTTTCTAATGTCTCCTTTTCATTTCTCCTTCTTTTTAGTTGATTGCTTGTCAGTTTGTAGGTCTTTTTGTTTTGCTAGTCTAGCTAAATGTTTATGAGATGTATCCTTTCAAAACCTTAACTCTTTAAATTCATCTTCTACATTACTTTAACATTTTTACTTTTATCTGTACTCTAATCTGTAATATGTTCTTCTACTGGCTTTACATTTGGTTTGTGGCTGCTTTGTTTTTAATTATTGTTTTTTGAGACTGTGTTGAGTGTAGCTCATCAGTGTGTGCTTAAATTTGCATCTTTCTTCTCAATTCCAGAACAAAACAATGAGAAATTTTCTCTCCAAGCAAAGGAGAAAGACATGAGTTATTTACAAGAAGGTTCTGGAAATGAGAACCTTTATGATGAATTTCATCTGGACAGTTTTTTAGCTCCACTACTCCAGGATGATGATGGAAATATGCAGATAATGAATGCCTACGGGGACCCTCAAATACTATGGTAAGTAAGAGGCAAGCTGGCTTGCATGTAATATCCCTTGGGATTGTACAGTTTTCTCACTCTGAAATTTTTCTCTTATTTCAATAAAAAAGTGAGCAGCAATTGAAGTCCTACTTAGAGAGCCTAGAGCGATGATTACCAGTACATGACGACTGGTCCTTTTTAATAGACTGTGTGGCAATTCCAAATATTTGTAAATAACTCTATCAATTTCTCCACAGCAACTCTTATACCTTTAGAGTCAACGAAGATTATGACACAACTTACTCAGCATGCCAAAAGACAATTCTTTCTGATGAAGAAATAAACAGAAACATACTGGGTGAAGCCTTGGAGAGCTGGTTCAAGATCACGGTGAGTGTACTCATCGGTGTACAAGGCAGGCAGGTCAAGTGCTGTTACTTTGATCACATCTAAGACTAGATTTTAAAAAAAAGGAATAAAAAGCCAACAGGCTGGATATAAGAAGGCAAGGCCACAGGAGGAGGACAAAGGTGGAAAGTACCACAGAGAACACGGAGAAGCTTCCCAGCAATTATCTCATAGTGATTAAAACTTAAGAGTTTTTGACAGCTCTGAAATCTTGCCAGACAGCCAGGTAAGAAAGAAATAGTTTAGAATCATCTGGAAGCTTATAAAAGTGACATAAGTTTTGAAGAACTGGGTTTTATTATTTAAAATATAAACATTGAAATACAGAGAAAGGATAATTAGGAAATACACTCCCCCCCCCCTCGCCAGAGAAAAAAAAAGAAACTTGGGAAGGAGGGAGAGAGAAGAGAAGGAATGAAAGAGAAAAATGTGCCAATTGTCTCCATATAACAAGTGTTTTCAAAGAAGAGGTCAGGATAAAATAGTATATTTGATTTGTTGTCTTAATGTCATGTTTGTGTTCTCTCTTATTCCTTGTTTTTGCCCCTAGATTCCAAATGGAAGAAAGTACAAGATGTGGTTAATAAATTTACTCCAGAGTTATTGCAGTGTGGGCTTCACACCAGTTGATGTAAGAGATAAACATGGAACCCCAGTGTGTCCATGCAGGGGATAGGGAGAGGCTAGGGTCCCTGCAGGATGTTGGCCTCCAGCATCATCTCTGTTGTCTTTATTCTTTATAGTTCCAGTACATCAGAAACAGTATACAATTCTTTGTTCAAAGTGCCAAAACTGCTGTTGAATTGATGAATATAAACTACCAGATAAGTGACGAGGAGAACAAAAAGGTTGGTGTTGATGGAATTTTTTTAACTACTTTTTGCATACATGGAACCTGCCCAGAGATGAGTCTGTCTCTGAGACAGGAAGTTCTGGTGTTTATCCTACCCTCCCTTCACACAGATTTCTATCTTTGTGAATACATCTAGTGAACCTGCATCTGTGTTTTATAAGTTAACACCAGAACAAATGCACAGCCTAAAGGTAAGGCAGACTCAGGACGCATTGTTTCTGCTTCCCCACATCTCCCCCTTTTCCCCAACTCAATGAAGTCCCTGTCACTAACACCCCCAGATCCTCAGAGCTATTCTCTCCATATCTATTACTGCAGCTGAGCATGAAGAAACGATATGATGTCTCCAGGAAAGCTCTGTACCTCGGAAAGCTTCGCTTTGACCAAGGTATGACTGATAGCAATAATTGAAGGCCACAAATCTTCCTGGGAGGAAGACAATGGTAACCTTCAAAGAGATCTGCACTGGTACTGGTCTATATGGACTTCTCTTTGCCTGCTAATTGCTTTCTGTCCACTTCCTGAAGACTTGTTAGACAGTGGAATGGACATATTTTTGAACAGAAAAAGCTGCATGACTGCCACCCTTCAAATCATCCAAGAGGATTTCCCTGAGGTGAGGCCATAGATCCAGTGATGGTATTTGGGTAGAGGTCCAGAAGGGACAGAGTGCGGGGAGGTTTGTCTCTTAGAAAGTACATAATGATGATCATGCTAAATCTTATCCCCATAAGCTATTGTCCTTGAACGTGAGCAACAACAAAATATACTGGCTAGATGGCATGTCTGAATTAATAGAGAAGGCCCCTCACATAAAGACTCTCAACCTTTCAAGAAATTTGGTAAGCTGAGATTTGGGTTGCAGGCGGAAGGCAATGTACACTCTGATGTATAACTGCAAGAGGAAAGTTGTCTGTGTGAGGATGGGGAGCTATAGAGGCTAGGTTCTAGATCTATATGTCTTTGTCCGAAACACCTTTACCGTTTCTCTCCCATTTTTCTCAGCTAAGAACAGCATGGGAGCTGGAGAAGATGAAAGGGCTGAAGCTAGAACAGCTATGGCTAGAAGGGAATCCCTTGTGCAGCACTTTCCGAGACTATTCTTCCTATGTAAGGTACACACCTGCTAACACCTCCTTCCCCTCATGGATACCATAGTCCCCTGGTGGCCTGAGAGACTCTCTGTGGGAGGAGGCAGCCCTGGTCTTCTGGGAGGACCACAGGGCCTGCTCTCTCCCCTGTCTCTGTACCCTGGGTTTTGGTCATGGGCTTCCTTTGCGACTGTCCTGTCTGCCCCACCTCATCTAGCATGGGTTGTGTTTCACTTGTGTGAGTTTTCAGCCTCCTCCAGAAGGCCCTCCTGAGCATCTCACAACAGCACCAGGCCTCCTTCCCAGTCCTACAAGGAGCCTTCCTTCCGATCTTGTTCCTGAATGGTCCCCTCATCTGCCCCAGGATGCTCTAGAGGTTGTCCTGTCACAGCAGAGGGCTGAGGTCCTGGGTGATGCTGACGTGGACATCATGTCCCCTAGACTACTGCTGGGATCTCTGTCTTCCTTTGGATTGGAGGTCCTCTGCTTTCTAGATCAGAGATCCAGGAGTGGGCCATGACTGGGGAGCTGAAGGTTTCCTGGAGCAGGAGGGGAAGGGAGAAGGCAGAAGAGGTTGAGGAGAAAGAAGCCCCTGGCTTTCTAGAAGCCTCCATCCCTCCTTCCTTCTCTACCTACCTATGGACCAACCTTCTTTGCTCGTCATCCTACCTAGCATATCAGAGGAGCCTTGGGTAGCCTGAAACAAGCAACTTGATTCTTTGGAGAAGACCCACACCCATCCAGGCACAGGCCCACAGAGTCTTCAGGGGAGAACAAAGTGATCATAGGCATCCATCCATGCTGAACTGGGAACTCACTCATCACTTCTGCTTCTGGACAATGGCTTTTCCCTCCAGGGATGCTATGCTCTTTATCCCCAGATCACTCAGGAAAAGTGTAGGCCCGCATATTCTGCTATCCTCAGTATGGTGCATGCTTTCATTCCTGCTTTGGGTCCCTGGGCTAACCAGGCAGGAAGGAAAAGGCAGCAGTGGGGCAGCCCTTTTCCTCTATGTTACACCATCCCGCTGTCCCAGGCTAGACAGAATATCTCCTATTCCCTTGGCTTTGTTTCTTCTGTCTCCTTTGCCTTTACTCTCCTATGTCCCTCTCATATTTCCTTCACCATCCCTCCCTTACCATCCATTTCTGTCACATCTACCATTCTCCTGTCATCTCCTTCTTGCTTCCTGAGTTGTGCCTCCCTCAACTCCATTTCTCTTCATTCCAAAGAATACTGAACACCTGGCAAGATGACAGAGCCCTGAGGTCCTGTCTTGTGTCCTACTCCTCTAAAGACCTTCTCTGGAGACTCTGTGGAAGAGAGGGAGTCAGGGAGAGGAGGAAGTCCTGGACCCGGGCTCCCAGAATGCCTTCCTGGGGCCAGTGCAGTGTGGGTGGGAGCTACCCAGGCATGGGAAGTAGGTGAGGAGAGGGAAGAGAACAAGAGGGAAAACCACAGGCAGACAGTCGCAGGGGAGAACTACTACTAGGACTTGAACTGTCAGTCACTTCTGTGGCTTTTGTTTTTTCCACAGTGCAATTCTGAACTATTTTCCGGAGTTGTCATACTTAGTAAGTTCCTGCCTTCATTGTTTCTCTTCTCCACCAAATACAAGATCTCCATCCCTGCTCCCAGGCCCTTGTGTCTTGCTAGAAAACATGAATCTTCTCCTTAGGGAAAAATATTTCATAAGCACAGAAAGAAGGAAGGAGGAGAAAGAGGGGCAATATCTAGCAGACATCCACTGTAATCTCACAGCCAACAGAATTTCCTGGGCCATTTCACACCTGGCTTTTACTCTTGTTCCGAAGCCTTCTTTAGCTCCTTGGGCATCGTAGTCCATGTCCGTCATCTGTGCTCCTAACATCTTCCTTCCTGCAGGATGGCATGAAATTATTCCCAACAATTGACATTAACACCTTGGAAATAATAAAACCACGCAAGGTGAGGAGTGACCTTCAAGATTCAAGAAGTTGCAAGGGAAGATTCTGTCAACAACTAGTTTAAAAGTGTTTTCCATTTCAGGAAAGCTATAAAGGATCTGAGAGTCTGAAGAATCTGCTCGTGCAATTTATGCTTCAGTAAGTAGCCTTGATAGCATGAGAAAATAGAAGGCTGGGGTGGGCTATCACTGCATAAGTTTGCATGTAACAATTTTCTGGTATCATTTGGAACTTGTGCCAGACTTGTGCCCTTTGGTTCACTTCCCACAGGTACTACTTGATCTATGACTATGGTGATCGTCACAGTCTCCTTAGCGCTTACCATGCAGATGCCTGCTTCTCCCTGACCATAACTTTCAACTCTGAAAAGGAAGACCTGTGAGTATCCCAGCTGAAGCTTTATTCTGGAACAGCAAGTTCCACCTCTAGTATACACAGGGGTGAAACCACCCAGAATGACACAAATACCTTCTTTTGTTCTCCTAGGAGCAACTTAGAAGACTACGTCAAAGATAACAGGAATATGATGAGGCTGAAGAACTCCCGTAAGGATGTAATGAAGTGATAAAGGAGGCAATAAAATAGTACAAGGCCCAAAGGGTGTATTATAACCATATCTTTGCTTCTCTACTTTATATAGTTCTGCGGCTACAGCTGCTGAAGCACAAGAAATGTAACATCCTGACCTGCCTCCATGAACTGCCAAAAACACAACATGATTTAAATTCCTATGTAATAGACCTCTGTGTCCAGACAGTGAGTACCTGCTTCTTCCTGTAGGTGTGACCAGAAAGGTACAAGTAAGAACTGTTAGAAGAATAATCAAAACCTTACCAAGTTTACCATTTTCTTTCTTTTCAGGAAAAAATGATCTGTTTCTCTGTCAGTGGAGTATTCAAAGAAAGTAAGTGTAGAATCTCTATCAGAGAGCTTTCAGGGTTCTTTGCTCGTGGAAGAAATCCCTACCAGAGCATTCCCAGCCCGTTCTCATATTCTTTCTTTCCCTCTGTCCCCCTCTCCCTCTGTTCCCCCTCCCCTTCTTCCCCCTCTCCTTTTTTCCCCTTCTCCTGCTCCCCCTCTCTCCCCCGTTCCCTGTTCATTCTCTTCTCTTTACTGATTCATTGTTTCCCACATGTCTTTTCACACCCTGCACAGTTCAGGCATCAGGGCTCTAAAGTTTGGTTTCTCTCCTTCGTCTCAGTGTAAATTGTCCCATTCTGGCTCCCATCTGGGTGACCCAGTGTCTGGTCTGATTCTCACTGTGGAGTGCTGCGTGCGTTTGAAAATCATGTGCAACTCCAGTAGTTTGTTTTGTTTTGTTTCCTCTCATTTCATTTTGTTTGCTTGTTGCCATTGAAGTGGAAGGAAAGTCTTGGGGATGTGTCCGTGCCTTCACCCGGACATTCATCTTAACTGCTGACAGGCATTTCAGGTGAGGACAATGTTGTGAATGGATAGAGAAACACCTGCACAGGCCTTGGGCTAGGGGCACATTCATATACTCTTGAGATTCTAAGAACGTCTTGGTAAGTGATTATGAGCATGGCCTGATTGTTTCTCTTGATAGTAATCAGCTGTGTGACCTTGACCAAATTATAAGTCTCCTCTGTGAGTCAGTAGTCTCTAAAATTGTGCAGGTAACCACTTCTTTTGTAAAAGGTAAACAAGGGAGAGTTAAATTTACACTCTAATGAAGCCGATAGGAGATCTCTCCAAAGGTAATCCCCTGGGTGTGGGGGGGATACACATCAATCAGCTAATGAGACATGAAAATAAAGTAGGAGTTTGCTTTTAAAAGCCACCTTTCTTCCAGGCTGTGCATTGTGAACGATGAGATGATTTTGAGAAATGCCAGCCCTGCAGAGACCAGGAAGGCCTTCTCTACCGTTAGGCCCACAACGTCCTGCACACGGAGTTGCTGGAACACCCACACTGATCTGAAGTGAGTTCTGAAAATTGCTGGCAATAATCTTGATTTGAAGGAAGTCGAGCTTTAATAGAAATTTGCAACTATTCAGATGTTGTGAAGCCAAGTTTTGGACCAAATTTTGAAAAATATGCATTAATTTTATAGTGACATTATAAGCAGTTTTTAAACAAATTCCATTTGCAGTATCATGAGTAAGAAACATACCCAGGGACATACTTAGCAAAGATGTGAGAAAGTATTGCAGAAATAAATAAAACTTAAAACAATTTAAAAAATGGATCTTTTTTCCTGAACACTTAACAATATTATGAGAGCAACACTCCCCAATTTCTTGTTCATATTATATGCCCATATAAACCATATCATAATCTTAACCACTGGCTTTTAAAATTCAAACGAAAGTGAAGTGAACCCATCATAAAAAATAATCTTGAAAATGAAGAAGGTAGTTGGAAAACTCACTGCAATATTACTATAAACTTACATTAAAGTATAAGAAAAAATAACCCTAGGTGCTATAGATACATAGAACAATTAACAAAGTACAAGTCCAAAAATATAAAAACATGTAACATTGCTAAATAATCAGTTTTTAAGCAGAGTACCAAAGTTACAAAGAGGGAAATGAAAAGTAAATCCACTGAATCAGAAATAATTTTCGTATGTTTGATAAAAACTTTGACAACATAACAAATAAAAACATGACAAATTCTTAGAATTTGATAATTAAAGGACCTGTTCCATTTAAAATAATTAACTCCATTTATTTATATTTTGTATATGCATGCTATGGGGATTGTGTAGAAGTTGTAGGACAACTTGCCAAAGTCAGTTCTCTCTTTCCACCAGGATCCAGGGGAAGGGATTCTGGTTGTCACATTTGGTGGCAGCACCTTTTACCTGCTGTCTTTGTTAAATTTTCCATTGCTGTGATAACACACCATAAACAAAAGCAACCTGAAGAAGGAAAGGTTTATTTCAGCTTGTAATTCTCTTGTCACATTCCAACAGTGAGGGAACTCAGGTTTGTTTGTAACTCAAGGCAAGAACCTGGAGGCAGGATCTGAAGCAGAGGCCATCCTGAAGCAGAGGCATGCTGCCAACTAACTGACTTACACATCATGGTTTGTTTAACCAGCTTTCTTAGAGCACTCAGGACCACCAGCCAAGAGGTGGCACCAACCACATTGAACTGGGCACTACACATCAATCATCAAATCAAGAAAATGCAGGCTTGGTGTAGTGTTACATGCTTTTAATTCTAGGACTTGGGTGGCAGAGACAGGTGAATCTGAGTTTAAAGCTGCCTGGTCTACATAGGGAGTTCCAGACTAGCCTGGACTGCAAAGTGAGACCTTGTCTGAAGAAACAAAACAAAATGAATAAATACATAGATCAGATAAATCTGAACTTTGTAATGCATGTATATAGTTGCATCACTTGGTAAGTAGAGCAACAGGAGCAGGAGGAAAGAAATTTAATTACTTTGGTTTTTTTTTCTCTTTGACTCAGGCCTCTCACTGGGCACAAGAGGGGCTTGGAGTTCCTTGCCTCTTCCTGGGTCAGAGAGGAGAGGGAAGAAGGGAAAAGGGAGGGAGGAGAGGGGAAAGGAAAAAAGAAAGACAGGAAGGAAGGAAGGAAGGAAGGAAGGAAGGAAGGAAGGAAGGAAGGAAGGAAGGATAGAAAGGCAGTCATTGAGAGACACACATACTGGATGAAGCTGAAGAAGGCTGCACCACCACTTTATTGTTATTCTTAGTTTTTATACTTTCTCAGGATAATTGATCACATGGATTTCTAAGCACTTTTACATTCCATAAGTTCATAGTAATTTTAAGGCAATAGTCCTTGTCATAGATAAATAAAATTTAAGGAATTACAGCAGATTTGTTTACATGTCTTTCCATTAAGACGAGTACCTGACTAAATATTCATTATCCCTTTCTAGCCCCATATCTTCATTATAAGTTTAAAGCAATCATTTTACGTCATAGGTTAGCATGGTTTTGTCAAGAGACAAATCATCTGCCTCGTGCCTTGTTATTTTGAAGTCTTGTATAAGTAGAGTACTCCATCATTTACTTTCTGTCCTTGCACCTACAATAAATTGCCCATTCCTAGTTTTCAACCTTTAGTTACCAGACAGTGGCTTCATCCCTAACCTAGAAGGAATGTTTTCCTTGATCGTAAATTTGTTCCAAGCCTGCTTTCCTTTCCTCGTGGAATTAGCCCTTGACACCTGAAAGTTTACAGAGCTCTTTTTACAGCTTTTATTCTACAGAACGCTTGAGATTACTTGTATTAATTTAGGAATTCTACAAAATCACTATCAGGAATTATGAAATCATCAATTCATCTTTACAGCATCACTACATGAGAGTTCATCTTCATGTTGATCTGCAGGAAATTTGCCCAGTAGGGTGAGCTGATGCCCAGGAATCATTAGGCTGTGTAATAGTGGCAGGAAATGCATATCAGCACTGAGAAGCAATCCTGGGACAAAGTCTCTGAGGACCCTGTAGCTCAGAGTGCACCCATCACAGCCATGCAAAATGGTGGGCCATCTCCAGAAAACTTGATTCCAATAGTGTTTCCTAGATAGCTTCTGACACCAAGGATTTATGTTTATTCTATTTAAGAACATGTCCCAGCAAATGAGTAGCATAGGTTAAACAACATAGCATGCTGTTCTATTTAAGATGAGGAAAATGCTTTGAAATTGGATAACTGTGACAGTTGTATAACATTTTCAATACATAGAAAATCACTGAATTATATACCTTAAAATAATAAATTATAGGAAATGTCTAAATATCTTAATTTAAAAGCAATGGGTTTTTTTTTATTTTTTAATTTTCATTTGTTATTTTCTTGATCTTCTCTTTTAATGGCTAAGGATTAAGGTCCATTCTTAGGCATGACCCTGTGTTCTTTGCTTTGAATCCTGGGCCTAATTGGTGGCCAACATTGTGAGTCCTTCCAGGTCTTTCATCACCATTACAATAGTACTGAGTCTGGCACACATGTTCCAGCAAATGAGTAGCATAGGTTAAGTGGTGGCACTTTGTGGTCCAGTGTATCTTTCTTGTTGTAGTAACTGAGGTTACCTGTCCTTCTTCCATCCCAGGCATTTTGAAGACACGTGGAAATGCAACAGAGATGATGAAGCCCTCTTTACATTCCAGGTGAGGCCCGGGAATCAAAGGAGTGAAAAATAAGTGTTCCTGGGCCTTCAGCAAAATGGGACCCCAGTGCCTGGGGATGGAACTCAGGGTATGAGGCTCTTCTAATATCCTAACTTTTTTCCTTCAGACCTAGGAAAGATTCTTAAGTGAATTCTTCAAGCTCTAAAGGGAGCCCTTGGAAGTCACCTTCCTCTTCATCCACATTACTATTTGTTTCTTTCTAAGCCATTTACCTGGCTATAATTTGAGGCAATAACTAAGAAATCAAATATATATAGGCCATGCATGTAATAGCCACTCACAAGACCAATTGCTCTGTATATAACTCCCATGAAGAGGACTTGGTGTTCCCATAATAAAAGGCATTGCTAAATCTTGTGTCGTGAATTGAACTTTTTCTGCTATAATGGAACCAGGACCTAATGACCCTGTGTACCCTGACTTTCATCACATTGAACTATCAGGCTTGCTTCCATAGCAACTTGTAAAGGACACATGATACTTACCAGTAATTAGTCTTTGGAGACCAGGACATCTGTGAAGTTGTTCTATCTGGAGGCTTGCAAGAAACATGCACGTAACCTGGTACAACCAGGGCCTCGAAAGAGCTGCCACCAGATTAGTAAGTCTCTGAAGAAGGGAAAGGTTGTAAGAAGGCATACATTTTACTTCTCTCTGACCATTTGAACGTGTGTCTTGATGTGTTTTGTGACCTTCACATAAGTGGGTGGCAAGGAGGCCTTTTCGCAGTTCCCTGTGCTTCCATTTCTCTTCCTGCCTCCTCCCTTTCTGGAAGTTGCTGCGCAGAAAGTGGAAAGCAAGCCAGTCAAGCCTGTCTGTGGAAGCGTTGCTCACAGAGCACACATAGGGTGCTCCATGCCCATGCACGCACTCTTGCTTTGGGGCCAGGTCTGTGGACCTTTCACAAAGAGCAGCAGTTAGTAGTTCTGAATTCCAGGCAGGTGTTAAATGAAAACTCTGCAAAATCTGTTTCCCAAAACATGGATTCCCTCTATTTCTGTAATGCATGTACTTTAGACAAAAAAAAAACAGTTTGTTTGTTTTGAAATTCAACTAATAGTAGCACAGAGTTTTTAAACTATAGGTGTGGAAATGATGAGACAGGTGTTGTCCTACTAGTTGGCAAGTTACTTGCCTGCAATTGGTTGTGCTTAATGTAATTTTCTATCAATTGCCATTTGAAGTTCTGTTTTCACTTTTAAGAGTTTAAAAATATGTGATTTCTTTAAAATGAAGAAATGGGCTCAGTATGGAATTTACACAAACACTTTGTTATTCCTTTCCCCTGAACCCTTTTTGTTGGCCGGCTCTTTTCCAGAATAGCCCCCTTCTGTTTCATGCCTCATGTATTCTATTACCTTTACTGCCTCATTTTCTTCCCTCCTCCACTAAGACCTGTTTTTACCATCCCTTTGTCTCCAGTTTGCAGGCATATGCTCACACCTGTACATGCATATATACACACATGTAAAAATTAAGAACTCGGATCCACCTATAAGAGAAAATTCTGCATTTGCCTCTCTGAATCTAAATTACTTTGCTTAGTATAATAATTTTAAATTCCCTACTACTATGGTTTATGCTCAGTGGTCATATTATTAAACCTAAGTACTCATATTTTTGTGCCCACCCCTTCATCAGAGAAACTTCTTATGGTTGTGGCAGAAGCTAATACAGAAACCCATAACCAGCCAGAGTGCTAAGAAAAAGTAAGTCCAGGAGAGTCAAATGATGGGAAGATGTACAACAGAAAGACATCTTCTTGACATAACACAATCATTACAGTAATGAACTTATTGCAGCTGTGGTTATAGGTATAAAACCCAATCAAAGTTAGCCCCCATCGACATATCATTATGGATGGAGGGATTCCATGAAGCATGATCCCTCTCTGAGAGACTGTTGGCAGTTCATGGCTGTTGAAAGATTTTTTTTTAATTCTGAAAGTTGTCTCCTCACTCTGCTGATGCTTCATTCTGCTTCAAAATATATGCTTAATTTCACAGAACCCTATTTGTCACTTTCTGTATTTTCTGTGATAATAAAATCTGTTTCAGGAACCCTGAAACCTATGCTTTCCTTTACGTATACCTTAAAGACTTCCCTTATGTATGCCTCTAGCAGTGTCAAAGTTCCCTCCATTATTTGGTAAAGAAGCTGTTCTTTTTTGTCAAAAATTAGGTGTTTCTGTCTGTGAAGGTTTATCCCTGTAGTCTGTATTCTATTTCAATGGTCTAAATGTCTGCTTTTGTGTAAGTTCCATGAAGTTTCTTTTTTTTATTCGTTGACAAATCCATATCTATGGATTTTTACCCCTATTACCCTCTCTCATCCCCTTCTCACTTTTGTGCTAAACCTGTTCATTCCAACAAGTTCTCAATCCTACTTTCAAGAATTTTGCTATTGCTATTTGTTTTTATTGTCTGTTTGTTTTTTTGTGACCTACTAAATATAATTAGTGTTGCTTGCATGGGTTTAGTTGGGAGGATATTAACCATACTGTGAGCATGTTAGTAACTGCTACAATACCAAATGTAATGACTTCTTCTCCTACAGCATCTAATTACCACTGTTAGTTCCTCAGAGAGCTATGCTATTTCAAACACCTCTGCCTATTTATAATGGAATGCTTACTGATCTCATTTTGTGCCATTTTTCAGTCTGAAACCACAGTTGCTGTGACTTCATAGGTGAAATAGCCATACCACATTTGGAAGACAGAGGACGGTGTTTCACAGAGTTTACCCCACAAACCAGCATTTATTTTCTTTCTGCTAGCATTTTTGCAGTGTTCCTTTGGAACCTTGGAAGGGAAATACAGATTTTCCATTTAGAGATGAGTTGTCAGCAGTCAGTTATTGTCAGCTCTTTGACCAGTGACAAGTCTCCATGTTGTTACCCACTGGAAACTTCCTTTCCTTTCCCGCCCTCCCCCCCTCCCCCCCCCCCCCCCTCCCTCCCGCCCCCCCCCCCTCCCTCTCTCTCTCTCTTTCTTTCTTTCTTTCTTTCTTTCTTTCTTTCTTTCATTGTTTGTTTGTTTGTTTTGTTTTTCGAGACAGGGTTTCTCTGTGTAACAGCCCTGGCTGTCCTGGACTTCCTTTGTACACAAGCCTGGCCTCAAACTCACAGAGATCTGCCTGCCCCTGCCTCCCAAGATGCTGGTATTAAAGATGTTTGCTACCATTGCCAGGCTAAACAAGGATGAGAGACACACTAACATATGGGTATAAATGTAAATGTTTAGGGAAGATATGGTAGTTTATTCCTTTAATCCAAGCATTATGGAGGCAGGGACAGCTCTGAGTTTGTGGCCAGGTCTGGTCTACATATCTAGTTCCAGACTAGTCAGATCTACACAGTGAGATGCTTATCTTAAAAAAAATGAAATCTACACATATCCATAAATCAGCATAATAATGTTTATTTAGCAAGACAGCTTCCTCAGTAGAAGTAGAAGCTTCCTCCCTTGCACTCATGACTTTGTTAACTACGGAGTATTAACCAGTATTACAGTACCAGGCATGGATTCTCGCCTGTGAAATGGGCTTCAAATATGATTAAAGCCGTTCATTCCCCAAGTAGCAGTCATTCTGATATTGCAACGTTAGGTAAATATTTTCTGACATGCCAATAATGTAGTTCACAGAGTTCACAGCTTCCTAAAACCATTAATAGCTTTTCTTTCTCCAGTAGCCTAAATAGCACCCTTTTTGCACTATGAGAGGTAGCTAGGAAGAAGGGAGCTTTCAGCTAGCTGTCAGCTTGATTGCTTTGGGTTCTGTGACCAAAATATCAAAGTTCAGAACGTCTTTAGTCATAGGGACCTTTTGTTGTTGTTCTGGCAAATGACCAAGAGCAATAGGAATTAGATGTATTCCTTGAGGAACCACTGTAAGGCACCTGATGTCTGGCACTAAGAGGTGTGTGTGTGTGTGTGTGTGTGTGTTACTTGTTTCATTCTTTTAAATTTATTTTTTAATTTTGTGTGTGTGTATTCATTATCCATTTATATATTCATGGACATATAATCTGGTCTGATTTCATTTCTTAGCTATTCTGAATACAGCCACAATGAACATGAATGTGCAAATATCTCTGTGGTGGAATATGGATCTCTTTTGTTATGTTCCCAGGAATGGTAGAAGTCACACAGTACTTCTAGTTTTCAGTTTTTAAGAAACCTCCATGTTGATTTCCATAGTAGCTTCACCAGTTCCACCAGTTCACACTTCCACCAACAGTGGATAAGCTTTCTTTTCCCCATATCCCCACCTGGATTTGACAAGAAAACAACTGGCACTAAAAGCTATTGAAGATGCGCCATATGTTTAAGGGTTTAAGGATACGTTAAAGTTAAAAGGCCTACTAGGGGAAAGCATAATGGTACTCTGTATATGCTTCAGTAGCCAAGAAGTCCCTGAAACTCGAAACTGGTTTGAGTGGATTCATTCAGAGTTGACCACTACTTCCTGTTTTCTCTTTCTTTTTTCTTTTCTTTTCCTTTCTTTCTTTCTTTCTTTCTTTCTTTCTTTCTTTCTTTCTTTCTTTCTTTTTTGACTGCTTTTTTTAGGGCCCTGGGCTGCTGGTCCATCTGGAAGGACCATTACCACCTATTTTTACAATTATTAGTTTTATTGAGCCTCCCACCCAAACTATTTTCATCATGTTTCCCAGGTCATGAAGATGATCTGTCTGGAATGACCATCGCCACCTAGTATTGTTCCTTATAGGCTAGTTATTCCTTCCAAAAGTTAACCTTCTGCCTCATAAAATTATCAGGTTTTCTGGTAATGTAGACTGTAGACTGAGAGGAAACCATGTACTTTTATTAATGCAATTTCAAAGTTCCAAACATCCTTAAAACAGGAAAAATGCCTCTCACCGTAGTCTACTAACAAGGTAGCTAGCTCAGCTTAGAGTTAAGGTGTATAGGACTGATGGGCTGGGACATTTCTAAGTGGTATACATGTTAGACACGCTTTCTGATTCCAAGGCTTATTTTACTTAAATTTATGTTCAAATAGATAATACAAACATGGGGCTCAACATTCAAAATGCAAGGGTTTATCTAATCAGAGATTTAGGGGGCAAGAAACATGATGGAACGAGCCTGGAAGAAATCCACAGAGCAGGGACTGATGTTGGTTCATGGATACAAAGATATTTTGGCATTATGTCTTGTCAGTAAGATTCTTGTTTTCCCAGTGCCGAGATTAAATCCAAGCCACTGCACCTTTTGGTAGTGAGGTCATCCTGGGAGTGGAACTCATTTGCAGTTATTTTTCTCCACCACTGTTTTTCCTATATTCTTACTTCCTGTTATCTAAGACTAGTTCAAAACAAGAAACATGCTGGACAATAAGAGCAAAAGATTCCAAGGGATGACAACAGGAAAAATACAAAGGGAGATTGAAAACCATCTGGCAGCAGAGCACTTTCCCATAGGCTCCACCACTGCATCATACATTTCATGCAAACATGCCCTTACAAGTGCGTCACTGGAGGATTTTTCTTGTAGAGGAAACAGTTTAGAATTTGTTGGAATAAATGAGAATTTTTATTCATAATCCAGCATTGCAAGCCCCCATCCCCAAAAGCTTTTCTATCTTGAGCCCCTCCCCTACCTAACCAGCCCACTTCAGTGGGCGGGGGAGTTTAGTGACGAAAGTGTAAATACTACTTGTTTGCTACCCTTCCGCCCGGCAAGGCGACAGCTTTTTCTCCTGACGCCACAGCGTGAAAACCCAGTATGTATTTCGAAATGGAAAGACATGCCTAAGAAGGAAGCTGAAACCGACATTTGGTAATCGTCTGCTTCCCGGTGTTTGGCGCTTTTTCCCTAGTTCGGCATCAGAACCCAAGTGTCGCAGTATGCGCCACGCGCAGCACTCTCAACTGGCAATCTTATCACTCCACTTCCCTAAGCCGGAACTCCTTAAACAAGTCTAGCTCCTCCCACTGCGGGCCTCCGTAATGACGTAGCCACGCCTAGTGCGTCCCGGCGGATGTAGAGGCGTTTAGTCGCTTCGTGAGAGACCGGAGAGAGAGGAGTGGGTACGGAAAGGTGGTAGAATTTGCTAATCATGGCCCTTCATCTTGTCCTGCGTCCCAAGCTCCCGGCAAGCCCCTAAATACAGCCGCCGCCATTGTCTCTGCTCCCTGGGCCTGATTGCTGATTGCGTTTGCCTGCCTCCTTTCTGTACGGCAAGGCAGCACCGGAGATAACGCAATTAAGAAAACAGCCTTGGACTCAAACAGAACAGGTTAGTAAGAAGGAGGGCATTGCTTGGGGTTGTGGATGCGGGTTCCATGATTGGTGCGGGATTCGTGACCTGATTTTAGGAGGCGAGTGTTGAAAAGACTAGGGAGGATGATAAAAAGCTATCTACGTTTCAGTAAACTCCCATCATCATGGTCGGGAAGGGAGGTGGATGCAATGGCAACATCTACTGGGGAGATGGCTTACTTGTCAGAGAAGCGGAGGACTACCAGTGCTGATGAAGACATTTGTCTGAGGAGTCTTGAGAATCAGGGAGGAGGTATACAAAGGTGTTATAAATGTGGAAATATTAAATCTTGTATTGGGTATATTTGAAGATTGTTTTCACATTCTGGTTGCTTATCTGACCATTAATTAACTACATCTTACTCACTGTGATTTCATTTGATTTAGGACTAACGCACATGTATTTGTGTTGATAAATTTTCTCCCTGGTTTGCATTTCTCCAGGTTTCAGGGCGTCAGATCACGTCAGATCAAAAGGGGAGGGAGAAGATAAACAAAACTGACCTGATTTCTGTACAGTGGGAAAAAGCTGCAAGAATAGGTAGGGTTCTAGAATAATTTCTACATCTCCTCTTTTCCAGCCTTCCAGAAATGCCCTTCGTTACCCCAACTATGTTGCAGAATGTTGCAGAATGTGATAGGTGTGTGTGTGTGGGGGGGATGATCATAAGAATGTGTAAGAAAATTGAAAATGATACTTTTCGTTATTTCCCCAGCTTCCTGTTATTGTCAGGCATTTCATCCCTATTGCCACCACTACGGCCGACTGTGCAGAGATGATTTAGTTGTCTCTTCATGGAAATTATCAGGCTTTAAGAATATAGCAGAGGAACATGGAGATTTCTGGGTGTCATGTGGGGGTGGCAAAAGAAAGGGAATCAGAGAATTCTTTACCAAACAAGTATCTGTGTCCAGCAAGCACTTATTCCTTAAGTACTGTTTTCTAAATTATACTCAGTAGTGATGTTCTCCTGTTTGTGGATTTCCTTTGGTGGACACATCCAGAGGGTTGTATAACTGTTGCCTGTTGTGAACATTTGTAAAATAACTGACTGTGAAGTTAGGAGATAATGAGGAGGAAATTATACTGTTTCTAGGGTTAGTGTGAAGACAGACAAGGGTCCCTTAGACTAGAAAATCACATCCTTTTCTTTTGTCAGTTTCAGTGACCTCCAGCCGGTCTGTGGATTCACGTAGGAGTCTTGGTCTACTTTAGAGATAGATACAGGATGGAAACATCTTCCCCTCATGCCCTCTTCCTCGTCCTGCTCTAACACTTCATTATTAATCTGTTTTTCAACTAGGGGATTACCCAAACAGTCACTGAAGAGGACAACGGTGGCCCCTAAGGGAGGAGGAGGAGGAACAGCTTTGAAGCTGGATAATGGGAGGAGAGGAAGACCAGGAAAGGAAAAGCTAGACAAACTGTCTGAGAAGGACAGGGACCAAGGTCTGTATCCAAAGAGCTTAGTTTCTCTATCCTCTGTATCTGTCTGTAGGTCTGCCAGATCTGCTGCAGGACTTGTCACCAATAGAAGCAGAGAAAGGAGGAGAAAATTCATTCTGACGAGCACAGGTTAGTATGAACGTGGGGACTCCTTGAGTAAGACCTGTAGGATGGAATAGTAAAGACTTGGTTGGCTCCAGCCCAGGTCAGCAGACAGCCTTGGAATTCTGCAGCCTCTTGTGTCCGTCCAGCTTTCCTATTCTCTCTGCCCTTATTCGTGTCTGCAAAGACAGTTGGTAGCATATGGAGGTGTAGACAGTGGGTAACCTGAAAGAAGGAGTTGGTTACTTGTCTTCCCCATAGAGCACTGAATTTCCATCCTTAAGTATGTCTCTGTGCTAATCAGCATGAGGAGAAAGAAAATTGGAAGAGACTTAAAGCCCCATTTCCTTCCTCCACCCCTAGGTCCAACTTCAGTGACAGATCTGATGGCCTTGGAGTGGCTGAAGACCACCACCCTCCACAGGCCTGCGCCCAAGCACAGCTATCCTTTATCTTGAGTGAGCTTCCTCAGCGTGCTGTCTATATAATTGGCAGAAACTGTAGTTGGAAAGGGGCCTGAATGACTCCTGGACTTTATATGAATACACCTACTTGGGGCTGACTTTTGGGCAAGGCTGAGATAGGGGCATATTTAGCTTTATCTTTCTCTTGAACCATGATTGGCTCTAAAACTAAAAGAAAAGCTAGAGAAGAGTCAGGGGCTTCCTCAAAACCTGGAACCAATAGCCCTGCCAATGCTAAAGGAAAAGCCAAGAGTCAGACCAATAAAGCGGTTAAGGCAGAACCAAAAGAAGAATGGGGAAACCAGGCTCAGGCTAGGGATCAAGCAGTGGCCAGGACACAGCCAGCAGTTTCCACTGAGCCCAAGACTGTGACATGGAAAGTAAAAAAAAAGAAAGATAAGACTAATAGTAGAGTCATGGCTCAGGCTAAGACGGAACTCCTGGCAGAGCCGAGTTTAGTACCTCACACAAAGTCAGATGCTTTGTCTACATCTGTGGTCATTACTGTAAGCAAGTCTGAAGTCAAGGTTGACACTGGAACTGAGGCATCTGTTAAGGGCTCTGCCAAAGCTACTGATAAGCGTAGTATTAAGCACAAACCTGAGTCAAAGAAAGAGGTCTGTGTCAGATCCAGGGCTGGGGACAAGGCTAGTACTGTCATCAACACCACTGACGAGGATGAAGATTATGTGTGCTCCTGGTTTTGGACTGGAGAAGAGCCTAGTGTAGGGTCCTGGTTCTGGCCTAAAGAGGAAAATGCTCTTCAAGTTTATCAGCCTCCACCAAACGTTGAGGAAGAACCTGAACCCCCTGATACATTCGACTTTACTTTAAAAAAAAAAGCTGCAGCATGGTTAAGGGGCAGGTTTATTGTCCTAGTCCCAGTTGAGGAACCCCAGCCGTCTTTACCTCCAGAAGGGAACTGGACTCTGGTTGCGACCTTAATTGAAACTCCTCTGGGTATTCGGCCTTTGACCAAGATTCCACCTTATGGTGGACCTTACTTCCAGACTTTAGCTGATTTAAAAAACCAAATCCGGGAAAAAGAAAAGTATGAACCCAATCCAAAGACCTGCCGCTGTAAATCACGTACCTTTAGTTTAGAGCCTGTTGAGTTTGATAAACTTGTTGCCCTACTTAAGTTAACTAGGGATCCGTTTATTCATGAGATAGCTACCATGATAATGGGTATCAGTCCTGCTTACCCATTTACTCAAGATATCGTTCATGATGTTGGTGTCACTGTTATGATTGAAAATTTTGTCAATAATCCAAATGCTAAAAAATACCCTAGAAATTTAAATTTAAATGCCAACCCTGACGCCCCTGAAGAAGTGAAAGAGATGGAAGCACATGTAAATAAAGTTTGTAGGGATATACTCTCTTGTCCTTTGAACTGCTCCGTGCAAGTGGAGGAACTAAAGCTGTTAGTGAGCTTGAGTGTGAAATTTGATTATCACCACGTGGTTATCTATTATGTTCGCTATTTCATCTCATTGTTAAACAAAGGAAGTGTCAAAATAAAGTTTCAGATTTTAAGAGTTATTCTGTGTTTGTCAAAAAATCAAGCCAATATAAGAGAACTGATCAGTGCTGAAGTACTGTCCTCACTGGTTGCTCACTTTCACAAGAATGAGTCAAAGGCTAATATTCTTCATATCATTGAAATATTTGAGAATATAAATTTCCAATTCAAAAAAAGGGTAAAGCTATTTACTAAGGAAATGTTCACTAAATCTGAACTTATTTCCATATTTCGGGAGGCAAAAGAGTTTGACCAGAAACTCCAAGACTTAGCAGACCACAGTGACCCTGACGTGAGAGATAAAGTCGTCCGATTAATACTCAAACTCTAAATAGCTGTATATTCTCACAAAGCCTTGAACATTTTTGTCTTTCCAGTATAAATTGAATGCTTATTATAATTATAAATTTGATACTTATGCTCTCTGTGTTGATGGAGGCCATTTTCTGGATGCTACTCATCTTGAGAGATTGAATAGTTGCTGGTTTTTATTGTGCTATATAATATAAATTAAGATATTTTTGGAATTTCTGTAATGTAACCCAGTACTGAACCTATTCGTTCTAAATAAGCTATATTTCTGTGCATTCTATTGATATAAGTGTATTTTCGTATTCCATTTATGTGTTTTTAATAAAGTTGCATGCTAAACGCAATGAAAACATTGTTCCAGTTCTTTAGTTGAAATGTAGTCAGAGGTGAACAATGTAAAGAAAGCCAAAATTGTTTTCTGTCCATTTACTGATGGGGGTGGTACAAACAAACAGATTCACAAATTGACAGATCTTTCAGTTTCAACATGTTCAGGGAATACAGTCAACCATTCCGTGACCAAGAAGACAGGACTGTGCTTCTGGGTGGCTGGAGGTTGTAGATGGCAGGGTTTCTGTGGAGGAATGATACTGAGTCCAGACAGACTTAGGAGGAGAATACAGACACCTTCACATCACTATTGAGTCCTTGAACTTGTACTTGGCTTGTACATCGTGTTCAATTATGGACAATGGTGGGAAGTACAGTTCTAAAGGGACACAGCCACACTGTATCCTTATTAGCCCTTTTCCTATCCAGGAATGTCAGATTTACTACTTCCAATGAGGTTTTCTAACCCTGCCATCGTGGGCCTCAGAGAAGGGCTCCGGATCACCTACAGGAACTGATATGGATAACGCTTCCTCTACTTTGGTGGTTGTTGGTTTTCATCCTTTCTTTTGTTTTCTGGCCAATACTTTTGACTTGGTGATTTATATGTATTCTTGATCACAGGCTCTCGTTTGTTCTGATTCTTAAGTGTCAGAGCATGGCTATATGTGTGACACACCCACAGCATATCAGAGTCCTTCAGCACTGATTAGTTAGAAAGACATTAATCTCCATACTACCACTGTCCAGCTTATCTTCACTTTACTGTTTGAAGCCATGTTTATTCTATCTCAGCCTCCTGTTTATAGAACAAGCTAGGTCCAGAGCAGAGGCTAATGGTATAGAACAACAGATGGTGATCTGATACCACCTTTGTCTTCCCCTACTCCCCAGATCCTTTGCTGCTGTTCTTCTCAATTTACTGCCCAGAATTGGGAGTGACAAAGATTATAATCTCTGGAAGAATTGTGTGTGTGTGTGTGTGTGTGTGTATGTGTGTGTGTGTCTGTGTGTGTCTGTGTGCGTGTGTGTGTGTGTGCATGTGCGTGTGTGTGTGTGTGTGTGTTCAGACAAATAGCTGCGATCATGATCTTTCTTTTGGCCTTTTCATGCATTGGGGGAAGGTGTAAAAGTATCAGCAAGCTGGAATGTATCCTAAGTTTTAACCACTAATCCTCGTTTAATTTCTATGAAGGTCAGATGTGAACCTATTTCTCATATTTCTAGTAATAAAAATGAAGGATAATTGTCCATATTTGTAATTTAGGATGTGGGGGAAAGCAGTGGTGGGGTTTTTTTTTTTGTGCAGTGTACCACTTTAATTTAGAAGGATTTTGAAGTTCAATGTAACTTTTTAATTCACAGATCTCCCCTAGCCTATAATACCATCTGTGAATACTCCTCTCAGTGGAGATCTTCCCAGTGCAGTTGGACCAAATCCTTTGGAAACAGTCTATATCTCAAATGCCCTGTGGAGTACACTCTTAATCAGGTAATGGCTTGGAATTTCCCAATATCAGCTAAGGACAAGGGTGAGTTTGGGATTTGTATATATTGGTACCAAAGGAAGAAATCAGTCTTCCTGCTTGAATGGTAATTTTAAGAGTCAAACTCGTCTCCCATAGTTTCTGACATGTCATTATTTGTACACTTAAATTGTTCCCACGGTTGGGCTATTATGACCAATGCTTCAGTGAACATTGAAGTAAGAGTACCTGTTGGAGTCCCCAATTTCTTCCTAGTGAAACTTAGTAACCATTTATTAGCTTCTCCCTCATAATCTCCCTAGCCTTTTATAACAATAATTCTACTCTCAACTTCTTTGAGCACAACCTTTTCTGACTGTATATATGTGGAGATGATAAGGCATTTGCCTTTCTAGAGCTGGTTTATTTCATGTAATAGTGATCTCTGGTTCCAGTCCTGTTGTTAGGAATGGCAGAATGGCATGCTTTTGTGACTGAATAATTTTTTCTTCTGTATATGAAATAACAACGTTTTCCAATCATCAAATTTTGGATATGTAGGTTTCCCCCTTAATTTTTAAATGTAGTTATTTGGAGAATTTTCTAATGAAATTTTTGTAGCTCCTGATACAGTCTAGATATCAAACCTCTGCCAGATGTATGAATTGTAAGTATTTCTCCTTATTAGACTCTCTTGCCTGTTTCTGCACTCTGTGATTTCCTTTACTGTGCAGAAACTTTAGTTTGATGTAACCTCATTTTATGTTTGCTTTTATTTCTTGTGCTTTTATGGGTCTGTCCAAGATTTCCTGTCAGTTCCAATGCCCTAAAACATTTTTTTTAAAGTTAACTTTGAGGAGGTTCATAGTTTTAGGTTTTACATTTAATTCTTTAATACATTTTGAGTTGCTTTTTTATAACTGTTGGGAGATAATTGATTGTAATTTTGAAGATAGTCTTCTGCCTTTGGCTATCAAAATTTCCCAGCATCATTTATTACAAAAAGTGTCCTTTCCTCATTATGTCTTCTTAGCAACTTTGTTGGAAAACAGCTGATTGTAGATGCATAGGCTTATTTCTAGACTATTACATGTAGTTGGTCTGGGTGTACATTTTATGTCATACCATACTATTTTTTTTTAATCACTTTAGCTTTGCAGTTTGTTTTGAACTCAGGAAATATAGTGCCTTTGTTCTTTTATTCAGCATATATTTGGTTTCTTGGTGACTTTCATGGTTTCATGTGATTTTATTACTGCAGTTTTCTAGTTCTGTATAGAACATCTTTATTGTTACAGGGATTGAATTAGATTTGTAAATCACTTTTGCTAGTACATTTTAATAGTGTTTATTCTTCCAGTCCACGAACACAGGGGGTGTTCTCATATCGAGATCTTTCATATAATTTGATTTCATTTATTTTTAATAGTTTACTTTTATAGGTATTGCAAATGGAATTACTTTCTTGTTTTTTATTTTAGGTAATTTTTTGCATGCTAGTTTTACAGTCTTCAACTTTCTAGAATGTATTGGCTCATTCTAGTAGGTTTTTTTTTTTTTTG
This sequence comes from Grammomys surdaster, assembly GCF_004785775.1. Taxonomy (NCBI): domain Eukaryota; kingdom Metazoa; phylum Chordata; class Mammalia; order Rodentia; family Muridae; genus Grammomys; species Grammomys surdaster. Next base: position 78,775 of record NW_021604717.1, read on the forward strand.
GTGGAGTCTTTTGGCGATTTTCTATATCTAGATCATGTTATCTCCAAATAGAAACAGTTTGACTTCTTTTTCAACCCAAATGAATGCTTGTTTGTTCTAGATCTTAGAAAGCACAGTCTTTTCAGCTTATTTTCTTTGACTTTAATGTGAACTTATAAAGGTCTTATTATGTTGTAGTATATTTCTTCTATTCCCAATTTTTCAGTGCTATTATAAGGGGATGTTGAATTTTATCACATGTATTTTCCACATTGATAGGTTCATTTGGTTTACCGTCCTTCATTTTTGTTGGCGTGGTTTATCAGTTTATTAATTTGAATGCCTTGAACCATCTTGTATTTGTGGAATGAGTCCAACTTTGTCATACTAAATATGCTGTAGAGTTTAGTTTGCTTCTCTTTTGTTAAGTAATTTTTCATCTATATTGATCAAGCATATATTAGCCTGCAGTTTAGTCTGTATATTATTGTGTGGATAATGCTGACCTCACAGACATAGGTTTAAGCCATTAAGAAAGTCTTTATTAGCTGCCTGGCAACTACACTGGGTGTTTGAGATCCCAGTATAGCCCTGAGCCTTTTTAAAGGTAAGCTTTTAGATACAAAAACCATGCCCTGGCTAGGCATACTTCAATTAACAAGAGCAATTAGTCAGAAAGCAAGGTTAGTACATGTAGAGACTTTCCCAGAACTATGGACTTTGCTGGATTAGGCTTTTGTTTTAATTTTGGCTGATGGTATTGTCTCCATGCTGAGTTTTGTGGGATGAATGGTATTTCCAACATGGAGTCAGTTGTGCTAAGGTATGGGGTCCTACTAAGGTTTGGGGCCCTATTACATTCTCCACAGGTCTTAGTGAATGTGTCAAATCATGTACTCATTCTGCTCTAAAGAAGTGTAGTTGGTCCTAAGGTACATTAATTTTATTGAACTGATACATAATTGGCCATGAATTTTAAGATGCAGGGGCCTGCCATTAATCCAATCAGAATTAAAGGTTTAGCCAGTGCTGATAATGGAATAGTTAGCCAGGGGATCAAGAGGACAGAGACTGGTACTAATTATTTGACTTATTTCATTGTCTCTTTCTCTTTCTGAGATTTTTCCCAACCATGGCAAGATTTATTTCTAATTACCCCATATCAAGTAGCATAGAAATGACAGGTTTTTCCAAAAGCAATACGTAGTCCTCCTTTGTATGTCCAATCTCAGAATAGAATACTTGGTCTGAGAAACTCAGAAAGTTTGTGGACCACAGATGAGTAGCCTGGTGAAGGTCAGTTATTAGAATCCTGCCAGTTATTTCCTGGAGAATGATCTTTCCCTCTGATGGCCTTCATCTACCTGTCGGTTTAAGCTGTCCATTTCTTCTCTACCATGAAAACTCAGGCAGCACTGGGTCAGAGTATGTCATCAGAATATCAGTAGGCCCCACTGGTCTTAGGGCTCTTTGTAGGACAACCAGGTCAATGGCCCAGCAATAGAAGACAGAACTTGATAAGGGAAGCCAAATAACCACGTTCAGGGCCTAGGTCTGTGTATATGGTGGTGTACTTTCTTTTCCCCATCTGAAAGCCTGGGTCAGATCGACAAGTTCTGCTCTCTGGGCTAAGGTGCTTGTCTTGGGCCCAAATCTTTTCAGTTAAAGTAAGTACTGCAGCTCCCACATACTTGGTTTCATCTTTCATGACAGTCATGGATGAGCATCTGTAGGTTGTCATCAGATAGGAAGGTATTGATGGTGGTGGTGGTTTTCTTAAAGCCTTATTCTAGGGTGAGGCAGGAATAGGGCCTGATAGGGGTTCACACAGGCACTAGACAGCGAAGCATTCTGATGTTCCTCAGAGGAGGGTTTCAGCCACATCATGGGGGTACTCTGAGTATATGATCATGATCCAGAGTTAACTTGTTTGCTTGTTTGTTTTTTCCAGTAGATTAACAGCAACCGCCACTGCTCTTAAGACAGGTGGACCATCCTGTGGCTGCAGTGTTCAACCATTTGGACAGGTATGTCACAGGGCATTTCCATGGATCCAAAGTTTGGGTTAAAACCTCTTTTGTCTTTTGTTTCATGGACAGATGATGAGGTTTTGAGCTATCTGGGAGTGCTAGAGCTGGACTCAATGTCAGAATTGCTTGTAAAGCCTCAAATGTCTTTTGTTTAGTCTCAGTCCAGATTAGGACTCAGTGCCCTCATGTTGTGCTGGTGTATAGAAGCCTTGCCTCTGGTATCTAGAAGCAGCAATAGCTAGCTGCACCTAGATACTCTCAAACCTGTCTCTTAGTCTTTGGAATTGGGATCTGAAGAATGGCAGCAATCCTGCTCCTAGACAGGTTCCTTTTGCCTCCCCTCAACTGGTATCCAAGATAGATAGACTCTAATGTACAAAGTCAGGCTTTCTCAGCTAATATTCTATAACCCAAGGTTTGTAACTCTTAGCAGCAGTCCCTCAGCAGCCCTTTAATTATCTATTTTACCAGGAAACCTCTGATAGAAGGGCAAGAATTCAGCTCTTAGTATCTCATCAAACAGTGTTGGCAAAATTTTTAAATCTTCAGGGACATCTTATCCAGGTATATTGACTCCTTTACCCTCCGTCTGGGTCTGTCCATTTAAAAGCAAAGATGGGCTGACTCACCTCTGCCAATGAGAGACTGAAGAATGCATCTTTCAGGTCCAAGACAATATATATCTGTTTCTCTGGCGAAATCCAACTCAGGTTTCTTTACAGGCAGGCAAGGTGTATTCCAGGGTGACTGGCAGGGCACCAAGATGCCTGTCTTTCCACCCAGGGAATATGGACTGCAATTTCCCTTTTTTGTTTCTAAGGTCCATGAATATTGTTTAATCTGGATGGCTCTGAGATTGATCCCTGGTGTCTTGAGATCTGGTTTCTGGGGATCTCAGTTGAACCTCCAGAAAGGATGTAGGGTATCCACTAGAGAAGACTGGGTTTTAAGCCAATAGGATGTCTTTATTAACTGACAGGTAACTATACTGGGTGTTTAGGATCCCAGTATAACACTGAGCTTTTCTCAGGATGAGCTTTTAAGCATAAAAATTGTGTCCTAGGTTGAGATACCTTAGTTAACAAGAACAGGTATCCAAAAGCATAACTACAGAAGCCAAAAAGCAAGTTAATACATTTAGACTTTTCCAGAATTATAGACTTTGATGGATTAGGCTTTTGTTTTCATTATGACAGGTTGCGCTGTCTATGTACTGAGTTTTGTGGCCTGAATCATACTTCCATCATGGAGTCAGTTGTGCTAAGGTCTGGGGGTCTGTTATAGTAATATTCTTTGCAATAATCACTTTTTTTGTACTTTTGAAATAAGCAGGTTAGTTGGTATGAGTTCTTAAATTGTTTCATAGAATATAAGTCATGTGATCCTAGGTTTTTCTTTGATGGGAGGCTATCTGTTAGTAATTCAGTCTCTACTATTCTGTTTTCCATTATTCTACTTTGCAAAGGTATACATATCTACAAATTGGCCCATTTATTCTAAGTTATCAAATTTCTTAGCATACATTTGTTTCTAATACTTCTAATGATCCATGTGGTGTGAGTTGTAAAGCTTCCCTTTTTGCTTTATAGAGTATTTGACATTCTCTTCCTTAGTTTATCTAAGGGTTAGTCCATTTGCTTTATTTTTAAAGAGCCAACTCTCATTTATGGTTTTTACTTTATTCCATATTTACTTATGCTCTGATACTGTTGCTTCCTTGTGCCAATTTGGGGTTTGATTTAAGGTTAGTGGTTAGCCATCATTTGCATTTGCATTGATTGCATCTTTGCATCATTTGCATTTTTTATAGATTTTTTCTGTACTTTATTGACTTTGGTTACTACAACCCTCTTTAATAGTGCTTTTTCTATATCGTAGACATCATTATCTGGACATTATCTCAAGAAGTATTTTAATTTCCTTCTTGAAATCTTCTTGGACCTAGTGGTTGTTCTGCTTGTGTTCTGAAAATTCTGTTTATTTGTATAGTTTCTAAAGTTTTTCTTGTCATTGATTTCTAATTTTACTAAATATGATTAGAAAAGATACTCCTTATCATTTTAGTCCCTTAAGACTTCTGATTGCAATGCTTGGAATTGAACTCTCCATATATATATATATATATATATATATATATATATGGAGAGAGAGAAAAAAAGAGAGGGAAAGAGAGTGAGAGTGTTGTGGTGGTGGTGTTTGTTTGAGGCAGGGTTTTGTGTAGCCTAGTCTGGCCTGAAATTTACTGTGTAGCTGCTGTAGATGATCCTGAACTCTGCAGATGCTTTTCCTTCAATTCACTCGGAGTGCGTGCCATTACAGCCTGGTTTATGCAGTGCTGAGGATCAAACAGGGCTGCATTCTGTCCACTCAGCTTTATCACCATTCTTGAGGCTTGGTTTTATGTCCTATCTGTCAATATATTCTGGATAATTTTCTATGTGCTGTTGAGAAAAAAAATTGTATATTGAGAAGCTGTAAAGTGGAATTCTCTAGCAATGTCGCTTAGATCAAGTTGCTGTAGTGTGTGGTTTAACTCTTGTGTTTGGTTTTCTTTTACCAGAATCTAAGATTTCAGTGTTTGCCACTCTACCAAGTTTGCATAAGACAGATTGAAGATTTATTCAAGGCCAGTCCTGTGGAAAAATACAGGAGAATTTCCTGTTTCAAATCTCAGTCTTCAGTTTAACCATTGTAACTTCTTTTATGCAACACAAAATGAATTACAATGTGATGTTAGGCAGGAGAAGTCCCAGAGTTAGGCAAGATCTCCAGAGACTTGTTCTCTTCTTAGAATGTAGCTCCTAGGGCTGGAGAGATGATCAGTGGTTAAGAACGCTTGATTCTCCTGCAGGCCCCAGTTCCAAGCACACACATGGCCCTCTGTCGCCATCTTCTGGCCTTTTCTGGCATTGCATGTTACTTAAAATCATTAAAAAAACAAAACAAAACAGGCCATCCAAATCTCTACATTTTCTTTTCAAGCACACTACTTTTCTTCAGTTTAATTTTGAACTGAAGAGAGAAAAGTTTTATAGTGGCTTGTCTACTGAATATAGAATACCTTGTGAACAGGATGAGTCGTTAAAGCTTAGGGAAAGGATTGGGGAGGTGAGAGGAAAGTAATAGTTCTTTCCTGGTTTGTCTGTCTGTTTCTAAAACTAGGGAGTTAAAGTTCCATACCATTGTACTGTATTTTTCTCATGTTAGGGCTTTTTATACTTACTCTCTATATTTGGGCACATAATATTATTTCTCTTGTGGCACTGATCTTTTTAGCATGGACCTTCCTGGTCTCTTGTGGTGCTTTGATTTAAAGGCTTCTAGCTAATAAAATGCTACTCTTGCTTTTTATGGATTTAATTTGTGTAGAACATTCAATTTCATACCTCTACTTTCATTCCATGTGTATACTTCGAAGTGAGGTGGATTTTTGGTAGGATACAACTAGTTGGCTCCTGTTATTTTTAAATCCATATAGTAGTTCTTGTCTCTTAATTGGATAATTTCATTTTCGTATGTTCATGACAGTGCTGACAAGTTAAGTCTTTGGTCCAACCATTCTATGACTTGTTTTCTATTTTCTTTGTGGTTCCTCTCTTTCTCGGTCATGATGTTGCTCTATAGTTGGGATTTATTCCGTTTTTAATTCCTTGTTTATTTTTGTTCTATATGCATTTTTTTTATTTGTGGGTAGCTTGAGAGTTAAAAAATAGTGTTTTTGATTATAACAAGGTATTTTTAAATAACATCAACTTAACATGACCATAATGATGACAGTAGAGCAGGAGCACAAGAGAAAGGAATTAATGTGAAAATGACACTTACATTCCAGGTTTCCAGTTTCCATTTTTGATATGTCATTCAATACCTTTCTATATTTGTCTATCCCTAGCATGTATGGTTCTCTTTGAAATTATTTTGCTTTTAGTCATTTGCTGAAGCTATGAATGGTTTATTTACCATTCTTAGAGATTAGAGCATTTTGAGTTTATTTTTATAATTTTATACTGTTTTTTTGCTTCCAGTTTTTAAAATTAAATTTTCACACATGTACTTACTGCATACTAACTATACTCTCCCACTCTCTCTTTCTGCTAACCCTGTCTACCACTCTATTTCCTTAGAAATCTTCCCCACATTTCTGTCTACTAGTTTTATTTTGCGACTCACTAAGTTTAAACCAGCACCATCTGTATGAGCGTGGGTGTGGAGCTATCTGCTGGACCGTGGTGGGCTCATCAGTCACCATACAACGGAAGACAGTGTCTCCCCTTCTCCCAGAGTCTATCAATGAGCCCCTCACTCACCCATGACTGAATCTCAGAGCTAGTCTTGTGCAGGTACCAGTTCAGGCAACCACAGTTGTTTCCAGTCATGACTGCCATGGTTGTGTCGGGCCTAGAGGATGACATTTCATTCCTTTACCTTATCTTCTGTTTCTTACTACTACCTAACCCATCTTCCAGAATGTTCTCTGAGTCTTAGAAGATATTGTGTAAATGTCTTATTTAAAGCTGGTCTCTCAATGTCACTTACTCTGCAAAGAGAAGCTTTTGTGATTAAGGCTGATGGTATTTTTGACTACAAGTATAAACATACCGATTTAGAAGGCAATGTGATTCTGTTTCAATTTAGCTGAATAACAGTAATAAGTTCCTTCCTTGGACATATGACTTCCTCAGGTATGTGTTGATATACATGTCCATCTCTGTGTGTGTATACACACACACACACACACACACAGAGAGAGTAAATTAACATGTATGTTATAGAGAAGTATGCAAAAGACAAAACAGAATCATCAACAATCATAATTAGTTTGTTTGAGCATGTCCTTGCTAGCATATGATGATATCTTCACATTAAAAGATTGGATATGTATTCCTGTCATCCTAATGTGACAGGAATCCTAATATCTGTCTTCTTAGATATTCTAAGCAGGCTGTTTCTTTTCTCTGAGCCTATAGTTACTTCCATCATTTCAGCATGTTATAGTGCTGAGCACCAGTATGTTTTCTTTTTTTTTTTTATTGGATGTTTTATTTACATTTCCTATGTTGTCCCCTTACCCCATCCCCCATCCACCCAGGAACCCCCAATCCCCTCACCCCTCCTCCTTCTTCTCTGTGGATGTAACCTCTATCTACCACCCCCACTCCCACCTCCCCACCCTCAAAATTCCCACCCCCTGGGGCATCCAGCCTTCATGAGGCCAAGGTTCTCTTCTTCCACCTATGCCCAGCAGGGCCCTCCACTCTTACATATTCAACTGAAGCCCTGGATCCCTCTCTAAGTGCTCCCAGGCTGGTGGTTTAGACCCTGGGAACTGTGGTTGGTTGGTATTGTTGCTCTCCTCATGGTGCTGCAAATCCTTTCAGCTCTCCTTCAGTCTTCACTCTAATTCCTCCATTGAGAACCCCATGATCAGATCAATGGCTAGTTGTGAGCATCTGCCTCTGAATATGTCAGACTCTTGACGACCTCTGAGGAGACATCCATATCAGGCTCTTATCAGCATGCACTTCCTGACTTCCACATCAGCATCTACCTTTGGTGACTGCACATGGGATAGATACTCAGGTGGAGTGGTCTTGAAACGGCCCCTCCTTCAGTTTCTGTCCCTCACTTTGTCTCCATATTTGCTCCCTTGAGTATTTTGTTGCTCCTTCTAAGAAGGACCGAATCACCCTCACTTGGTCTTCCTTCTTTATGGGCTTCATGTGGCCTGTGAGTTGCATCTTGGGCATTTCAAGGTTCTGGGCTAGTATCCAATAATCAGTGAGTGAATACCATGTGTCTTCTTTTGTGATTGGCTTACCTCACTCAGGATGATAATTTCTAGTTCCATCCATTTACCTAGGAAACTCTCGAATTCATTGTTTTTAATAGCTGAGTAATACTCCATTGTGTAAATATAGTTTAGCAGAAAAGCACGATCTAAGCTTGTTTGTTCTAAGTCTGTAGTTGTTGGATTGTTTCGAATGAACTGGAGGATGAATGAACAGAACAGAATTAGCAGTCTGTCCCCACAGTGTTCTTTCAAGAGCCAGGGTAGGCCCAGATGGCATGTTCACAGCATTGCACTGTGTAGAAGCACCATGGGATTCTGCCCTGATTAGAGCATAATTACTATGCAAGGACTGTCTCTTTCTCCTGTGCAGTAACTACAATGACTTGGCACCTAGCTCCCTTTTTGTATCCCCATGGGAAAATTACTCTGTCTCTGTTATACTGTCTGAGGCTAGAGAAGGAATGCAGTTGGCAACCATGTGGCCACCAGTGACACATTGCTTGGTCTCACTCACAGCCCGCAGGCCACTGAGATCTGCACAGCATAGGAGTAGAACTCAGATCCATCCTACTATACGGGTTGCTTACTGCTGATATAAACCAGTCCTTGAGTACTGTAATTAGCCATAGGTTATGTTTGTCAGAGGGGAAATACAGTCAGTGAGTCTCAAGTCTCTATTTAACACCAGGGTAGATGTAGGGCCTCTAGCTTCTGAATACAGATTTTGAGGATTTATCCAGTTAGGTTTCCCTAACCTAGCACTGAATTACAAGGCAAACTATTTAGCTTACTTTCCTTCTCTACCTGCTACAGGGAGGAATAGTTCCCATTGATGTCACCCAAGGTTAGAGGAAGGGTACTGGAAGTGGTCCCTTGGTTGCCTAGGCTGATGCTAAGCTGAGATGCGCGCAAGTCTCACAGCTGCAAGAGCAGCCCAGTCTCAGGCATGCACTCCAGGCCCCTGCTTTGGTTATCTTTAATGCAGGATGAAGTCCAAGTCTGTTCTACTTGTGCATAAAAGACTATCTGATGCACGAGTATGCCTAGAGGCTCCATGTGCGTGAGTGCATACTGGGAAAGGGTGGCCTTTGGCATCTGCCTAGTGTGTGGTCTCACTGTTGTAGCCTCAGCACTGGACTTCAAGGCAAATATCTGTACTAATTTTTCTAACATATCCTATAGAAGATAGAGTCTTGCTTTTTATTCAGCTCTCCAGTGTTGGAGAATGAATATTGGGAGCCAGGCTGTTTCTTACATACCTGGCTAAAAAGAGGGTCCAGAAACTGTCTACAAGTATTGGCTTGATCACAGGGCTGTGTGGGTCTCTGTTGCCCTCTTGATTTTATTTTGATGAGTCTGGCACTGGGGTTTAGATGTAATTCCCTCTCCTATCACAAATATGAGGTATGGGGGTCTCTTTTTTTTTCCTATATTCTTCAATGCACCTCTAATATACTAGAGTACCAGTACCACTGTGGTCTCTCAGTTGGCTTCCTTAGCTCTTATGAGAGAGGTTTGTGACTAGCTGCCCCATCTGGCTGGCTGGGGGGAGTCATAATTAGATCACTGGAGGATTTTAACAGCCATGTTGCTTAGCTTCCATCCATTAATTTTTTTTCTTTTTTTTATTTATTTATTTTTTTTTCCATTAATTTTTGATAACCATCCCATTAGTATGTAGTAGAATCTCATTGTGGTTCTAACTTGAACTTCCCTGAGTCTTAATTGTCAATGTCTAGTGTGTTGAGGGGTCTCAAGTGAGGGTCTCATTAACCAGGACGTAGGGGATACACAGTGATAGCACACCAATGCATACTTGATTCAAAGTTTCAGCATCTTTTATACAGAAAGCAAAAGAAAGATTTCCCACAGTTTTTCATTCTCACCAGGTGCTGTTTCCATAGCAATAGCTTATCTTGGTTCAAGGTGACCCAGACCTCCTTGCAGACTGAGAAATCTGTCTGCAGTCCAACTCTTTGGTGTGATGTCTAATTAAACTATAAACAATGTTACTTTCTCATGAGAAAAGGATCTGAAGGCCACTTTCTCAGGTTTGTAGCTTACTTGGCAAAACACCAGGATTCTCTGCTGAGAAAGTATGTGTACTCTTTGTCCCAAGATGCTGGGATTCTCAGATATCTTTCATTCACCTCGAAGATAGTAAGCTAGGAACTGTCACCTCATGCCATTTCTCTAGACTTAATGGCATTAAACACCTTTGTGTGCATATTGACTATTTTCATATGTTCTTTGTAATAAAGGTCATTTCATTTATTTCTTTTTTTAAAGAGGGATCTCATAGCCAGGGATGACTTTGAATTCACTGTGAAGCTGGGGGTGACCTTGAACTTCTGGTTCTCCTGCCATCACTTCCTAACTGTCAAGATCACAGGCATGAACTACTATCCCCGATTTAGGTTCTCTGTCGGCAGTGGTGGCGCACGCCTTTAATCCCAGCACTTGGGAGGCAGAGGCAGGTGGATTTCTGAGTTCAAGGCCAGCCTGGTCTACAAAGTGAGTTCCAGGACAGCCAAGGCTACACAGAGAGACCCTGTCTCGAAAAACCAAAAAAAAAAAAAAGAAAAGTAGATTTTTGTCTTTGTTGTTGCTACATTGTACTTCTTTTTATACCCAAGATATAAGCCCTGCACACCACAGTACTCTCACAGATGGAGGTCAGAGGACACATTGGTCAGTTCTCTCCTTTCGGTATGTATGTCCTAGGGATCAATCAAAGTCAGGTATTCAGGCTTTGCAGCAGACTTTTATCCACTTTTATCCACTGAGTCATTTCACAGGCCCCTGAAGGTCAATGTTAATTAATCAAATTCATCTATTTAAATCAATCACTGGATGATTGGGCATCATATCTAAGAATTTATTGCCATATCTAAGTCATGAAGTTTTACAACTGTGCTTTCTTTTAAGAGCTTCATAGTTTGATAACCTATATTTTAGATGTTGATCCATATTGAATTAGTTTTTATATGTTGAGTTGAAGGAGGTATATGACTTCATTCTTTTATATTTGGAAATCTACTTATCCTACTATAATATGTTGAACAGACTATTCTTTCTTCCTTCAGTAGACTTGAAACCCCAACCAAACCAACTGACCATGGATGTGTATATATATATATATATATATATATATATATATATATTTGTTTCTAGATTCTGTTTTTTCCCCATTTGTCAGCCTTAAGGTCAATATTGAGTGTTTAGATTTATAGTAAGCTTTTTTTGTATTGTTTGTTTCTTTATTTGTTTTGTTTGTTTTTTTGAGACAGGGTCTCATGGTTCCCAGGTGAGCCTCAAACTTGCTATGTAACTGAGGCCTTAGAATTACTGACCCACCTGCATCTACCTCCTGAATGTTATAGTTACAGGTATGCACTTCTTCTAGGATGTCTCGAAACCAGGAAAGGAACATGCTCCAATTTCGTTCTGTTACTTCAAGAATGTCTTTATTATTTTGAATCAATTTTGCGAAAATTTAATGATCTGCTTTTTTAAAACATTTATCTTGCACAGGTCTTATGCAAGCTACATGATTGCTGTGAGTTCATATGTGCAAAGTCAAGCCAGACAAAATCCCAGCATGGACAGGGGATGTGGGCATGAAGCCCCATCACTAGCTGAAAGAGTTATTGGTAATTGCTAGCTGCTAGCTGCTAGCTGCTAGCTGCTGGGAGAGTAAGAGTTTTCTTTAGTGGTGTGGTCGGTCCCTGATAACATGACCACCCTCTGGTGGATGGCCATACATCCAAGACTATATAGGCAGCAGAAATTTATTTTTTGTCAATTTCTTTTTAAAGACTATATATTTTTAATTTAAAATAGATTCTTCTCTCATACAATACATGCCAACCACAGTTTTCCCTTCCTCCCTTCTCCCCCAAATCCACTCCTTCATTTCCCTTCAGAAAAGAACAGGCCTTCATGAGACAGCAGTCAAAGAGGACAAAATAAGATACCATAAGACAAGGCAAAAGCCCTCATTCTGAGACTGGATAGAACGACCAAATAGGAGGAAAAGAGTCAGAGATACATCCTAATCTCACAGTTAGGATTTTCACAAAAACTTGAAGCTACCAGCCATAATACATATGTGAGGACCTGATACAGATGCATGCAGGCCCTCTGCCTGCCTTGTCAGTCTCTGTGAGCCCATGTGAGCCTTGCTTAGTGATTCAATGGATCATGTTTTCCTTGTGTCCTCTCTGACTCCTGCAATCCCTCCTCTTCTGTGGTCCCTGAGCTCTGAGGGGTGGGACACGATGGAGAACTCTAATTTATACTCTCTTCTAGCTGTGGATCTCTATACCTGCTCCCATCTGCTGAGGGAGGAAGCCTCTCTGATAACAACTAGATAAGGCACTGATCTATGTGTATAGCAGAATATCATTAGGAAAGGGACCTGATGGAGATAGATATGTGTAAAGCAATGCATCTTGATCTTATCCACTGGCACCTTCCCCTTTCCACTACCACAAGCTCCCCGACACATTCCTTCCCACATTCATGTCCTTTCCTCTTTTTAATGTATCCCACTGGATCTAGTTAGTGTTGCCGGAATGTTGACTGGTATTGCTGGCTTGATCTTGGGTAGGTAATCAAAGCTATAGTGAGTTCATGACTGCAACAGACATGTCCTGTCCAGATGGCATCATTTCACAGGGCTTTTCCCCATCAACTGAATCTTACATTCTTTTTGCCCCATCTTCTGAGATGTTCTCTGAGCCTCAGGAGGTTGATATTGATGTTACATTTAGAGCTGTAACAGTCTCAGCATTGTGATTAGCTATGACTGCATATCCTGCTGCCCACTGTGGAAAGGAGCTTCTCTGGACAATGTTAAGGGCAGTTGTAATCGATGGTTATAGATTGAAAATATTTAGAAGGCAATTTGACAACTGTCTTAGTTAGGGTTTTACTGCTGTGAACAGACACCATGACCAAGGCAACTCTTATAAGGATGACATATATTTGGGGATCGCTTACAGGTTCAGAGATTCAGTCTATTATCATCAAGGTGGAAGCATGGCAGCATCGAGGCAGGCATGGTGCAGGAGGAGCTGAGAGTTCTACATCTTCATCTGAAGGCTGCTAGTGGAAGACTGCCTTCCAGGCAGCTAGGATGAGGGTCTTAAAGCCCACACCCACAGTGACACATTGACTCCAACAGGACCACACCTTCTAATAGTGCCACTTCCTGGGCCAAGCATGTACAAACCATCACAACAACATTATCATCTAGTCAAATAACAATTGCAGGTTCTACCCAGGATCACAGTCAAGGCAGACATAAAATCACTTCTTGTAGAGCAGGCTTTAAATCCAATCAGAAAGCAATTGGTTATCACCATACCCTTCATGCCGTTATTACATTAGGTGCACAGCTTGCCTGGCAGACTGGTGTTGTAATATTTAGGGTTCACTGAGGGATGTAATCAGCTTTTTGCTTACATGAGAAGGGGTCATTGGGAACTTATGAGATTGTTCAACAGGTAAAAGCACTTGCATTGAAACCCTGAAGACCTCAGTTTGAACCTTGGAACCTTCCATAGTGGAAAGAGAAACAACCAACTCCTGAACAGTTGTCCTCTGACCTCCAGGCATGTACGAGACATTCCTGCACTCATATGCACATACCATACACACATACATCATACATGCATGATGATGATAAAGAAAATTAAAGGGAATCATTAGGATTTTGATACAAATTACTTTGAAACTGTAGATTGCTTTGAAAGTATTTTCTGTATAATACTAAGTTTCCAGTCTATGAATACAGAACATTTTTCCATTTAGGTTTTTTTTATAATGTAGTCACTTTTATTACACAGGGTCTCATTAAACAGCTTAGACTGGTGTGGAGCTCTATATAGCCCAGGCTGATCTAACTTGTAGTTCTCCTTTCTCAGTGCCCCAAATGACAGAACTATAGGCATGCACTTCCAGTCACATTTTTTTACAATTAAAAATTACATTTCAGATCATTTATTGCTAGTATATAGAAATATAACTGATAATTATGAGTTGAATGTATAACTTATAGCTTTGTTGAATTAATTTACTTACTTTGATAGTTTTCTTGTGAATTCTCTAAGAATTTGTATTGTGTAGGACCATGTCATATCATCTGTAAATGGAAGTACTTTTTCTCCTTTCTTCTCCCCTCGTTTTTAGAAACAATGTTTCATGATGTAGCCGAGCCTGCCCTAAAACTTCTGCTCCTCCTGCTCCACCTTCTGAGGGCTTCGATTATAGGGATGTGCCATTTCATGGTGCTATAGATTGAACCCAGGCCTTCCTGAATGCTAAGCAAGTATTGCACCAACTGAGACACATCCCAGCTCCTTCTTCCTTCTGTTTCTTTATATTTGTGTGTGTGTGTGGCTCCTACTTCCTTCTGTTTCTTTATATATATATTTTGTGTGTGTGTGTGTGTGTGTATACACGCACATAGATGGACATGTATATGTTTGTATTCATACACTTTAGTGTCCTTGGAGGCCAGAAGAGGGCATCAAATCCCTTGGAGCTAAAGTTAATGGTGGTTGTGAGCCAACTGATAAGATTTCTGGACCCAATCTGTGCTGAGCCATCTCTCCAGTCCTTCCTTTTTCTGTTATTACTTGGCTCCATTTGGTTTCTTTTTCTTATCTACATTCCCTGGCTGGTATGTCCAGTACAGTGTTGAAGAACAGTGGTGAAGAGAGCATAATTGACTTGCTCCTGATTTTCCTGTGAACAGTCTTTAGTTATTTTTTAAATACTTAATATTGTGTTAGATGTGGGGTTTTCATGTATGCCATATCATGTTAATGAAGTTCCTTTCTATGCTATGTATGAGCAGGTTTTATTATGAAAGGGTATCACATATCAAATGCCTTTTTTTTACATCAATGGACATGTTCCATTAAGTGGAGGTTTATTATTGTTGATGTAGTTCAAAATCTGTTGTAGTTCATTTTCTGCTGCTAGAGCAGAATGGTACAAATTGGGTACGTTTTTAACAATGGAATTTATATGCCTCGTGGTTCTGAAGGTTAGAAAATTCAAATGGAGGAACACTGGATTTGGCCATGACTTTCTTGCTTAATGAAAACATGGAGAAAGGACAAGTGACTCTGAAGGGCTAGCCTCCCAACTCCTTCCAAAGCCTTCTAACTTCTAGGATTGCAAAGGTGTGTGTGCTACCATGTCTGGCTTAAGGTTCAACTTCTTTTTAAATTTAATGTATTTTAATTACGTATATGTATGTAGGTGTATGGACATGCACATTTGAGTAAAGCCACCCAAGGAGACCAGAAGAGGGAAGGTATCATCCTAGATTTATCCATTGTCTGACTTTTAAAAGAACCTATTTCTATTTATAGGGGTATATATATTTATATATTTATAGGGGTATATATATTTATATGCAAGAATATATAATTATATGTTTATGTTTAGTATAGTCTTTACTGAGCTCATTTATATTTTATTCACTTTTGGGTGTGGTACTTTGCAGAGAATAGCCTGTGGGAGTTGTCTTTTTCAACCATATGGAGTCCTGAGGCTTGAACTCAGGCTGTCAGCCTAACCTGCAGAGTCATTTCACTGTCCCTCCTTCTCTTAATAACTGTAACCCCATTCTCTCTATAGTTTCTTCCTTTGCTCTTTGGAAAATACACACATTTTTTTCCAACAGAAGGATAAAAAGTATTTTTCCAACTCCACCCTGACATACTTTTTGAGCTACTCCCTACCTCTGTAATTTCCCAGCAGTAAAGTTGCCCTCCTTATTTCTTTCTTATCTTTTAGTCTTGCTGCGGTTTTAAATTGAGCTTCTGTTCTACTTGAAATTTATGTCACAACATTTTTCAGTGCCACAGAAAATTCTGCAGTCTTTGTATGATAAATTAGAAACTCAGTACCACTAGCCTTTTGTTTACCAGGGTTTTGTTTCACTGAGAAAACACAATTGAAGAAACTTCATGTTCTCCAAAGCATCATTGATGAGAACTTCCTAAGGATTAATGAGCCTGTGACAAAATAAAAAAAAAATCATGTTGCTAGATAAAGGCTCTTTATTCATCATTTTTCTAAAAAGTATTTCTTCTGAATTAAAACTATTCTAGCATAAAAAAAGCAAAATGAGTGCCCCTGTCATGCATTGGTGTGTAAATCCTAGGGAGATAAAGACACAAGCTAGAGAGGCTCCGAGATTATGCCCTTTTCACCTGAGATCCCTGGTAAACTAATGGTAAGGCTCTGATAGGTCAAAAATGATGATTTTTATTTGCAAAATCCTCTACAGCCATTTCCCTTTCTCTCCCCTGTACCTCCATTGTCACAGATTTAGAATTGAATTACGTTTTTATTTTACACAACCTAGCTCTATTGTGTACAAAATAATTTTTCTTTTAGGAATTGTTATGGTGAAATACAACAGACCTTCATCCAAATTTTCCTTCAGGTGTCAAGGTAGATTAAACCAGGCACATTCCAAGAGGGTATGAAAACTTGCTTTTCTGATGTAACAATTTTTTTCTGAACAAAGCAAGGCAACTTTCAAACAAGTTAAAAGTGGCTTGAAAGAGTAAAGCAAAGTAGCTTTCTTGAGAATTTTTGGTGGCTAGGAGATTGGTCCAGGATTAGTTTTTGTTGTTGGTTTTTTTTTGTTTGTTTGTTTTTGTTATTTTATGCATACACACACACACACTCATATATGAGACATGGGTTAGTAGTCAGAATTTTAATTTTGTTTACTTTTTTATTACATTTTTTACTTATTTATTTTGTGCACATCTGTGTGTATATGGGTGTGCTCCTGATCTTTAGAGGTTAGAGAATAATTTGTGGGAGTTACTGTTATGAGATGTAACGTGGTGAGGGTGTGCCTGGCAGGCCCATGCTGAGCTGTCTCCTTGAGAACAGACCTGGTAGAAAAGGGGGTCTATGGGGGAAGAGAGGGGAGTGAGGTTTTGGAGAAGTGGTAGAGGGAGACAAACGGGGTCAGAGCCATGAGGGCAGAGTAGGGAGAGACAGAAAAGGACAGAAAACAGAAGAGAGGGACTGGCTGGGAACACATGGGTAGAGAGAGAGAGCCAACTGGGTGACAAGCAGTTGTTTTATATCCTGCCCACACCTGGCCACAGATAATGAGTCTGGTGATGAAGTAAAGTGTTGCTAGGTCCCTGAGACGAGCCTAGTGGAATCACCTGCAAGCCAACAGTTATTCTCTCCTTTTGTCATGTGGGGCCCAGGGATTGAACTTAATGTCAACAGACCTGTTGGCAGGTGTGTTTACACATACACAGCCATCTGGCTGGTCCTACTTCTCCCTTCCACCCTCCCCCCAACCCCCGCCTTTCTTTAAAGATAGGGTTTCACTCTGCAGCCCTGGCTGGTCTTGCTTTTTAGGCATGCACTGGTATTCTCAGCACAGGATTGTTAAGTAACTCCTATCATTGATAATGGATGACTAACACAATCAAAAACTGGGTAAATGATTTTAACAGATAGCTGTCTAAAGATGCTGTACATACAACCAACAAATCAGGGAAGGGTGCTTAACATTATTCTTCTTTAGGCACATAAAATGTAAACAACAGTGCTGCAACCTCAATGGCTTTGGGATTGACCTGACTGAGCGATTGGGAGTGAAGACAGCCATACATACAGAAAACCTGGGATAAGGTGGGCCCTGCGTTCTGATGGACACACACCAGCAGATGCTTATCATATGTAGCTGTCAGAGGAGGTGTGTTTATTATATACAGTTGAACAAGGAAATGTGGTAGCTAATCTCCATAAAGGTATCTCTGTAGGGGAGCAATCTCAGGCTGCAATCACCTGGGAGGAAGAAGCTTGGGTGATACTTTCTGTACACACAGTCAACATCAGTACTTGTTACTCCCCTGAACCTGACTCTAGAAAGGCCTTGCCACTGCTATGGGCCTGAGGCACTGGGGTCCATGACATGTCAATAGTACATGCTGATTCAAGACTTCATCCACTCACCACACCACAAACCGCTTCATCCCAGTTAATATTTACACTTTTTAGTAAATGGGAAACATATTGGCAAGAATGTGGAGAAATCATAACAGTTATCCATCACTAGTGGGAATATAGAATGGTACAGCAAATATGCAAAATAATATTTCTTTAGTATACTGCTTTCAGCCCTCATTTTCCTTTGGCCTTTGAGACACAGTCTCATATAGTGTTGTCTGACTTTGAACTCACTATACTATGTCTGCACTCTTGATCTTCCAGCCTCTACCTCCCAGATGCTGGGATGATTGACACCTGCCCCCACACCCAGCCTCACTTTCTCATTTTTTTCAGGCTTTTAGTTTTCTTCAAGTAGCTAACCTAGAGATTAATGTTACTATCTTAGCTATATAGCACTAAGATGGAATTAACACCAGCTTACTTTCAGTAGTTACAGGACTCTGAGTAGTCTCCCCCCACCCCAGTTGATGCTGTACTTCTCATGAATTCAATTTATACATACTGTGAATCCAGTCACATACATTTATGAATTTGGTGGTTAAAATGTCCAGGGAAAGAAAGTAGAAATAACAAAGCAAAGATATTGTAAATTCTGGATTTAAAAAACTAAACAAACAAATGAGTATAACAAAGCACTTTTTAAAAAAACAAAGCACTTTATATTTACAGAAAAAAAGTGAGCTGAAAGTGCATAGTAAAAACCACAGATACAGTCTAATTATGAACATCTTACAATATCTCTAAGACTGATGACATACACAATAATGGTCAGGAAAGAGTACATTACTATCTTAGTTAGGGTTGCTATTGCTGTGGCAAAACACCCTAACCATCAGCATCTTGGGAAGGAAAGGGTTTATTTCACCTTATAGCTTATTATCCATCATTGAAGGAAGTCACAGCAGGAACATTAGTTAGAAACTGATGCAGAGGCCATGGGACAGTTCTTCTTACTTGTGGTTCTACATTCTGCTTCTTCCCTTGGGGTATTCAAACAGTGCTGTACACTAGGCTGGAAGGAAGCAGAACCCAGGATGGGTAGGGTCTGTAGGATTCCAGTCAGGCTTGGAGTGTGGGGAAAGAAGGCCTTCTCTGAGGATTTTAGTATTACAGCTCTTCTTAGACAATATTCAATAAAACAGCTCTCTTAGATGGTATTCAATGAAACATATTGTGCACATATACTTTATTTGGGGTGAATCAATGGGGATATATATATATATATATATATATATATATATATATATATATATATATATATATAATCAATCCTTGGAGAATGGGAAGGATTCTTCTTAGGGTTAAGAAGCATTCCAGGAATCTCAGGTGCTTGCTGAGCAGGTTCTTACTTGGAGAGAGGAAGCAGAATCTGTAATTTCACCAAGGACTATGTGACATTCATTCCTCAGGTAGAAGATTGGAGGCAGTGGGAGGAGGTGGTCAGGCTCCCCAGATCAGGCAGAGAAGAGGAAGCCCCTCTAAGAAAAGGGACTCCTCCATATTGCATGGAGCTCAGGAAAGATATCAGGATGTGGAAGACCTCCACCTTAGTAGTGAT
Organism: Grammomys surdaster; assembly: GCF_004785775.1. NCBI lineage: Eukaryota > Metazoa > Chordata > Mammalia > Rodentia > Muridae > Grammomys > Grammomys surdaster. Next base: position 98,147 of record NW_021604717.1, read on the forward strand.
GTGTAACACTTTTTGCTTGTTCCTCATGGCCTACTCAGCCTGCTTTCTTATAGCTACCAGGACCTCTTGCTCAGTGGTGTGACCACCCACAGTAATCTGAAGTCTTCTGCATCAACACCAATCTTGTAGGGACATTTTCTCTCCCTAAATGACTCTTAAGTTGTGTCTAGTTGTCATAAAATTAGGTAGCACAATTATCTTATTTTGCATAAGTATACTTTATGATCATTACAAAGTGATAAAATTTCTTACTGTAGAATTTCTTAGAATGTTTCCTGGTTGTTAAAACTTCCCTGTTAAACAATATGTGGCTGTAATTCTCCCCTAGTTTCCTAGTCTGTGCACACAGATTCTCATACTACTCAAACGCTGTAATGTTTTAGTACATCTGCACCACTGCTTGACAAATACTGTAAGTTATTATTAACTCTGCTCTCCGGTATACTTTGGAGTATTCCCTTTCTGTTGTACACTTGGACTTTTAAAAATTCTGACAATGTTCACATGACTTTAAATATCCCACTTTTCTCACTTTTAGCTACACCTTCCAGTAGAATTAAATACACCTTGCTATGCAGAGATCACCATTATTTTAAGAACAATTGATCATCCTAAACTGAATCACTTACCCATTATAAAAATAACCCCTATTAGTCCTTGCAGTTAGCTCCTAGTAAACACTATTCTATTTTCTGTTTCTGTGAATTTGACTTTCCTCATTGCTTCATATACACGAACTGTTACAATATCTGTCCTTTTGTGTATTGTGTCCACATACCATAATATTTTCAGATTCATTTTAGGCTGAATAATATTACATTATATGTATATACTACATTTTATCTATTTCTCCATAAATAGACATTTTGGTGTCTGACTTGCACTTATCATGAAAAATGCTGCTAAGGACATTGGTTATGCAAATACATATTGGCATCTGTCATTTTAGACAAATTTAGAAGTACAACCTCTACATTACATGGAAATTCTTTGTTTAATTTAGAAAATACCTTGTTTTTCATCAAAGCTGCACTGCTATACATTCCCATAAGTAATACACAAGTATCTAATTTCTCTGTGTTCTCTCCATTTGTTATTTTCTGTGGTGATATATGGTGATCATTCCTTAATGTGGTTTTAATTTGCATTTCCCTAATATTTAGTGATGCTGAGCAATTTTTCTGTGATTATTAAGTCATTCATTTTCTTTGGGAAAATACACAAGTACCTTATCATTTTTACAATGAAGATTTTATTGGAAACTTTTCATTCTATATCCTAAATATTATTAGTCACTTGCCATTTTTATGATTTGCAATTTTTTTTCCTATTTTATGAGCTGACTCTTCTCTGTTGTGACAATGTATTTGGAGCTACCAAAGTTTTGATGCAGTCTAATTTGTATTTTTTCTTATTATTTCTATGTTTTGGTATCAGATTCCAGGAAGTACTCCCAATATTGCTGACTACTTTTCCTCTGTGTTTTCATTTACCAAATTTTAGTTCTTATGTGTTTGATTTATTTGTGTTCATTTTGGCATAAGGTTGAAATTTCTCCTCCAATTGTCTTAGTTAGGGCTTTACTGCTGTGAACAGACACCATGACCAAGACAACTCTTATAAGGACAATATTTAATTGGGGCTGGCTTACAGGTTCAGAGGTTCAGTCCATTATCATCAAGGCGGGGAGCATGGTAGCATCGAGGCAGAACATGGTGTAGGCTTCATCTTCATCTGAAGGCTGCTAGCAGAATACTGGCTTCCAGGCAGCTAGGATAAGGGTATTATAGCCCACACCCATAGTGACACACCTACTTCAACAGGGCCACACCTACTAATAGTGTCGCTCCCTGGGCTGAGCGTATACAAACCATCACACCAATACACTGTGTGTGAGTATGAGTGTGTGTGTGTGTGTGTGTGTGTGTGTGTGTGTGAGAGAGAGAGAGAGAGAGAGAGAGAGAGAGAGAGAGAGAGAGAGAGAGAGAGAGAAAGAAAGAAAGAAAGAGTGAGTGAGTTGTGGGAGGAAATTAAGAGAGTCTCATCCTATAGCCGTCTCTGCTGGCTGGCTTCACACATGCAGCCACCATCCTGCCTCATCTTCCTGCATGGTTGGATTATAGGCATGAAAGTCTATGCTTTGTCTAAAGAATTACCACTTTTGAAAGAACATTCTTGGGGAATGACTTAGTTAGCAAACTCAAAGATCTGAGTTTATAAAAATGCCACCATGCCTTTTTTTTTCCTCTTGGGTAGTCTGAGCTCCTAGTCAATGGATTGATTCATCCAGGATAGATCTTCCTCTTTAGTCAACTGTTTCTGGAATGTCTCATGGAGCCATTCAGACTTATCCTTCACCTATTTCCTTGTGATTCTAAATGAAAATGAAGAGTAACAGTCTCTTTTTTTGTGTGCACATCTGATGTGTGTGAGTGCTGTGTGCATGTGCCATGATGTATGTGGAGGTCAGGGGACACTTTTCAAGTCGGTTCTCACCTTGCTTTTTTGCAGCGGGCTCTGTTATTTGTGCAGCTGTGCTGCACTCCAGCTTAGCCAGCCTGTAAGCTTGCAGGCGCTTCTCCTGTCTCACTTCCCCTCTGGCTTTAGGATCACAGATGAGTGTCACCACTTCTGGCCTTTTACACTCTTTCCTTGGGTACTAGGGCTTAAACTCCCGTCACCAGGCTTGAGTTGCAAGTGCTTTTATCCACAGTTGTTTAGTTGTCTAGTACTAAACAGGTTGTCTAGTACTAAACAGTCAGCCCTGAAAATGTACATCCAAGCCACATTATAAAGACTGAATAGGTTATATTTAGGAATATGTATTATGTATGTGTATATGTACATATGTATGCAGCAATAGTGAAAAACAGGCTATGAGTTTGAAGAACAGGGAGTGGTATGTGGGAGGGATTGGAGGGAGGAAAGGTAAGAGAGAAAAGCTAAGTATTTTATAATCTCAAACATAAAAAAGTAACATCTTTTCTGGATTCCCCATTATCTAAAGACAGTTGTTTATCTTTTGAGAAAATTACTGTTTTAAAGTTTATCCACACAACAGAGCAGGGTATTGTCAATAGTCTTTCTGCCTTATACTTCTATTTTTTCACTACATAAAATGAACTATATTACAATTTTTTAACTGTAGTGTGATTTTCCAGGTGATGAGTTTATTGAGAATTTTACTCCACTTTGTACCACAGGGGTGAGGGAAGATGAGAAAACAATCTAAAATGGTTGCATACATCTGTATTCTGACTCTGCCATGTAATAAAAATGCATTCCCCCCTCAAAGAATATTGCATTTGTATAGATTGGTATTTCTACATAAATTGATGAGTGTTTCTGTTTCTTGGTTTTTAATAGGATCTATTACATTGATTTCTGTGTTTTTAATCACCTTTCCACTTGAGGGATTAAATTCATTTGGCCATGGAGCTTCATTCTTTAAATAGGGTAATGAATTTTATCTGTTAATATTCTGTTGATGAATTTTGCATTAATATTCATAGAAGATAGTTTTTCCTTCATGGGGTACCTCGTCCAAATTTTTTACCTGGCTAACAATAGTAGCCTTATGAAATGAGTTAGATAGCATTCTTCACCTGCTTTTTCTTTACAATCTTGTGGAGGACTTGTGTTAATATTTAATATAAATATTAGCAGTTTATCCTTCAAATATTTAGTATTCTTTCTTTCTTGAGGGGGAGATACAAAGTTTCTACTGATCCCTGACTGTCCTGGAACTCCTCACTATGTAAGTCAGACTGCCCTTGAACTCAGAGAGATCTACCGCTGCCAAGTGCTGGGGTTAAAGGCATGCACCACTGTGCCCAGTCTTCATTAATTTGATGAAGTTTGGATTACTGGTTAAACATCCTTACTAGGTATAGGTCTATGTAGATTTTTCTAGTACTTCATTATTCTGTCTTCATAAGTTGTATTTTTAGAAATATATTTTATCTAGTTGTCTAATTTGATTGCATTTAATTGCACATGGTACTCATAATTAACTTTATTTCTGTGAAAGTGGCAATTGTCAACTCCGAAAGAATTTCAGGACATATGGCTCTCTGCAGTGCATGCTGGCCTTGAGGCCCACTCAGTGCCTGTGGTTTTTCTCAGTTCTCACCCCACCCCTTAACCTAAATTTCTCTAGCTCATGGGCTTTCCTTCCCCAACATCTCATTCCTATATAACCCTGCCATTTTGGCTATATGTTCTCTAGGTTCTCTTTTGTCTTCCTCTCTTGGTCCTCCTCTCTCTCTCCTCTCAAGGCCTGGCTGGTCTTATCTGCTTGCCATGTTTAGTCTACTCCTTTTTCTCCCTGCTCCGGACTCTTCCAGATGCCTCTGGCTGTACTCTCATATTTACAATAAAAACTTTCCACTCAACTATACCTTGAAGCACCAATGTCCTCACTTTATACAGCCATGCTTCTAATTTATGACGGTTAAATTTAGTCCTCTGTTCTTCTACCTCCCTCCTCACTGAAACTTTCCCTTTTCCTATCAAATCCCCTTCCTGCTTTCATGTCTTATGTTTCTCAGTGTTTATTCATCTGTAGCTTTGCTCAATCATTCTTAATATGCTCCCTTCTAGTTTTCTAACATGAAATATGCACACAAATTTATAATTTTACTGTTAATCAATGCCTTAGTTATATTACAAGGATTTTGATGCTTTATTTTTATCATTTTTTTCAAAATATCTATTTTTTTAAAAAAACTCCTAATTTGTTTTTGATTAACTTACTTAAAAGCTGCATTCATCTTATTGATCTTTTTAATTACATTGTATTCTGAAAACATTAAATAAATGTTGTCTGTTCTCCTAAATGTGTTAACTTCTATTTTATGGCTCAGAATATAGTTCATTTTGATGTGTTTCTTGGGAGATTGAGCATAACGTGTGTCTGGCTTTTTCTAGAAGAAATATTCTATAGAGATCATTTAAATCAATTTGACTGTAGGTGCTATTCAGTTATATAGTTCTGACTGACACAGGGAGTTTGCTATGAGACTATGTCTCCTGGGAATGTCTGAAACTACCCCCATAAAATCCTATCAACATGACTGCCTAAACATGAGCTGAACAAGGACAATAGACATGCAAATGTGGACAGGGGAACGCCCAAGAGGCCTTAACTCTACACACAGAACTATAGGCAACAAAGGATGCTGAGAGTGGGAGAAATAGTCTTCTTCGCCAACGAAGAACACACTGATTGTTTATCCTATACCCAATTGTCAACTCAATGAAACATACATGCAAGTATCATTATGCAGAGTAAGCAGATTGTATTTAAATATTTACAAATACATTTATCATTTGTCATAAAGCATGTAAAATACCTATGAAGGAGTACAGTATCACTTGAAATGGGATATGATATTCATATACATGTTTATATGTAACAACAGTTAATGGAAAAGGAGACCATGAATTTAAAAGAAAGCAAAGAAGTGTGTACTACATGGTTTGGATAGAGGAAAGGAAAGGGGGAAATGATGCATTAATGAAATATAGAAAAAGGAAACAATACAAAGAACCAATGGATCTAAGAGCTGGTTCTTTGAGAAGATAAACAAGACTGATAGAACTTTAGGCCACTAACCAAAAGAGAAGGCCTGAATTAACAGAATCAGAAATGAACAGAAAAACATTACACAGACACCAGATAAACTCAGAATATTATAAGGAAATGCTTTTTAAAAAACCATTGTGTTCCATGAAGTTGAAAAACCTAAAGGAAATGGATGAGTTGTAGATTCAGAAAAGCCACTGAAATTAAACCAAAAATAAGTTAGCAACCTGTACAAGCCCTAGCAAATGAGGAGATTGAAAAAGTAATAAAATGTCTGCTGGAAAAAGGAGGTCCAGAGCTAGATGGATTCATATCAGAATTCTATCTACCAGACATTCTAAAAGATCTTTACCTAGTCCTCCTTAAGTTCTTCAAAACAATAGAAGCAGAAGGAGCACCCCCAAGCTTCTATGAAGCCAGACTTACAATAATACCAAAATGAGGTAAAGACATAACAAAAAAGAAAGCACCAGCCAATATCCCTGATGAACACAGATTTTAAATGCAACGACCAGAAGAGAGCACTGGGTCTCCTCCTCTTATCAGTCTCTGATTTTTCCTTTGCGGTAGGATCTCACCCTTAAACTTGAGCTCAAGTTTTCTCACATAGGCTGGAAGCCAACAAGCCCCAACAACCCTCCTGTCCCTCCAGCCCCTGGAGCTAAGATTCCATGTTTTTATGGGACTATCTGGCTTATTATATGTGTGCCGGGATCTAAGTTCTGGTCCTCATGATTGCAGAAGAAGCACTGTTAACTCACCAGTCCCTAAAGTAGGTTCTTATAAACAACACAGTTCCATCATCATTTGCTTTCATGTACACTGAATGAATCTAACATTTAATTAGAGTATCTGAAAAGTCACATTTAAAATGGGGTCTAGAGAAATGGCTCACTAGTTAAGATCATATATTGCTTCTTGTAGAGGACTTGAGCACTCAGATCAGGTGGCCCTAAGCCCCCTGTAACTCCTGCTCTAGGGGATCAAAATTCTTCTAGCTCCCTTGCACTCATGTGATACACACACACACACACACACACACTTAAAAATTTTAAATATATAGAATTAGTATTAAGATGTTTGGATTAGTACTTGTCTCATTTGTTATTTATGGATGTTTCCATGATTTTAGTTTCATGATTTTTCCTTTGTGCAGTTTCTGTTTTTAGTTTAGCATTTACATTATTCCATGTACTATTTTAGCATCTTAATTATACTTTTCTGGAATTTTTATGGTTCTAAAATTTGTCCTATATGTTACTAAATATTTTACATCCCATTTCAAGTGAAAGTGTACTGTACGGTATCATAGTACTTCACATGCTTTCTGACAGAGTGTTTAAGTTGTCCCTCCTATTTACTATAACACTGTCTTAATTCATATAAAGTATTCATGAACAATAATGGTGGAATACATTTTTCTATTGTTATTTAAAACAAGCTTATCTATCAATCAACTATTAAAAATAAAATATATTAAAATTTAATTTACCCATTGTTCAGCAATCTTCATTTTTTCATGTATAGATCTACATTTCTAACTTATACAATTTTCCTTTGTTCTGAAAAATTTACTTTTAACATTTTTTGCAAGAAAGGCTTACCATCATCAAATTCTTTCAATTTTTTTCCTGGAAAAAAAAGTATTTCACATTTACAAAAGAAATATCATTTACTGGATACAATATTTCAAGTTGGAATTGCTATGTTCTCTTCCTTAATGTTTTATTATATTCTACTATACTTGCTTAAAGATTGTAGTTTCCAAACCAAAATCCATGTAATTCTGATTTTTGTTCCTATAAGTACTTGTTCATTAACAAATTCCTCACTACCATAAAAATCCCCAATCTTTGTATATTCACCTTTTCTCCCTTGTGAGGGGTCTGAGGGCTCAGTAGATAAAGTGCTTGCTGTGTACCTGAGGCCACATCTCCAGAATCCTTGAAATTCTAGACATAGCAGTGTGTGTCTGAAGTCCCAGACTCCTACAGCAAGATGGGAGGCAGAGCCAGGAGAGTCCCTACAAAGTTGTGAACTAGTAAACAAGAAGAGCTTCTGTTTTGAATAAGGCAGAAGGTAAGAACTGACATTGGAGGCTGTTCTCTGACATCCACCTGCATGCCCAAGCTGTGCCTGTACACACACACATACACACACACACACATAACAGAGAGAGAGAGCGAGAGAGCGAGAGAGCGAGAGAGCGAGAGAGCGAGAGAGCGAGAGAGCGAGAGAGAGAGAGAGAGAGAGAGAGAGAGAGAGAGAGAGGAGAGAGAGGAAGAGAGATTATAAAATTGAGACAGCTCACTAACCAAAGCCCACCCCAGCAGAGGTATGGCTTACTAAACATGGAAACTTGGAGCACAATATGAAGTCTATGAGCAGCACAAAAGGCTCGAAAGTGTCCTTTCCAGACAACTCAGCTAACCTGAGCTTCTTCCAAGTATCCTGGGTGTCTTAGTCAGGGTTTCTATTCCTGCACAAAACATCATGACCAAGAATCAAGTTGGGGAGGAAAGGGTTTATTCAGCTTACACTTCCACATTGCTGTTCATCTTCAAAGGAAGTCAGGACTGGAACTCAAGCAGGTCAGGAAGCAGGAGCTGATGCAGAGGCCATGGAGGGATGTTACTTACTGGCTTGCTTTCCATGGCTTGCTCAGCCTGCTTTCTTATAGAACCCAGGACTACCAGTCCAGGGATGGCACCACCCACAATGGGCCCTCCCACCCTTGATCACTAATTGAGAAAATGCCTTACAGCTGGATCTCATGGAGGCCTTTCCTCAGGGAGGCTCCTTTCTCTGTGATAACTCCAGCCTCTGTCAAGTTGACACACAAAACCAGCCAGTACAATTGACCCTTGTCAACTTGACACACAAACACTATTAAGCCTCAACCCTTGCTTTCTTACTCATTTTGAAGATCTAATTAACTTTAAAAGTCCCACAGTCTTTGCAAATGTTTACATATTAAAATTTCAATCCCTTTAAAATATACAATATCTTTTAAAATTCAAAATCTTTTTACAATTTAAAGTTACTTAACTGTGGGCTCCACTAAAATATTTTCTTACTTCAAGAAGTAAAACTATCAGGGCACAGTCACAGTCAAAGCAAAATCAAACTCCAACCGTCCAATGTCTGGGACCCTCTCACGATGTTCTGGCCTCCTCCAATGTCTTGGGTCACTTTTCCAGCTCTGCCCTCTGTAGCACATATCTTGTCTTCTAGGGTACAGTTGCCTGTACCCCACTTCTGCTGCTGTTCTTGGTGGTCATCTCTTGGTACTGGCATCTCCAAAATACTGCTGTCTTCCACTGCAACTAGGCTTCACCAATAGCCTCTCATAGGATCTCTTCATGGTGCTAAACTTCAGCTCCTTTGCATGATCCCTTCAGTCCTGGGCCATTAATTGCAACTGAGGCTGCACCTTCTTCACTAATGGCCTTCCATGGCCTCTCACATTGCCGAGCCTCAGCTGCTCTTCGTGACCCCTTCATGCCTTCAAAACCTGGGTGACTCTTACACATTACCAAGTCCGGCCACAGCACAGGGTACAACCTTGGCTATCTCTGGAACACAGCCTCTGTGCTCTCAGGAAACACGTTCCAGAAGATTTCACCTCAGTGATGCTGGTCTCTTCTTAATCACCGTTAATTTCTTAGCTCCAGCTAACCAGCCATCAATAGTCCCAGTGATGCAAAGATTTTGCTTTAGTAGTTCTGGTACCTTGTTAATCACAGATGATTCTTCAGCCCCAGCTAACTAAAAACACAGTATCTTCAGAATCAAAACAGCAATGGGCCCTTATAAGAGTCTTTAATCTTCCCTCTAAAATTTCACAAGCCAGACCTCTATCTTCTGTACTGTTCTCAATCTTATCTTCCAAGCTCCTACAGAACATCCCACAGAGCTCTTAAAATCTCAATGGATATTCTAGCCCAAAGTTCCAAAGTCCTTCCACAGTCCTCCCAAAAACATGGTCAGGTTGTCACAGAAATAACCCACTATGCTGGTACCAGTTTATCTTAGTCAGGGTTTCTATTCCGGCACAAACATGACCAAGAAGCAAGTTGGGGAGGAAAGGGTTTGTTCAGCTTACACTTCCACGTTGTTTTTCATCACCAAAGGAAGTCAGGACAGGAACTCGAGCAGGGCAGGAAGGTGGAGGCAGGAGCTGATGCAGAGGCCATGGAGGGACCAACATGCTTCTACTGGCTTGCTCAGCCTGCTTTCTTATAAAACCTAAGACTACCAGCCCAGGGATAACACCACCCACAATGGGCCCTCCCACCCTTGATCACTAATTGAGACAATGCCTTACAGTTGGATCTCATGGAGGCATTTCCTCAAGGGAGGCTCCTTTCTCTGTGATAACTCCAGCTTGTGCCAAATTGACACACAAAACCAGCCAGTGCACTGTGTGTTCTTTGATTCTTCTAGGCAGCTTGGCTGATCTGCCACCTCTTCCAAATACCTCAACTTTTGTCTCTTTTAAGTGGCTTGTCTGGTCTGAGGTGGTCTCTCAGCAATTCTTACAGCTTATATATGTTTGGGAATGGGGGCTAGAGCTAGTGGATCTGGTCAGTATCAGGGACTTTCCAAATCCTTTGAATTATTTTCTGCCTTTGCTCTAGAAGCTTGTCTGCAGGAAGAAGAAAATACCCACCTTAGAAAATCCAATTGTTTCATCTCCTTTAACCTCCTGTGTCTTAAAGAGCTCTCCTACAAGATAGACGTTTAATCTCAGAGGAATTGCTACAAACAATATCTAAAGGAAATGAAGTCAGTATGCTTATCAGCACTTTGATACTTATGTGCAATGGCCAGTAGATTTAGAAACAAATGTAGTCTAACAACTCATGAGTGAACAAAGAATATGCTATTCACCATGTTCTGAGAAGATAATCCTTTCATTTGAGACAGCATGGATGAAACTGAAGGATGTAATTGATGAACCTGGAAGAAATAAACAGGCAAAAGAAGATGGATAATGTATGTTCACACCTACATATAGAATTTAATAAAGCTGAACTCACAAATGGTATGGAATAATGACTACAAATGCTTGGTCTGAGGTTATAAATATTTGGTTAGATAGGAGAAATAAGGTGAAGGGATGGAGCAGTTGTTCTTCGTGGTAACTATAGCTAATAACAATATATTGTACACTTGAAAATGCTAAAAGAATGAATTGTGAGCCTAGTTTGAATCAGAAAAAAGACAAGGTTTTGAAATTAAACTCAATTTAACCATTCCACAGTTATATATACCTCAAAGTAAAATATTGTATATGATAAGTAGATTTTTTTAATCAGTGAAATAAAACAAAGAAGCCATGTGTGTTCGTATACACTGTATTCTCAGCACTTGTGAGACAGAGGCAATAGGGCCGTATGTTTGAAGACAGCCTAAATTACATAGGTAGACACTGTCAGAAAAGAAGGAAGGAAGGAAGGAAGGAAGGAAGGAAGGAAGGAAGGAAGGAAGGAAGGAAGGAAGGAGACAGAAAGAATAAAGAAAGACAGAAAGACAACAAAAATTCAAATAAGAAGCCTCAAACAAAATCCAAACATTTGCATCAAATGTGAACTGACAATGAACTGAACTTACAGTGAATGAAAGCATCTCATTCTTTTTTTGTCTCTTCCATTTCAGTTGACATACATACAAAGTTTTAAAATAGAGAAAAGTAGGCAGATTTCTCTAAACCAATTTAAATTTTAAAAGAAAACAGCACAGGCATGGGCCAACCTCCCCCTGAAAAACTGAGGACAGGAGGCTCGCTGGGGTCAGGCTGGAGAGAGTACAGGTTAGACACTGTTCACCCTAAAGATCCTCATCATTGTCAAGAATGGGCTGGGCAAGTCCAGCCGCTATTGAAATTCACACATGATACTTTATATTTAAAACCTATTACAATAGAATTTCACTTTAAATGGATGGAAATAAGGCCAAACTTACAATATGGGAAACTGCTGGCCATGAGAGGTTTCAGTGTAACGCTCATCTATTATAGTGGTACACCATGTGTCATATTAGTTTATGATATCACAAGAAGGGACACCTTTGTTAACCTGGATAGTTGGTTAAATGAAATGAAAACATACCATACAAGAAAGGACATAGTTAACATGCTGATTGGAAATAAAATTGATAAGGAACATCTTGATGTTGATAGAAATGAAGACCTGAAATCTGCACAAAAGCATTCAATGTTATTCATAGAGGCAAGGCTGAAAACTTGTTACTCTTCAGTGTGCCTTTAAGAACAGTGTTGAAAAGATCTGTTAGACACCTAGACTGTGAAAAAGTAAAGATCTGAACAAAGAAATCAAGCTGTCACACAAGGAAGATAGCCATGGAAGAAGAGCCTGTGGTGATTACTGGCCTGTGTTATAAACTCTGGGAATTCCATCTCTTGCATATTTAATCAGTACCATCCCTCTGTATATATATTCTTAGCTACTATTTAGAGACCTTGCAGTTTGTACATAATTGTTTTCATCATGGCAATGAATATTTTCAAGAAAACCCACTAAATAACTTCCCCAGATGAAATGTTATGGTAAGTATGCCATCTGTAGTTTTTCTTTTATGTAACATAAAATAGGTATACTTCCCTGAGTATATTTGGTTTATGATTTACATTTATCATGTCATTTTTTAAAATGTCCATCTGTCTAGTATGTTTTGCTAAAGGTCTGCTTTGGTTTTCTTTTTATTTAAATGCCCTGATCAACTACTGTGTTACTTACTATTGGAACTAGAACTAGGGGGAGGTATACATGTCATTACGCTTGTCTAGTTTCTTTATGGAATAACAAGGAGCACAATTCACAGCTTTTCTAAAATGCTAGAGATTCTTTGTAGTATGAAGAATCAGTCTAGGGCAATTCATAATTTCATTACTCTCTGTTCTGATGATGCCTCCAAAGTAGTATTGATACTATTAAATATTATTATGCTAAAGAAGTTTGGTATTTTATTTTACTCCAGTTATTAGCTCAGTTAAGCTGATAAGCTTTAGTCCTGTGATACACACTTTGGATTCATGATCCATGATGTGAAGATTTAGTTACTTGTCATATAACAGAATGGCAATAAGGCATTCCCTCATTTGGGTTTTAGAATAACATGAGTGGTGTTTCATCACTCAATATTTTTACTTCTAAAACCAGCATCTTTTTTCACAGGTATTGATATTGTTTATCTAGGTGTCTTGACTGTAGCTTGTGTAATGTTTAAGACTATCTGTATCTTATGCCTTCTCTAGAAAGCTACTTATTATTTTAAAAAATGATTTATATGTATGGAAGATGAAGGAGGATAGCACTAAATAATCATTTAAGAAAGAAATATTGCTTCTTGATTCTGATGTGAGGAAAAATGCTATTCCAATAATCATTTATTCTAACAAGTACCTAATAGGTCTTAGTCAGTGCTCTATTACTGTGAAAAGACAGCATGACCATGGAAGCCCTCATGAAAAGAAATAATTAATTAGGACTTGCTTACATTTTCAGAGGCTTAGTTCATTTTCATCTTGGCAGGAAGCATAACAGCATGCAGGTACATGTACTAGAGGATCTGCAGGCAACAGGAAGAGTGAGTGCCACTAGGCCTGGCTTGAACTTCTGAAACCTCAAAGCCCACCCCTAGTGACACACTTCCTCCAAGGCCACACCCACTCCAATAAGGCCACACCTCCTAATCTTTCTCAAGTAGTACCACTCCTTAATGGCCAAGCATTCAAATGTATAAGCCTATGGGGGCCATTCCTATTCAAACCACCCCATTACACTACCTGGCCCTCATAGACTTGAAGCCGTATCATAATGCAAATATGCATTCAGTCCAACTTCAAAAGTTCCCATAATTTAGAATAGTCTTAACACTGTTTAAAAGCCCCAAATTCAAAGTCTCTTCTAAAAGTTCATAGTGTCTCTCAATTGTAACCCCCCATAAAATCAAAATTAAAAAGCAGATCACATACTTCCAACATACAATAGCACAGGATATATATTATGGTTCCAAAAGGAAGGCAAGGGAACATATGAGGAAATACTGGACCAAAGCAAGACTGAAAACTGCATCTCCATGTCTAATGTCAAAGCACTCTTTAGATCCTCAACTCCTTTCTGCTTTGTTAGTGCAACACACTTCTTTTTCCTGGGCTAGTCTACACTGTTAGGAGCTCTCCTTGGCCGGTATCCCATGACACTGGCATCTCAGCTCCATCATCCTGAGGTCTCCAACACAATCCAGGCTTCACTTTCACAGCTTCACTCAATGGCCTCTCTGTACCTCCATTCAGGAACACCCCTGACACATGCCTGAACTCAACAGCTTTTCGAGTTGTGAAGGGAGATTCCATAGCTCCTTGCTTCTAAAGCCACAAGCACATGGCTGAAGCTGCCACATTCTGCTGGTTGCTGGGGCTGGAACTTGGCCCCCTCATTCAATTACATCTGCATCAGATTTCTATTGTTGACGATTTCCTTTACTGCTTAAGTTTTTGTTTAATTCCTTTGCACAATTCAATGCTGGGTGACGTCTTGTCCTGAGGTTGCCACTCACTTAAGTCCATTTAACATCAGGCTTTTCTTTAAACTGTTTCATTTCCTTGAGTACTGGTGCCCCTTTCTCCTCAAATTGTCCTTTTTTTTGTATTTTGTGTTGTTCCTTTTCATTATAGATCTGGTTAAGAGTAGCCATTAATAATCGCACAGCATCTCTTCCGCCAATGTCCTTAAACTCTCCAATTTAGCCTTGGGCATATTTTTCAGACAGGGGAAGAAAGCAGCCATATTCTTTAGATCCAAGAATGATCTTTAGTCCACTTACTACTATTCTTTCCCTCTGAAACCTCTTGTGTCAGGCCATCATCACTACCACTGTGCTCCATGCTTCTACTATGATGGCCCATCGAGCCCCACTTAAAGTGTTCAATTGCTTTTCTAGTGCAAAGTCCCAAAGTTCATATTCCACCAACAAGCAGCATGGCCAGGCCTGTCACAACAGTAGCCTAGTCCTTGTTTCCAACTTCTGTCTTAGTCAATTCAGTGCTTGATTGCTGTGACGAGACAGCGAGACAGCATGACCATGGCAACTCATAAAGAAAGCATGTATTCAGGGCTTGCTTACAGGTCTAGAGGTTTAGTCAAGTATTGTCGTGACAGAAAACATGACAGCATCCAGGCAGACATGGTGCTGGAGAAGAAGCTTTGAGTTCTACATCCAGATTTTCAGGCAGCAGGAAGAGTGAGTACCACTGGGGCCTGGGCTTCTGAAACCTCAAAGCTCACACCCAGTAGTGCACTTCCTCCAACAAGGCCACACCTCTTATTCTCTGTTAAGTACTGACTCCCTAATGACCACACCTTCAAATAGATGAGCCTATGGGGGCCATTCCTATTCAAACCACCACATAATAGTTTATTAAAACCAACATATACAATCCTCTTACCATCTGGAAATAAATATGTCCAACCAAACAATTGCTGAAAACATTTAAAGGGTGTCTCTTACTCTGCTGTGTCATATATAGAAACTTTTAAAAGGCTAACATCTCTTTTCAAACGTTAAGCTATGGTGAAAGTAATATGATTTACATAAACAACAAAAAATAGCCCAGGATGTCAGAAGCTTTAAGTAGCCAACAAATTGAGTATATACTTATCAGACATTGTTCCCACTTCTTAAAAATCTATTATAGAATAAAACAAAACACCCTCTTCATGGAACTTTTAGGGGTGGAAGAAACAACAAAAGTGTATGTATATATATATATATATATATAATATTGAATGGTGGTAACTGATACAGAGAAAAATATAATAGTATATGAGGATAGTGGGTGTTAGAATGTAGGAACAATATTTTCAATGGGATAGTCAGAGAAGTTCTCTTTAAGGAAGTAAAAAAATGAAATGAAATGAAATGAAGAGGTAAGCCATGCTGCAGAGTATTCTCAGCCTGAGAAAGAACAAATGAACTTCTTGGATTGTTTTTCAAGACAGTATCATAACTGGTGTTGCAAAAATAGAACTGAGTACTAAGCATGTACAAAAGTCCCCAGTACTATAGAAAAAAATGATAGAGGCAAAAAAAAAACAAACCCAACAGTGAACAGAGCTGATGGTAGTGTGTAAAACAAGAGCCAAACCATGTGGGATATAGATTCACTGTGAAAAGGAGTTTGTATTTTATATTGTCTTGTTGAAAACCATTAGAAGGTTTTGAGACGTGGATCATTGTAACGTGACATACTTTTTTTCAAGGATGATCCTTGCTACTGTGACTTGCAGCTGGAGGAAGTGATCACTGGGAGCAGGCTTTGCAGTCTCTGATGCTCAAGCCACACCCAGCGTGTCATGTTCTTCCTGCTGCCTGCTGATCTGCATATAGAACTCTCAGCTCCTTTCTCAGCACCATGTTTGCCTGCATGCTACCATACTTCCAGCCATGATGATACTGGGCTGAACCTCTGAAACTATAAGCCAATCCTAATTAAATGAAACCAAACATCCTGCAACTTCCCCCTTTTTGACTACACTAAAAGTCGTACACAGTTTAACCTTTACAACAGAAACAACATCAGTCCCACAAACTTAACAGTCCAAATGCCCTTATGAAGATCCATTGATGCAATGATCCTTTATAACTGCAGTCCTCAACATCTGTCTTCATCAACAGTACATTTCAGCATCAAGATTTTTAGTCTGCCAGTCTGATGAATGATTTGTACTTCTTCAGCTGGCTTGTTGTCTCCATACAGCTTTCTTCACCTCTTCCTTCCTTGAGTCATGCCTTTCATTTGGAAGCTTCTCTTACTCAAATGGGATCTCTATCAATTTAGATGGAATCTATAGTCTTTCATCATCTGTGGAAATATAGACAAAACCTCTTCCTTGACATAACACATTCCCTGACTTCCATTCTGATGTTAAAACATCTTTAAAGTACACAGAGTGGTTGATCTAATTCAGCAGGTTTTTTTTTCATACAATCCAGTGTCTTTCAGCTAATCTTATTCCCCTTTTCTGTTTATCAAGGTACAGTTAGATCATTATTAATCTACACAGAAACTTGACACTTAGGCACTCGCCTTCTATGCCCAGCTTTACACCAGGGAGCCAGGCTTCTTACCCATTGTCAGTGAGTGAGCTGTCTATCTTGATCCTCAATTTCATTAGGGCCCATAGGTTCACAATTAAGCATTTCCTGTTCTCTTAATTCTTCTGCCTCTTGTCTCTGGAGCCTTTGTATTATCAGGCTTATTTTTCCTGTCACACAATTATTTTCTTAACCTTTTTTGAGAAGAAAAATATAAAGATTGCAATTGAAAGTAGGGAGGGAGTAGTTTTTACTCTAGTAATAAAAACTTCAGTGAGTACTGTGATGGCTTTTCCAAGTAACATTTCTATCCCCTCAACCCCTACCCTTGCTCTCAAAAGATCTGAAATGGAGTTCCCCATTTTTTAATGTAGGAAGAGTCTGTCTATATACTTAAAACTGTCTTTTGTGATTGCTTACTGTGATTTTCTGTCTCACTAGCTTCTGCATTGTTCCTTGCTCTGGGTTTCAGGTTCTTGCTGCTTTGATCCAGAGTCTCCCCAATCTCTCTAGGTGTTGAGTTGAACTTAAATAACTGATGCTTCTTCTGGAGATGATCCCAGGCAAATTTCTACTCTTTGGCTTTCCGTCCTCTGCAACTTTTCTGTCAGATGTCCTTTGCTTTCTGCAATGTTGGCAGGCTTTCTTCTTCTCCAGTCACATTGAGTTTTTCTTCCAAATATGTCAAGTGCCAGATGTGAATATATTTTTTATTCTCCTGGTATAATTGTCCTCGCTGAGGCTTACTGCCCCAGTCTGCTCATTTAAGCCTAGCCCTGCAAGCTTCTAGCCTATGTATAATCTTACCTAGGCCTAGAATGTTTTTAACCTCTGAGACTTACTGCTAGGATGTTTGCAGAAAAGAGATAAGACGAATGGAACAGTAGGTATGGAATGCTATGGATATAGGGGAATTTGATTTTCAAAATGGGAGACAGTTTAGCATATTTATATGCTGATGAGACTGATTTGGTTAGAGAGGAGTCTATTTCAAAATTATTTTTAAGACAAGTTTTACATTCACAACAGAAGTTAGTGGGAAGAATGGAAATATCCATATATCTTGTACCTGTGTGCATATTCTTCCGCAGCTGCCAACAATGATGGTACATTTATTACAACTGATGAATCTATGTTGACACAACATCATCACCCAAACTTCACATTCAGACTCACTACACTTTGTGGGTTTGGACAGATATATAATATAGTGGCATGTACCTGCCATCATAATATCATACAGAATACTTCACTGCTCTATATAAAATACTTCCATTTATTTTTCTCTAACTCAACTCCTGGAACCACTTAAATTTTGGGAGGATTTTTGTGTGTTTTAATTTAATTTAATTTTATTTTATCTTTGAGAGAAGGCCTAACTATGTAGACTTAGCTGGCATGGAACTTGCTTTGTATCAGGCTGGCCTAGAATTTGGCTTCTGCTAATATTACAGAAATGCATCACCATGCCTGGAAAAATAGTCTCTTTTCTTGAAGTGTTGAAAGTAGAACTGAGGATTCCTTCTATGCTAGGAAAGCATTCTAGTGATTGAGGTATACTCTCAGCCCTAAGCATTAACTTTTTTCAGTTTCCATAATTTTACCATTTCCAAATGTCTTGAAATTGGATTGAAATAGATAGTGTATTGTCTGGGGGGGGGGCACTCCTGTGACAGGTGTGTGAGTATCTTAGTGTTCTATTGCTGTAAAGAGACACACATGAGCATAGCAAATTTTATAAAAGAAAGCATGTTGGGGCTTGCTCATAGGTTCAGAGGTTTACTTCATTAATATCATGGTGGGGAACATGGTAGCACACTTTCAGACGTGGTACTGGAGAGTAGCTGAGAGTTTAATATCCAAATCTTTAGGCAGTAGGAAGAAAGAAAATCACTGTGCCTGGTTTGGGCTTCTGAAACCTCAGAGCCAACCCCCAGTGGCATACTTCCTCTAACAAAGCTACACCTATCCCAACGAGGCCACACCTCTGAATCTTTCCAAACAGCACACTCCCTAAGCACTCAACTATATGAGTTTATGGGGCCATTCTTATTCAGTGAACATTAGAGTGCAACTTGCATAGTTTTCTTCCTCCGCCATGTGGGTTTCAAGTATGGAATTCAAGCCCTTAACCTCAAGAGCAAATGTCTTTACTTGCTGATATTTTGCTGGCCTACATGTTGTTTTTTTAAACTTGGATTATTTCAAGAGAGTCAGTGTATATTTAAATTTCTCTCTTTGTATGTGTCTAGGTTTGAGGAGGGTAGAAGTGTAGGCCAAGAAACTAAAAGGAGGGCATGAGAGAAAGGAAAGGTTTAGAGGGAATTAAAAACACGGTAATATGATACATGTGACATGGAAACGAAAGGAGAGTTCAGGATCTCATCTGTGGACTGTGAGTAGAAATGATCTGAGCATTTCCTGAACACAGATTTTAAGAAAGAGAATTACTTCTATTCTCCTTTCCTTTCCCCATCTCACTTGCTGAATACAGCCGTTATGAGGTCTTCTCACGAAGAAGCAGAAGGTTGTGGTCGTTAGCTAATAAGAAACATCAAAAAAAAGGTACTGTAGATTTCTCACACTTTGTACTTTGAGAAATAATTTGGCATTCCATTAATTTATATTATTTTCTTTAATTGTGTACTTTTATAATTTCGGATCCATACAGAGCTAGTTAGCTCACCTCCTCCGTTACTATAATTGTAAACGTTTCAAGGAGTATTTCCCATGTTTGGAATTTCAGTGATTCTTGCAGCTGCTGCTGCCATTCTTAGCTTTACTGCCAGGCACTTAAGTGCCTCCATCTGTTCCCTTGTATTTTCCAAACAACATTCCCTATGCAGAGTCTAGATGATGTCAGAACTAAATAGTAGTCAAAACTTTAAGCCATGTTAGAGAAGAGGATGTTTTCCTTTGTTTAGGGTACACTTTATCCTTATGTCAATAACACAGCAAAGTGCCTCAGAGTTTATTTGGAAATAGTTGTTTCTGAGATCACTTAGAAATATGCCTTTTTATGACAGATGTATAGCTGAGGACTTTTGTTGGAAATGGGACAAAGAAGATTTCTAATCCCAGTGCTACTTTAGAACAGCTGTACTTCCCCAGGATAAAGCATTGTTCACTGGCTGAGGACATTGTTCCTGGCTCTGTTGTCCCTTGATGCGAAGTGATTCTTCACACCATTTCCCTTTTTATTCTCCTTCTCTGTTACTTTGAGACAGAGAATCATACTGTGTAGCCCAGGCTGGCCTGGCATTTAATATGTAGGTCAGGCTAACCTTAAACACCAAACATGTGGTGATCCTACTGCCTGTGCCTCAAGCTCCAGGATTCTAGGTATGAGCCACCACCCTGGTTGCTGAAGCATGTAGCTTGACAAAACCTAAAAAGATTCCTAGATGTGGTTTCTTCAAATTCTGTAAATGTACCCTGTCTCAAGTAGTAGAGACATCTCTTTTCCTACACTAGTAGATATAGAAGTAGATATTCTTTGGGCCTATTTCACCAGTTACTTCAAAAAAACTTGGTACTGACTAGGGAGATTCAATTTCCTATGGACCGCATATTAGCTTTTCATCACTATAAGAAAGTAGTCAAGGTAATCAATGTATAAAAAGAAAAGTTTTCTTTTGGCTCATAGTTCTGGAGGTTTTAGTTCACAGTCAAGTGACTATAGCACACACACAGCACACACATAGCAGAACAAAGCTCACCTCGATGGCCATCTATCAAAATAAAAAGAAAATGAATACAGAGACCCTTGGGTGATAGCTGTAATTCAACTGTAACATGAAGTTCCTGAAGCCTATGGGAAGAAAAAAGCAGTGCATTGTAAGTACACACAGAATTCGGATCAACCTATTCTAGAAGAGAGTTTGTTGAAGAAGGTTTGTTTACCTGAGGACCATTGAGGTCAGTAGAGAGGCATGTTAACCTAAATCCACAAAAGCAGATTCATGAGAGGTGCAAGAGGAGATGTTGTGAGCCATGCTAGCAATAGGCATGCTACTGTGCAAGTTCATGAGCACCCATGAGAGGTGACATGAGATGAGGAGAGGAAAGGTGTAGAAGACACTCCAAGTGCTCTTGGCTGCCTGTTTATCCCAGGGTTGATGCTTGGGATTTGTACCTGAAATTTATATTTCAGGGACAAGTCAGTGTTACATAGTCACAAGAGGACATACTGAAGAGTAGAACAACACTTACTGTCTTATGCTGGACTAGAATGCACTTTTGGAGGAAGTAAATCAGGTCTTGCAATCATAATATAGGTCAGTATCGTTTACATAGTATTTGATCTAACTTCAAGATCATATTTAACCAATGTATCAATATATACTAATAAAACACATTTTAAAACTTTTCATAGGGCCTTTTTGATCAATAATTGTAAGACACTTATTGTTTTTATTTTGTAAATAAATTGACAAGAGATTGTCCAACAGATATTTCAACTATTGCTAAAACCACTCCTATCAGTAAGTAAATTGGTGAGACAATACTGGTAGTTGGTGCTCTGTTACTTACACATATAATGCCAGCCCTCCTAGGATCTAAAACAGAATTATAAGGTTGAGGACACCTTGAGCTGCATGGTAAACCTAAGGTCAACTGGGGAATTTGATGAGACCAATTTCCCAATACCATCTGCCATCTTTAAACAGTACTGTGGATATAGCTGGCTGGTAGATTGCTTACAGAGCATACTCAAGGGCCTGAGTTGAATGCTTAGCAGTGCCACAGCAACAAAAAGGGACATCAAATCTCCACAAGTGTGAGCAAATTTTATACTGGGGATATTTTAGTTATACTGTGAAATAGAAGATTGGTGTTAATGCTGGGGAAAACTGAGATACAAAGTGATCTGTCCTGGGCATTGATGTACAGTAAAGACACTTAGGAGGAATAGACATTATAAATTATTTATATATATATATATATATATATATATATATATATATATATATATTAATTCTGCTATCACAATTGCTATAAATTTAGTGGCTTAAAATGAGACTAACTTCATATCACAGCACTGGATGCAGAAAAGGTCGTACTATCTGAAATAAAACAGATCGTTTCCTTCAGGGATTACTAAGGAAGATTTTTTTTTTATCTTGCATAGTATCTTCAGACTGCCTGCATTTTGTGGGTCCTGGATTCTTTCCATCTTTGAGGCCAACAATGTCCAATATGGTTTTGTTTTACCAATGCTGTTTTCCTGAGATGCAAAGTCGTATGCCTCAGCTTGCTATACCTGAGTACCTTTGCAGTCACAATGGCTGGGTTGATCCAGGATAATTTTATGCAGAATTCCACTATTAACAACCTTAGTTCAACCTCAAACCTCAATTTTCCTTGAATAACATCTTTATCTATCATGGGTTGTTATACTGTAAAACACTGGGTAGGTGCTTAAATAAATCTCTAAATGAGAAAGACCAATAGCTTTAGTTTGTGCTTAATGCCACTCCTTTTTCCCTGAGAAAGGTATTGCTCCTTAGAATCACACACATACAGGGGGGGGGCACAGGCACATACACCCTAACCACCACCATACACACACACACACACACACACACACACACGCACACTGTGGCACAAAGAATTGACTGTTGGCCCAAACCTTTGCTTGATTTACTAGGCCAGAAGGTGTAGTTTGCTCTCCCTTTTGAAAGAGGGGCAGTGGTGGAAGATGTAATGGAGGCCCCACTTTGGATCCCATAGAGACAGAAATGCCCTCCCTTCTTGGTTTCATGAGCCAGTAAAAAGAAAACATGAGAGAATCAACAGGAACCTACTGGCTGGCTGGCTGTTGCTAGGTCACCTGTCCCCTCTCAGACTGCAGTACTAACAGCCCCCCTCCCCTTCCATTGGCGTCAGATGAGGAGGCAGAGGAGGGGGTAAGCAGAGAGGGAGTACAGGGAGGGGCAGGCACTGTCCAGCCTCGTTCTGAAATACAGATGTACGAAGGTTCTCACTCAGTATCCCTCCGCTGCTCCTTCCTGCAGACCTCCTCCCTGTAGTCCCCCTCCCCAAAGCTCTCATAGACTTTAGATTTCAGCCATCTCTCACACTGTAGTGGCGCCAAAAAAAAAGTGGTAGTGGTCTCTGGTTAGGGTGAACAGGGGTCTGCAGACGCCCACTGGTGAAGCCCACCCCTCCAAGAGGAGTGGGGCTGCCTCTGGCCCCGCCCACTCCGAGTCGGAACTACAGTGGGTCCGGGAGGGGGCGTCGAGCCCCGTGCGCGGTATCCCTCCGCCCCCTTCCCGACACCCTCCAGGCGAGCTGGCTTGCCGCAGTCTGCGCAGCCCCTGCCCGTTTGGTGCAGAGGCGTGGGGACAGGACACAGCTCTGCCATTCCACTCGCGCGCAAAGCGGTGAAAACCCAGTGAGAGCATCTGCGGAGGACAGACACCGGCCAGGAGCAGGAGAGGGACGCGGGGGAGCCCGGGGACCTGGGCTGTGCGCCTGGCCAGGCAAGTAGGGGTGTGTCGAGGGCTCCGGGCTGTCACGCACTGCGGACCACTGCCCGGCCCTGACAGTCCAGTGAAGGCAAAGGGGTCGCGGCTGCTCCCTGGAGTGTGCGTGGTGCCCGGAGACCCCAGGCGGTGGGGGGAGGAGGCGGGTACCTCCCCGGAGCCCCGGGCACAAGGGGTGGATGGAGTTGCTGGGTGTGATGGTCTGGAGGCTAGCACAGCCAACCACCTGAAAGTTGGCTTCCCAGGTGCCCATATTCCACCGTCTATAGTGTCTGGACCCTGTGAGGGTTATGGGGTAGGCGGCTGCTATTGAAATGGCGATGCAAGATCGGGGGGGGGGGGGTCGCATGAGGGAGCCCACAGGTCTGAGGACGGCAGCTGCAGGAGAAATGGCCGGCCATACTGGAGGGGGGGTGGAGCCCACAGGTGTGGGTGTGGGGCAAGTGTCCAGCACTGGGGCCAGCACAGCTGGTGGGTGGTGAGTCACCTCAGCTCTGATCTGGTTCCTGAGAGGAACCCCAGTACCCTGCGTCCTGGGTGCTGTCACTCCCCACAGGCTTCTGATTGATGGAAAGTGACCTGTCTGCGCGGTAGGTCTGGAATATTCTGACAGGCCACAGTGAGCATCTATAGACCAGAGGCTTGAAAAAAGAGGAGCAGAAAAATGGCGTGGATTTCTGGAGGTGTGTGGTAATGGGGGTGGGCACCAGACAGTGACTGGAGATGCAAAAAGGGTGGGGGTGACTGGCCAGAACAGGTGGGATACCCATTAGTGTCGCCTAATCTCATTTCTCAGGTACCTTGTAGGTACCTTCCACACGGAATTTCCCCCTAACTCCCAAGTCTGGGGTCTCAAAAGATGGGTTGGAGATGATGACGGAGTCATAAATCCAAGGACCACTTCAGAACCTGCTTTCTAGAATGTGCTGCGCCCTTCCCCCATTTTTTGCTGCGCAGGGCTTGGAAATATGGCCACCTAGTGGCGAATCTTCAGAATTGCAGAAGGGACTAAAGGATGACATCATGAAGGGGGAGTTACCTCAGGAACCCTGCAGCCAGGCTAAATAAATCTAGAATGTTCCAGCAGTAGGACCCACAATGCTGAAAGACACATGATCTTGTTCTTATCCTTGGTGGCATTCTTAACAAGATCAGCTACTACTATCATGTGTTAAGTGCCTTACATTTTCCTGTCTTTGTCCACAGCCCTGCTTTAAGGCTGGTCAGT
>NW_021604717.1:122580-135792 GCF_004785775.1 Grammomys surdaster
AAGAAAAGAAGGCTTCGAGGCGACTGCCTCAGATCTTGGAGGTTGGTGAGACTCAGAGGCAGTGCAGGAACCAGCCACTAAGGAGGCAAATTCAGATTGCTCTAACCAAATTCAGATCACTGTCCCCTTAATTTGTTCAGTGGTACAGGCTCCTTTATTTCCTTGCAGGGATACTTAGAATGTTGAGGTAGGTGTGAGTTAGACTATGACC
The DNA here is from genome assembly GCF_004785775.1 of Grammomys surdaster. Taxonomy (NCBI): domain Eukaryota; kingdom Metazoa; phylum Chordata; class Mammalia; order Rodentia; family Muridae; genus Grammomys; species Grammomys surdaster. The sequence goes on from NW_021604717.1 coordinate 122,792, forward strand.
CCACAGTACAAGAAAGACCTTAGTGCTGGGACCAGGGAACAGAAACTTGACAGAAGCAGGCTTGGCTTGGTTGTTGTTTGTTTGGGTTCAGGGACCTGTGCCCATCTTCCAAGCACTGAGACTCTATTTTGTTTTATACACTTGTAGGACTTCTTGCAATCAGTCAGCTGTTAGTCTTAACACCACTTGAACACAGAAAAGAGGGGAGAACTGCACCACATCCGTGAAGGTGGGTATGGGAGAGGGTTCACTTTTGGGCGGGGTAGTCTTGAGCACCCCAGAGTGACTACTGTGAGATTTAGGGATCCCCTCTCTCTCCATTTCTAGTGTGTGCACTTTCTCCTCAACTCTGTGCCTGTTTCCCAGCAGGCAAAAGGAACATAGAGATTTCTCGTAGCTGAGCTCTTCCACTCAGCATCATACACCAGTGTCTCTGTGTAAGTTTCTACAGGAGGCAATGAAATTGGGTAGGACTGATTTCCCTATTCTTCTCTCTCCTAGATCACCCACCGTGACTGCTTGGTGGTGCTGAGGTTGCCGTTGACCAGTGCAATCAACTGATCTGCCTACACCTTGGACCTGTCCATCGTCCTCCTGCTTGATTTCAGCTCTTCTGCACTGTGTCTGTGTTATTGACTGAGACTGCTTGGGTAGGAGTCTCCTGGAGTGCTGAATCATCATTTCAGGCTAATTCTTTTCAATCTTATACTCTAACTTACCAAAGGTCATAGTGAAAAGCTATCTTGTAGATCTCTAGTGAAGGTTCACTGTTGTTAAGTGGTATAGATTGGAGCTTTACTTAACTTATACTATGACTAGGTCAGAGGTTGAGCCTGGTGCCCAGGCGAAGGCTGAAAATAAGCCTGGGAATGAGAATGCAAATGCTGCTGAAGCCAATGAGCCTGAAGTCCCATTGGTGGTTAGACCCAAGGTTAGGACACAAATGATGACTGGAGCAAGGCCCAAAGTGAAGCCTAAGAGCACACCAGGAGCAAGACCTAAAGGTGAAAGCAGTTCACCAGGTGGGGCATATGCTAAATGTAAACCCAAGGCAATCCCTATTTCACGAGCCAAGCATGATGCCCAAGTCTGGGCCCCAAGTAAGTTCCGTGGAGAGTCCATGTCAAAAATGGGAAAGCAGTGTCAGCTCAGTGCTGCAGACTCTCCATTGGTCAGTAATGATTCTGGTATGGTTGCTCAAGCTAAGTGCCTGTCTGTAGATAGAGAGCTTGGTAATATGGACACTGAGAGCATTCCCAAAAAGGGGAATCCAGCAGGATTCCAGCCTCCGTTTGGCTCAGAGGAGGGAACCAGTATGGGATCCTGGTACCGTCCTAGGCCTGTCCCCAAAGGAGAGGCATATGAGAATACCGATTTCAAATGGGCAGATAAATCCTCAGCAAGTTCCACTTTCTGGAATAGAGATGAAAGCAGTGCAAGATTTCGTCCTAGGAAAAGCATGAAGTCCAATACCAGGTTTAGGCATATGGCCAAACAAGAGGCAAATACCATGCCCAGACACAAAAACAAACAAGAGTTCTATAATATTTCCAGTTCTGATTCTGAGGATGAGTCTGGTAAGACTCCGTGGTTCTGGGCCAAAGACAAGACCAAAGTCTGGTCTAGGCCCAAAGAAGAGCCCAGTACTAGGTCCTGGTTTAGGTCTAAGAAAGAAGTCCGTGTTGAATCCTCTTCTGGGTCTGAAAGTGAAAATCATACAAAAGCTTTGTTTTGGTCTGGAGAAGAGGCTAAATCTAGGTACAAACCCAGAGCCAGGAAAGGGGTCAATATAAGGGCCAGGCACCAGGCCAAGCGAGAAGCTTACAGTGATGTCATATCTGGATCTGTAGATACAAATAAGAAAGAGTCCTGGTTCTTGCCTGAAGAGAAAGCTAATGGTTTTTCAAAGTCTAAGCCAAAGAAAGAGCCCAGAACCACAGCAATGCCAAGGGAAGAAATCAAAACTAAGGCCAGAGCAAATATCAAACAAGAAGCCAAGCCAGAGGAGGAATTCCTTATTGGGGCTTGGTTCTGGAACACCCAGGAGTCCACTATGGTTGATAGGATAAGCATCAAGACCACTTTTGTAGAGGAGGAGCCCATTGTTGGAGATTGGTTCTGGAGTGAAGAAGAAGCCAGTGTGGACTCTGAGACCTGTCATAAATCCAGACCAAGGGCTAAAGAGGAGCAAGTTAGTAGTTTCTGTTTAGGGTCTGGAAAGAAGACCAGTATGGAAAGTGGGCCAAAGGATACTTGTAAATCTATGCCAGTAGCTAAGGATGATGAGGCCATTATTGGGTCCTGGTTCTGGGCTGATGATGAAGAGATCAACTTACAGGCTGATGACGAGTCTATTTTTGGATCTTGGTTCTGGGGCACTGGTGAGAACAGCATTAGATCTGTTGGAGTCAATTGTGAGAAGATACCAAAGTCTGGAGAAAAAGAAGGTACCGATTCCTGGTTCTGGGCTGGAGAAGTCAATTCAGAGGCTGAGGTTGAAGAACAGGCCAGGTCAGCATCTACAAAAGGAACAATCTTTGTGCCTTGGTTTTGGTCTGAAAAGCAGGCACATTTAGGGACTGAACCTTGCTCTGACATCATGGCAGGAGCTGAGGAGGAGCCCATAATTGGGCCCTGGTTCTGGGCTAAAGTAGATAATAGTGTGGAGGCTGAAGTTAACAGTAAGTCTAGCCTTGAGGATGAGGAAGAACCCATTAGATCACCTTGGTTTGGGGCCAGAGAACAACCCAATGTGAAGTATGCAGCTGGTGTCAGATACAAGCCTATGGCAGAAGCTGAGGATGCTAACAAAAAGTCTTGCGTCTGGGCAAAAGATCCCTGTTTGTATCCTACCAATAGAGAAAGCTTGAAATCTACCCTGGGAGAGAAAGAGGCCACTGTTGATCCATGGCTCTGGTCCAATAATTATCCAAGGACCAAGACCATCACAGGGTCCTGGCTGTGGGCTGCAGAACAGGGAAATATAGATGATGAGACTGGAGAAAAGATCAAACTACCAACTTTAGAGGACAATGCATTCAATTCTTGGTTCTGGAAAGAAAGTGAGGAAACCATTGTAGAGGCCCCCAACAGAGAAGAATCCAGGCCAGAAGCAGAAGAAGAAGACATTATTGGTTCTTGGTTTTGGGCTGGGGATGAAGACAGGTTTCAGCCAGCTGCTAAGATTAATGAAGAGAACAAAATAGCATCTGAAGATGAAGATACAGTTGGATCCTGGTTCTGGGGCAAGGAAGAGGCCAGTCTAGAGGCAGTGAGAAGGGGTACTTTTCAGTCTGCTCCTGGAATTAAGGAAGAGAAAGTTACTGGGTCATGGTTCTGGACTGATAAGGCCAAAATAGGGGCTGGGTCACAGACTGTCGAAACTGGGTCTGAAACTGAAGAGGAGGCAATTTTTGAATCCTTGATCTGGGCTGCAAAAAAGGACAGTATGCAAGCAGGAGTAAAGCGTGTATCCAAGCCAAAAGATGAGGCTGAAATGGCTGTTGAGTCCTGGCTCTGGTCTAGTGACAAGGCCACAAAAGAGTCTAAAACTGTGATTGTCAGTGAGTCCAGTCCAGAAAATGGGAAAGAGTCAATTGTTAAGTTTGGATCAACAGCAAAAGATGAGGTGATTAACAAGACTGGCAGTAGTGACAATTATAAACTTAGTACAGAAGCTGAAACCATAGTGGGACCCTGGTTCTGGGAAGGAGATGAGGCTAGCTTTGAATCAAATCCTGTACCTGTATGCAAGGCCATTTGTGAATCTAAGTCTTCAACTGAGCAAGAACCTGATCCTTCCCGCAGGCCTCAGAGCTGGGATGAGGTCACTGTTCAGTTTAAGCCTGGTCCATGGGGAAAGGCTGGCTTCCCGATTGTAAGCCCCTTCAGATTCCCCAAAGAAGCTGCGTCTCTGTTTGCAGAAATGTTTGGGGAAAAGCCTAAGCTTGTGGAAGTGGCTCCAGAAGGAGAGCCTGAACCCCGGTTCCCATTTCAGTATGATCCCTCTTACCGGTCAGTCCGGGAAATTCGGGAGCATCTTAAGGCCAGGGAGAGTGCACAGTCTGAGAATTGGTCTTGCAACTGCATCCAGTGTGAGCTTAAAATTGGTTCTGAGGAGTTTGAGGAACTTCTTGTAATGATGGACAGAAATCGTGATCCATTTATCCATGAGATATCTAAAATTGCAATGGGCATGAGAGGTGCTACTCAGTTTACCCGAGATTTCATTCGAGATTCGGGTATTATCTCACTTATAGAAGCATTACTTAACTATCCAGCCACCCGAGTTAGGACAAAGTTTTTGGAAGATATGATTAGCACGGCTCCCCCTTATCCAGACCTAAACATGATTGAGACATACGTGTGTCAGATTTGTGAGGATATCTTTGATTATGATTTGGATTCCCCTGACCAGGTGTCTGGATTGACAGTGGTTACACACCTCACTTCTACTTTTGACTATCACAAAGTGGTTATCAATTACTTGGCTGGGTTTTTCTACTTACTGAATTCAGGCAATACCACAACAAGGCTTCATGCTCTGAAACTGCTACTGAATTTGTCTGAAAACCTTGTTGTGACAAAACGCCTACTTGTTACTGATTCAGTGTCAGAATTTATGGACCTTTTTAATAGGGAGGAGTCAGATGAAAACATTCAACTTATTCTTGCAGTTTTTGAGAATATCAGTAAAAATATTCAGAAAGAGGCACTGTTTGATGATGAGGAGGATGAGGCGGTGAATCTTGAACCATTTATTTCTCAATTCCGTGAGGCTGAAAAAATTGTCAAGGAGGGGAAACGCAAACCTGACAACTAAAATTCACCCTGAAGCAGAACAAAACAAGTAATATGATTAACCATTTGCCTCTGGTTGTCCTTGTGTTCCTGAGTCATCTGACCCTCAAATAATGCTTTGCTATCCCAACTGCTTCCGTGTTTCAGTGTACCCCTTTAATGCTGATGGTAATTAAGCCCAACCCTGTGGAATCTATATTATTGTTCGGATGCCAAATGAAGATACAACTGAAAACACATGATACTTGTTGTTGACGCTTGTTTTGTTGATTGTGATGTTCAGTATTTGAGTGTAAAGTGAACTGAGCCGTTGTAAATAAGACACCCTTCTAGATGTTGTTCTCATGTATATTTGAGTCTTGTGCTTCAATAAAGTTCTATGTGAAAGTGAGCAGAAATTGCCCCTTCTCTGTAAAATACAGATGCAAAGATCACACACACACACAAAATGTCTGAATAACATGCTTGTTACAAAAGTTTTTTCTCAGCATTAAATCTCAAAGTTTGGAATGGACTGCAACTCGGAGTATACTTCAGAGAAGACTCGTTTTAAGGTGTACTCTAATGCACCTTACAACGTGATAAGGAGTAAAGCATGGGGTAGGGGTACATGTTTCTATACTTATATATCTAACTTCCTGGGTTAGGTGGGAGGACTATAATTGAAGAGATAGAAGAATGGGGTAAATTTTGAAGAGCAAGTTAGACTTTGCTGTTCAAAATAGTATGTTCAAAATATAATCATGGCAATGCAGAAGTTAAAAGAATAGTATCAGAAGGACCAAGAATTCAGTCAAGTGGATGGTTAAGTCATAATGGTTTTGGTGGTATCTCTTGATAAGACACTGTCATGCACTAGTAAGGCCAGAGAGGTAACTCAGTTGGTAGAGTGCTAGCCATGTAAGCATTCTGCCCTGTGTTAGGACCCTATCACAATGACTACAAATCCAGAAATGTTCCTGTATGCCTGGTGCTTCGAGGCAAAGATAGGAGGATCCCAAGGGTTTTCTGGTCAGCTAAGCTAGCCACTCTGTGAGCATGAACTGCTCACAGAATATTTGTAAAGCTACCAAAGTCTAATAATTCATCCACACTTTTTCTTTGTTTCTTGAGACAAGGTGTTTTATAGCTCAGGCTTGCCTCAAACTCAGTATGCGCCTGAAACACTTTGAACTTCTAAGGCTAGGATTACAGGTGACTATACTCAGTCTCAGGCAGCACAGGGCTCATCAGAGCTGGAGAGTTCCCTGTCTCTTACCTGCTGCAGCACTCTGGAGAGCAGGCCTTGCCTCTCACCTGGGCAGCACAGTAGAGCTGGATGTGAGGGCTTGAGAGGGAGAGCTAGCTGGCTGGCTAGCTCAGATACCTCTCATGACTACATACAGGGCTTTGAGTTGGCCCACCCAACATCTACCCCATTGATGAACTGTTGGAGCCCATGAAGGGGCTGGTCCTACAGATCTAAAACTACAGGATCTCTGACACAGGGCAACAACAAGAGGAGTCCCAGTGAGATTCCAAGATTGATAGAGTAGCAGAAGCCAGAGGCCTCTAACCAGAGCAAGAAGTCATTGCAATGAACATTTGCAAGTGAAGAAGTGTGGACAAAAGGGTACACTGTGGGACACACTGGGACACACACTGACACACTACAGCTTCCACAAGGAGATACTTTTATTTTTGTTGTTGAGAGGGAAGATTGCAAGGGTAGAGGGCATGTATGAGGGAAGGGAGAGATGAGGGGGATTGGGGTACATGATTTGAAATTCACAAAGAATAAATAGAAGTTAATAAAGTATATGAGTAAATAATAGCAAAACCTATTATTGGCATTTTATAGTTCTGGTTTTTGTTTTGTTTTTAGATGATCTAAAACTTATGTATCAAAAAGATCATTGGGCAGTGGTGGTGCACACCTTAAATCCCAGCACTTGAGAGGCAGAGGCAAGTGGATCTCAGTGAGTTTGAGTCCAGCCTGATCTACAGAGTCAGTTCTAGGACTCCCAAGGCTACACAGAGAAACCCTGTTTTGAAAAGAACAAGACAAACAAAATTCCAGGGTTGGTGAGATGGCTCAGCAGTCAAGGATACTGGCCTCTCTTCTAGAGGTCCTGAGTTCAATTCCAAGCAACCACATGGTAGCTCCCAAACATCTGTAAAATGTATACATTTTTTAAATGTTTAAAAGGATTATAATCTATGTGTGGGGACATATGATATATAATAATATTTATGGCAATAACAGTGTAAAGTAATAGAGATAATTTAAAGAGATGCTAAGTTTCAACAATGGGGTGGTGTCAGCAAAATGCCTTACTAGTAAGCCTCCCTCATAAAGACTGCACGAAATTCTGGTAAACTCTACAGAAGAAGTGAGAACAAAGAGCACCAAAATCATTGTAAAGGTTTGAGCATGCCAAAGGGGTTTTTCATGGCATGTATACTTCTACACACGGGTAACTAAGTAACCATAGTGGCAACTAAGAAAACACATCATAAAAGTCCCTACTTTCAGGATGGAGTGGGGACAAGGGAGTAGGTAGTGTTCCTAATGTCCTGTTTGGAAGCTGTTCAGGAAACTTTCCCCCTCACCTGACTTGAAGCTCCCTCACCTTATGAGTAGAAAGGCAGGAGAAAAAAACTTAGGAGCTGCTGAAAACTACCACTGCATCCTAGAGATGAAGTACTTCAGGTAGACACTAGAGGGAGCAAAGGATCAGAGAATGTTCAATAGGTCTTGGAATATCTAATCAGGTTGATTATTAAAAATCTTCATTTGCACATTGTCAGGACATAAAGACAAAGAGTTGATTGTTTTTTGTTTTTTAAAATTAATCTCCAAATCCCCACTAGAGACTACAAGGTATATAACGAAATGCAAACAGCCCAAATCAAAGGGGAGGGAGGTACTGCAGAAAGCAACCATAAGCTATCCGTGATTTATCAGGCAAATAAATTAAAATAACTGTCATAGACATATTCAATGATCTAAGGAAGAAAACAATGTAAATTTAATCAGACAAGTTATAAATGAAAAAAAAACATGAATATCAGCAAGGAAATAAAAACTATAGAAGAGAATCAAGCAGAAATTGTGAAGGCAATGCATACTATACCTGAACTGAAGTCCTCAAAAGGAATTCAGCAGGAGACTTAAGCAGGCAGAAGATATCATCTTCAAACTTGAAGACAGAGAGAAGAGAGAAGGGGAGGGGAGGAGAGGAGGGGAGGGGAGGGGAGGGGAGGGGGAGAGGAGAGGAGAAGAAAGGAAAGGAAAGGAGAGAAAAGGACAGGAAAGGAGAAGAGGAGAGAAGAGAGGCACTTAGTGAGATTGTATCAAGGAAATAGATATAGGCACTGCCAGTATCTTTTAGGAGAAAGGAGAAGTGAGGGACAAATCACTTGTTTGAGTGAAAACAGTAAGTGAAAAGTTCCTAAATCCTAGGAAAGCAATTGACATATAAATACAATAAACCAAAATATCAACTACATAAATCTAGTGGAAGAGATGGGAGACTTTTGTCTAAAGTCAAAGACAAGGACAGAAACTAAAAAGCCACAGAGAAAAAAGGACTTGTCATATACAATAGAGCTTCCATAAGATTATGAGTTCTCTTCAGGAACTATGCTGGTTGTAAGGAAATAGATGACATATTCCATGTATTGAAGGAAAAAATATTGTCAATCAAGAAATGTACCTATCAATACTGTCTTTAGAAATATGAAGGAGAAAATAGATTTTCCTAGATAAATCTATAACAGTTTATTCCCACTGAATCTTCTCACAAGAAATGAGAATCATTAAAGACTAAATGCTTAAAGGAACATATACAGCAATGCCAAGCTACATGAAAAGGAAATGTTGTTCTCTAGTACAAACTTAAAAAATGTTTCCCAGTAAGGAACATGGACAAATATAGGAATGTGTATTATTGTGATTTTGGAACTGGAATTTAAAGAAAAAGTAAAGTAAAAGAATATCTGTTTAATGACTATGTAACATGTAAAAGGTTGACTTCTGATACAAAAACAATGGGAAGAAAGCTATAGGCAAGTAGTACTTTATGCTACTGAAGTTAAGTTTAAATGGTGCATTGTTAAGAGGTTTTACATAACTGCAATGCTAACTAAAAAGGACACAACAAAACACAAAAGAAAACAAGAACAAACACCAAAGCCTGTTAGGAAAATTTAGAGATCAGGGGTAAGAAAAAGGAAACAGGTAGATCATTAAGGGAACAGCAAAATGAAAACAATATCCTTTCCTATTATTAATTAAATAGATTAAACTTGAAATCAAAGCACATAGATTGGCTGGCTGGATTAAAAATGGAGACTAATAATGAGCCATATATAAGAGAAATTCTTCAATCAAAAAAAACAGGCCAAAGATGAAAGGATGTACTAACATCAGACAAACATTAAATCAAAAACAATGAAATATAGAAGGATATTATAAAATGATAGAATCAATTCATCAATGCCGTGAACATTAACTACATCCTATTCTTAAGGACTCTTAGATGGTGTAATTTTCTTTTCAGAGTTGAAGAACTAGTTACATAACAACAGCATCAGACTTTCAATTGTGAATAAAGAAATAAAAATCAACTAGAAAAATAAAGGAATTGGAGAGCAGTATTAAACAATTAAATATGACAGATAGGATGGCACATCAACCTCAACAGTATCACAACATACATTTTCAGCATATGCTAGGAATAAAGTCAATAAATTCAAGAAGATTAAAATCATATGAAGTATCTTCTCTGATCATACTATAATAAAATGAGAAAATGGCAAACAGAAGCTGAAATTTTCACCACCATACTGAAATTAAGCAACACACTCTCAAAACAACAACACAAAAAAACTATCCTAGTTAACTAAAGAATATGTGACAGAATGAAAGCAATCAAAACATACCCAAAGTTAGGGAATATAGCAAAAGTAGTTTTTTACCTGTCAATGCATATGCCAAAAAAAAAAGAACAATCTCCAATCTTCAACTCAACTTTATACCTAAAGAAACTAGAAAAAGAATAAATTACACTGCCAATATAAAAAAGAATAAATTATATCACAGTTTAACTAGATTATAGAAAAAACCTAATAGAAACCAAAAGAAAGTTGACTTTTGGAAAAGGACAATAAAATTGGCAAACAGAACAAAGATCCAAGTAACTAAATAAAAAATAAAGAAGGAAATTACCAAGGATGACACACAGAAAGGGTTTTAACACTACTCTGAAAAGTTGCTCTAAAAAGAGTAGACGGGCTTTGAGAAATGGATACTCTTTTTACGTAACGTAAACTGAAAAAAGAAATAGGGGAGCTGGAAAGATGGTCAGTGGTTTAAGAGTGTGTAGAGGTTTGAATAAAACATACTCCCATGGGCTCTAGTATTTGTACACTTGATCCCTAGTTGTTATCCCTGTTTGGGATGTCATGGAGTGTTTGAGACATGGCCCTTTGCTGGACGTGGGTGGTGGGGCTGGCCCTTGAGAGTTTATAGCCTCATCCTGTCTTCCAATTCACTCTCTGTTTAGTGTTTGTAGTGGAAGATATGATTTCTCAGCTTCCTGCTCTGGCTTCCTGCTCTGGTTCGAGCTGCCATACCTCCCCCAACATTATGAACTCTTTCTGAAACCATAAAGTTGCTTTTGGTCATGGAATTTTATAACAGCAACAAAAAGGAACTTATACTGAACTCGGTGCCAGAGAGTAGGGTATTGCTGTGAATAATTTGACTGTATTTTGTTTTGTTTTGGCTGCAGAGACTTTGGGACTTTGGACTAGAAAAGCAAATGACTATTTAAAGCAAAACGTGATGTGCAAATGGAGACCTTGGGATGTTGGAGACCTCAGAATGGTGGGACATCCACTTAAGAAGGCTGCATGTACAGTGGACATAGCTAGATAGGCTATCCATAGTGCAGGCAGCATAACTACAGCAATGGGACAACCCAAGGCTATTGGAGCCCGAACAAAGCTACCAATATTCCCAAATTCTGTACATGGATCTGCAGGCTGAGGAGACCTTGCTCAAGAGGCTTCATGGGGAAATAAGGTCTCTATTAGCAACTGGACTTGAACTCATTGAAGTGAAATATTGGCAAAGAATCTGCCTAACTTCTGCACAGGACCCAAAAACTTCCCTGACACCAGGCAACATGTGGTAGTGCTTGGGTCACTGGGAGAAGAAGGCCTTGAGAAGCCAAGAGACAATGCTGCTGTTACATGAGGCTGAAAAAGTGTAACTTTGGTTGAAGTTGGGACTCCAAGGCACTGGGGATAGCAGAGCTATGAGGCATCTGCCAATGAGAGCTGTATACAGGGAATAGAAGCAGTCCAAGAGATGGATGTTGCAGGCTGCAAAACTTTTGACACCAGATGTAAGGCTATGGGGATCTGGTCTTTTCCTTCCTGAGTTTCTACCTACTTTGGTCCAGTTATGTCTCATTCCTCTAGTTTGAAATGGAAATATACATCCTGTGTCAACGTATGTTGGAAATGTGTAAATGGTTTTAGAGCTAGTGAGAATTAAGAGATTACTTTTCATCTCAGAAGGCCTTTGGATGAGTCAACAGTGTCAAGACCATAGGGACTTTAATCAATGGTTGACTAAATGCTTTTTTGCATTATAGTATGGTCATGAGCCTATTTGGACCAAGGACTGTAATGTGGTAGTTTGAATTGAAAATGTTGCATCTAGGCTCAGGCATCTGACATTCATCAATACTTTTAAGACTGGTCACTATCCTTAGCCATTAGAGAAATGGAAATTAAAACCACTTTACAAGTTTATCTTACATGCATCAGAATAGCAAAGATGTAGACTAAGGCAAATACCCATTCATTGCTGGTGGGAGTACAAACTTGTACAGCCACTATGGAAACCAGTGTAGAAGTTCCTAAAAAGCTGAAAAGAGATTTACCAGAAACTCCAGCTATGTTACTCTTGAGCATATGCCCAAAAGATTCAGTATTTTACAGGATATTTCATCAGCCATATTCGTTGCTGCACAGTTCAACCAGAAATTGAAAACAGCCTAGATGTCCATCAACTGATGAATGGATAATGAAAATGAAGACTATATTCATTTTCCATTGAATATTATTCAACTGTTAAGAAAAACAAAATTGTGTGTTTCTTGATATGTCCTCTTAGGGCACACTCCAAATGATCTAAAGAACACCATGTAAGCCATACTCCTTAAAGTTTCCGTCTCCTGTCAACAATGTCATGGTTTGGAACAGACATTTAACACTTCTGTCTTGGGGGAGAGTTAAGATTCAAAGTAATAGCAGAAGAAATAGACCAAAACACACAATATTTCATAATTTATTACAATTCATTCTCAATTTAAGATAGTGTATTTTAAAAGGTTTCAGTAGGAAAAATGCTATAAACTTATACTTTTTGAAGATTGATGTAAATATACTCAATAAAATAGTTAACACAACTATTGCAGTGACATATTGAAGGATTATTCAGCATAACAAGGTGATATTTATTACAGAAAGTTGAGATTGGTTAAACATATACAAATATACTGTATCATAAAAAAGGAAAAAGTACACATGATGCTCTCAATTGACCCAGAAAATTTCTTCAAAAAACTGAACAGCCTTTTATTACAAAAATATCAATACAATTCAAAAAAATTCAGGAAAACTGCCTCAATATAATTATTATTTATGAAATTTCAAGCAGTATCACATGGTAAAGCATACCAACCTTTACCCACTAAGAGAAAGACAAGCATTTTCACTACTAGTATACTTTCCACTGGAAGTTTTACCCGGAGCTTTTATACAAGAAAAATAAAAGCATCCGAATTGTGCAGAACAGACAAAATGATCTTTACTAGCTGTCAAAATACCCAGTATAGAGAAAAATCATAAATTATCAATAATAATGCTATTATAATAACTGAACTATGGAAAGTTGTGGGATAGGTTCAGTAGTTCTCAAAATCAATTGTATCTCACTAAATCAGTAATGAACAATGTAAAATAATCACCTTTGCCTTCACCTTTACCTGTAATAATATGTAAAATAATTAACTACACAGAAATAATTTAATCAAGGAGATAAGGGACTTTAAATTTTGAAAGCTGTAAAACATCCCTGAAACTAAATTTTAAGAGGAGAGAGAGAGAGAGAGAGAGAGAGAGAGAGAGAGAGAGAGAGAGAG
>NW_021604717.1:135802-138687 GCF_004785775.1 Grammomys surdaster
AGAGAGAGAGAGAGAGAGAGAGAGAGAGAGAGAGAGAGAGAGAGAGACTGGAGAGATGGCTCAGCAGCAAAGTGCATGGCTGCTCTAACAGAGGACCTGGGTCAATTCTGAAAACACATATTGTAGCTCACAGGTGTTGGTTACTCCAGCCCTACTGCCCTTTGCTGCCCCTAGGTATTTTCACTTCTATTTCATATATATTTTTTCATATATATTTATATTTACTCATTATGTATTTCATACATACACACACTCATACATTATATATATACATATATGTGTATATATATAAAATTTTGTGTGACTAAATATAATCTTGGTCCAACAAATGGGAGAAAGTGTATCTTATGCCTCTTTCTGAGACTGGCAGAATTCACTTAATATGACTATATATAATTTCGTCCATTTCCCTGAAATGACATAATTTTAGTAATCCTCACACCTGAAAAATATTATATTGCATATATGTAACACATTTTATTTATCAGTTTTTCTGTTGACGAAGACCCAGGCTGGTTCCATGTCTTAACTCTTGTGAGTAGTTAATTCCTCTTTAAAGATTTGGTAGAATTCAGCCATGAAATCTAGGTTCGCACTTTTTTAGGTAAGTTTTTTGTAACTGTTTTATTCTTGTTGCTTTTTATAGAGCTATATAAATTGCTTGTCTCATTTTGGTTTACTTTTAGTAGGTCATTTGCATATGCAAATCTAGCTATTTCTTTCAGCTTTTCAGATTTGCTGTAATAGAAGTTTTTAACATACTTCCTAATGATTTTCTGAATTTCATTGGTATCTGTTGTAATATCTTCTTTTTCATTTCTAATTTTGTTAACTTGGGTATTCTTTTGATTCATTTTGTTAAAGGTTTCTTATATTTTGCCCCCCCCTTTTTTTTTTTTTTACCAGAAATCTTGGTCTTTATTTCATTGGGGTTTTTTTGGGGGGTGAGGGAGTTAAATTCTACGTTTTTTTCTGACAGAAAATATTGGAAAATTGTTACTTTTGAAGTACTATTGCAAAAAAATTTTTTGATTTTGCAAGACAGAGTCTCACTGTGTAGCTTTGGCTCTCCTAGAACTCTCTTTGTAGTCCAGGCTGGCCTCAAACTCACAATGCTGGGGTGTGCCACCACTGCTCAACTAATGGCAAAAAAATTTAAATCACTCAAACAACCTTATTATTGTTGTTATTGTTGATGTGTACTTTAATTTTGCTCAGTAAAAATGAAGACTGAATATACTTTAAATGGCTAAGGACAACATAATGCATAAGCATAATATGGTGCATATAGACAAAACCTATTTCGTCTCAATATGACAAGACAAACTCATCATAAATTATAATAGACAAGTAGACACGTGGTTTTGTTGTTGTTGTTGTTGTTGTTGTTGTTTTATTTCCATTGCTTACCAATCCAAGGTGGCTGTAAGGGGATCAGTGATTGAGGCCAGAAGCAAAAAGAACTTTGTTTATCAAAGGAAAATACTCCTTTACAGGTAATGAAAACGTCTTGACTACACTAAAATGGGCGATGTTAAAAGTCATGGGGATGGACTAGTTGTTCCTTTGCCAACATATTCTTACTGTAAGCAAATTAGTGCTAAAGGATTTGATGAACAGAAAATGTCAACTTCCCAAGCTGCAATTGCAGAACTTTTGGAGAATATAGCTAGAAGTAAAAGCTTGCCTCTAAAGGAGAAAAGAAGAAAATTGAAACAATTTTAGAAGGAATACCCCTTGATATATCAGAAAAGGTTTCCAGCCACTGAGAGTGAAGCAGCATTTTTTGATGATAAACCTACAATCAAGCAAACGACGCTAAATTTAAGAAACTCCAAGATTCACAGTCTGCATTACTGACTTAAAACTTCAACAAATGATGCCATATATGAGAATATTTCTACTTAAAAGGAAGTCTGGTGATATTAGAGTTTCCCTTAAAAGGGCATATAAAAGGAGGTGATAAAACAGTCTTTTTATCTGTGCTAGACTGCTAAGCTATTGGATCTTAGCTAAGTGCCCAATGAAAGGTGATACCAAATGTTTTAATTAGAAATTAGTTTTTAATATAATTATCTGGTAAGACTATCAGAATTGTGTCATCCAGATAAAATTGTGGTGCTTTTTAAAAAGAAAACATGCCTGTGTCTATATGTGTATTAGGTAAAGAACTGGTTGTTTAGGATTGCTTCTTTATTTATAAGTATCACATCGTGAAAAGTATTGTACTCTTTTGTACAATCTTTTTATACTTATGATCTATTTAACTGTATATAAACACACTTGTAGCTTGGCTTTTTTTTATTGGACTTTGGTTTATTGGGGGGACAAAAGGAGATAGTTTTTGAGATAAAGTCTCCCTATGTACCCCATTCTAACCTCAAACTCATATTCCTCCTGCCTTATTCTCCTGAGTGGTAGGAATACATGTGTGTACCATCATTCCTGGCTTATATGTGTGTTTCAAAACTATGTTTATGTGAGATTTTTGTTTTCCTCTAAACATTATCTTGACTATTTCAGTCTTTTTTTTTTCAGAAATATGTTTTGAATCCTTACATTCATTATCTATTCTAATACTGAATTAGATTAATTGTTATTTAGCAACAGAATCATTGTTTCTTAAATGTGGAAGCAGTGATGAATAAAGCAAAATTTCCTCTCTTAAAAAATAATAAAATAGCCAGGCAGTAGTGGCGCACGCCTTTAATCCCAGCACTTGGGAGGCAGAGACAGGCGGATTTCTGAGTTCGAGGCCAGCCTGGTCTACAGAGTGAGTTCCAGGACAGCCAGGACTACACAGAGAAACCCTATCTCGAAAAAAACAAATAAAATAAAATAAAATAAAATAAAATAAAATAAAATAAAATAAAATAAAATAAAAT
>NW_021604717.1:138697-141069 GCF_004785775.1 Grammomys surdaster
ATAAAATAAAATAAAATAAAATAAAATAAAATAAAATAAAATAAAATTTAAAAAAGAAGAGGGAAAATCAGGACATGTCTCATGTTAAGGACCTGTTGATCAACACATAAGGTGTTTCACAGGTTTCGTTTTTGTGGTTTTGGTTTTTGTTGTTGTTTTGCTTTGTATGTGTATATGTGTGTATATGCTTTTATTTTGTTACAGTTTGGTGGTTTATGGAAAGGTGGATTTATTTTGTTTTCTTGCTTTTAGAGGATATGTATTTGTATTGTATTTTTGCTTTTTTGAGAAAGAACTTAATTTTGTGATTTAAAATTTTAGAATTTAATTTTAATTTAGAATTTAGTTTAGTGATTCTGGAGGGGGAAAGATCTAGAAGGACTTGGTAGAGGGTAAGACTATGATCAAAGTATGTTTATATTAAAAATTATTTTAAATAATAAACATGTTAAAAAGAAATTATCAAAAATATTTTTTAAATGAAAACGTAATGATCCTCTTATTTTTCAACTCTGAATATCATTCATTATTTTTAACTCATCCCTACTGATGGAAACACAGAGACAAAGAGTAGAGCAGAGACTGAAGGAAAGGCCATCCAGAGACTGCCCCACCTGGAGATCCATCCTACATGGAGCCACCAAACCCAGAAATTATTGCTTATGCCAAGAAGTGCATGCTGACAGGAGCCTGATATAGCTGTCTCCTGAGAGGCTCTGCCAGAGCCTGTCAAATACAGATGCAGATGCTCACAGCTAACCATTGAACTGATCATGGGGTTCCCAATGGAGGAGTTAGGGGAAGGACTGAAGGAGCTAAATGAAGGGGTTTGCAACCCCATGGGGAGAGCAACAATACCAACCAACCAGACCTCCCAGAATTCCCAGGGACTAAACCACATGGAGGGACGCATGGCCCCAGCTGCATATATAGCAGAGGATGGCCTTGTCGGGCATCAATAGGAGGAGAGGCCCCTGGATCTGTGGAGGCTTGATGCACAGTGTAAGGGAATGTGAGGGTGGAGAGGCTGGATTGGGTGGGTAGAAGAGCACATGTGGGAGGCGGGACGGGGTGGGGGGTTTGTAGATGGGACCAGGAAGGGGAACAACATTTGAAATGTAAATAATTTTTTTAAAAAAGGATGAAAAACATTCTATACATATAATCCATTCATTCATCAGTGATAAATATATATGTGTGTGTGTGATTGGTAATATATATATAATTAAATATATATTAAATAGATAAATTAAAATAAAAATCTAATATATGAATATATTCTAATATATTATATAGTTTATATATGGATATATTTATATATGATATATTTTTCTTATAATAAATATATAATATATAATAAATATATAAAGTATGTATATTATATATAATATATTAATATATAAAATGAATATAAATAAATATATTTAAATATATATTTATATAATACTTATTTTAGCAATAATGTCATATATATCTAATATGCATAAAAATATATAATTTATATACTTTGTGTATATATTTATGTATATTTATATATTTTATATATACATATATATTTATTTATATGAATAGAATTTATATACATAGTAAAATATAATATACAGCTATAAATGTATATTAATATAAATATATTTATACGAATATATGTTATTTATGTCTTTAATTTGTTATTTATATTTATATATTTGTATGTGATGCTATATCATATATAATATATTATATATTATGCAATATTATATACAAATATGTAAGATGTTATATATAAATATATTATATAACATATAAATAAGTTATAAATAAATATATGTTATACATTTATATATAATATATAGTTATATACAATATATTTTATATATAAATATAATACACATTATATAATATAAATATATATTCACAATATATTTTTATATTTGTTATATTATTATTTTATATATTTTATATACTTGTGATATATTTATATAAATATGTTTTCTATTTATATTAAAATATAATATATTTATATCAATGTTTTCTATTGATATAAATATATCATATATATTTATATCACGTATATTTATATAAATCTATCTATAAATAGTTTGTACTATTATTTCATACATGTTTTATATCTTTATGTATAAATAAAGTATTTTTATAATATATAAAAATGATATATGTAAATGTGATATATGTATAAATTAAATATATGTAAGCATAAGATATGTGTATTTTACATATTTTCTATATATAAATATGTTTTATATTTTATATATAATATATATCTAATATATTTTTTAATCTTTTATATAGATAACATATATAAAATAAATATATTTGTGTGTCATCATAGATAGATAGATAGATAGATAGATAGATAGATAGATAGATAGATA
>NW_021604717.1:141079-146109 GCF_004785775.1 Grammomys surdaster
ATAGATAGATAGATAGATAGATAGATAGATAGATAGATAGATAGATAGATGATATTAAATTTCTGGGTCCATCATGGCCTAGGTGGGGACAGAATGCCATGGATCCTCCCTCTGGGACAGGACCAGAAGATATGGGCCTCCAGGAGTGTTGATGGCTGCTGTTGGCATAGAGCTTATTTTATAATAATGTACATATTTTCATGTTACTTTAAATTCTGGGACCTTCAGGACCACCCTTAATGCTGTAGAAAAGAACTCTAAAACGGTTCCAAATACATAATTTCTCAGTTTAGCAATATGAATTATGAGGGACTTCATGAATCTAAATGAACAAAAGCAACTGAGCTGTGAGCCAACTTGTCAGAAAGATACTAAGGAGAGAGATAAAGAGATTTAGGGAGTGGAGGTCACAGGAGATCCCACCCAGCTAAGATTTTGTCTGTTTGTTTGTTTATGCTTACAAAGGCAAATGTAAGTGAAAAATTCCTGAGTTTAGTGTCAGCCTGGGACAGAGCAAGGTTAGGCCCAGGTGTGGTAGAAATGGTAATTTCAGAACAGGGTCACACCCAGCTACCTTATCCTCTGTGCTTAACAGAGGAAAGCAGATCTCTGAATTCTTTTGCAATGTTTCCATCAAATCCCTCCCCTCAGAGCTGAAGGAACTCCAGAAGAGAAGAAAGGTGAAAGGAATGTGGGAGCCAGAGAGGATGTAGAACACCAGGAGAACAAGGCCCTCTAAATCAACTGAGCAAAGTTCATATGAACTCACAGAGACTGAAGCAACATGCACAGGGCTGGCATTGGTCTTCACCTGTCGTTCTCTGTGTATGTATATTATGACTCCCAGTTTAGTGTTTTTATGGGACTCAGGAGAAGCCTAATGTTTTCTAATGAGAGACAGAAAGGGAGTGAATTTGGAAGGGAGGGAGGTGGGGAGTTGTTGGGAGGACTAGAGAGAGAGGAAGCTGTTATCAGGTTATGTTGTATGAAAAAAGAAGCTATTTCCAATAAAAAGTAAAAAATATTCAAAATTTACTTAAACAATATTCTTATGCAGTATGAGTGAAAAATAATAAATATAGAAGAATCTTACATAAAAAAGATGTGAGAGCCGGGCGGAGGTGGCGCACGCCTTTAATCCCAGCACTTGGGAGGCAGAGGCAGGTGGATTTCTGAGTTCGAGGCCAGCCTGGTCTACAGAGTGAGTTCCAGGACAGCCAGGGCTACACAGAGAAACCCTGTCTCAAAAAAAAAAACCCTGCCGGGCGGTGGTGGCACACGCCTTTAATCCCAGCACTTGGGAGGCAGAGGCATGAGTTCAAGAGTTCGAGGCTAGCCTGGTCTACAGAGTGAGTTCCAGGACAGCCAGGGCTACACAGAGAAACCCTGTCTCGAAAAAACAAAAAAACAAAACAAAACAAAAAAAAACCCCCCCAAAAAAAGATGTGAGATTAACTTTTTCATTTTAAAAAAATTCAGGACGATTGAAAATTTTCATTATGGTACAAAACCATTGATGTTCTTATTTGCTACCTTTTACTGGCTGTTATATCAAAAGACACAAAGTTCATGATAATAATTATTTAAACACTTTTAAAATTTCTATTGAAAGATTTATGCATTGATTATCAAACAATAGAAAGTAATGAGAGTTGCTGATAAGTGTAAACTCATCTAAAATATAAAGTAAATTATTACTTTCCATAGTTTGTTTCCGTGTTTTGGGGTTTTTTTGTTTATTTCTTTGTTTCTTTGTTTATTTTTTTTATTATGCTAGACACATTTAAATGATTCCATAAAGGTTCTATACCTATTGTGACCTCTATCACACACTATTGCAAAGGGGAATAAAAATGAGTTTAATTTATTTGAAAGTCTTGTCAAAAGAGGAGGCTTTTTAAAAGTACTTTGCTTATAGCTTGAAATAATTACATAGTTAATATACCAGAGAGGAAGTAAGCACAATTTTTACAAAAATAATGATATGACTATTATAATTACAAAAATGTATCAAGCATACATTTGTAGAAAACAATTCAACACAATTGTTGAAGTCATTTGCTGTACTCAGTTCAGTGTACTTATGTGCAAATAGCCAGTGCATCAGTTTACTCTATTGTCAGGAGCCATCATAGGACAAGCTGATAACTAGCAGGTGAGCTTCCTGAAATGACTGCCTTAGATTAACATCTACATTGGAATCTGATATGTAATGCCCAGGAGAAAATCATTTTAGGAAAGATTCCTGCTATCAATATGCTTTTCCTGTTATTATTAAACATATATGACAATCACTAGGTATTACCCCACCCTTTTGAACAGATCTCTGCAGATCTATGAAGATGTATTGTCTTGTAGTGATGCTATATAGACAAATAGATGACTTCTTAATACTTTATTATGATTCTATAAGAATTCCAAAAATTATATCTGTTATTATTAAGCTCTTTTATAGTAGGACAACTATTAGGTCCTTTTCTAAGTCAAAACTGCAATGAGAACTCTGTCAGTCTTCTATATGTCATCAATTTATTACTTCCAGATAGAAACCAGACTTTCTAGTACTCAAAGCACATTCCAAGAGGTTGTAAAACAATTAACTAAAGGTCATAAAAATGGAATAAATGACTTATTATAGGTTCTAGGACAGAAGATAAAATATTGACTGGGTTTATCTATACAAAACTTCATTAATAATTTAGTTATGGTTTTTAACTTTCAATGAACCTGTGAAATGGTGACAGGTGACAGATGTTTAGCCAGATAATTACTCCTAATCTAATGGTTGTACATGTAAACATTCACTGTTGCAAACTTCTATTTCAATATATGATTTAAATTTTATGTGTGAACTTGTGATGAACTTTTACCATGTGATCATGTATTCTGAAAATGAATAAGTACTGAGGATAAGAGAAGAGTGTGAAGAAGAATTTTCCCTTGCCCCACTTAGGATCTTTCTGCTTTCCCCCTTTTCATAGGAAACTTTTTACAGCATAGTAATTAACACTATAATCACATTTCAAAGTGTCCCTTTTCTTCCTGCCTCTTCTACTAGCAGGCTGAAAGTTAGAGCCCAGCAGTTCCTGCTGAGATAGAACAAAGGCTGCATTACTTAATCCCCCTCTGTTAGGCTACAGGTGTCAAACCCCTAAGCCAGCAGCCCTTTACCCTCAGGAAGAGCAAGAAAGTGTTTAGGACTCCTTAGAAGTTATCATCAGCATTGCAGTATAGTCAGAGAACTAGAACTTCCAGAGACCATCAGTATTTAAAGCAACCCCAGAGTCCTACACTGTGTCTAGTCTCAACACGCTCCAGGCTGGGAGGCTCCTGGCACTCTGTAAATGTGAACAAAGGTGGACACAAGGTACACAGTAGAAGTAAAATATACTAATGCAACTCTGATTTTGTGTTTGAAAAATTACTTGGAGCTAATGTTCTTAGGTATCTTGTGCTCTTTATCTTCACCAAAATGTATGTCTATGATATGACTTACTGTGGCTTATGCTAAGAGCTCTATCAGAGCCCTGGCATAGATTGATGTACCTATGTATGCCTCTTAAAATCACTAAAGTCTGTGTATGACAAATACTGTACAAGGATAATCACAGGTACATGAGTACCAATAATAACCTAATGCTATAGGCAGAATAGAACAAGAACAACTATCTTCCAGGAAAATCAAATAAAATATTTGGAACTAGTATTCCCATGTCTCAATGCTTATTTTTCTTGCTTACCATACCAATGTCTTTCAACAATTATAGAAAAAAAAAACTTGAATTCACCATTTATGAGTCCCGTGAACAGATGAGGTAACAGAAAGGGGATTTTTGCACAAAGGATTGAAAGAGGTCAGGATTCAATTTTTCTTGTTCAAGATGTGAAGAACCAGCTAGAGAGCTATTTATGTAAGAAGGATATTCACCTTCAGGTTTTATATTGTTATATGCCTTTCGGGAGTTTTCTATTTTTGTTGTTAACTAAATATGTTGGAAAATTTGTAATTTTATTCATATTAAAATTAGTTCTTCCAAAATTAAAGTATATTTTACTTTTAAGATATCACGATAGTTTGTAGTGAAATGGTTTCACAGAAAACCCTGCTTGTAATACTGTTATACTGATGTTCTTTGTGATATACTTTATATCATCTTGCTGCATGAAGGAGGCCCAATGATTATATTCTGAATTTGAAACATTTTACTAATGTTACAAAGAAAGAAATAAGGCAATTCCAAGTAATATTAAAATATCATACACTAATAAACAGACTGAATAGTTTTTGATTAATATTAGCCTATTATGAAGCAATCTACACTACATTTATTTATGACAAGTTCTGGTAGTGTCTTGGTATGAATTACCAAGATATACAATTAAATGAAAATTAAAATAAGTAAACCCTCATAAATACAGTGCATTAGAGGTTATATAGGTAAAATTCACATGAACCATGACTATTGCTGTAATATATACCTCTGGATGATTTCACTCTATTGACCAATCAAAAGATATAACCATGGAAGCAATATCTTAGTTTCTTTTCTTGGCCAAAATTATTAATGTTCTCAGTTCATTTCTGTCACATCCGTATTTTTCTACACCCACAAATGAGAGCATCACTGAACTTTACATACGAGGCACCTGCCTGATTTGTGTGATGACTACCCTTATATAAATGTGAAGGCTATGAATCACACTTTATAATTGGTTGATCCATATGGACTCTCAGAAGCATGTACTCTTATTTCTAAAAGTGATGACAAATATTCAATTTAGTATGGTCTCATATTGACACACATCTATCATAGCTCACTTTTCCTCTTTCCAAAATCTCACAGATTTCACATGGAGCCTGGAGAGATGGCTCCAAGGATAAAGGCGCTTTCCCCCAAGTTTGAGGACCTGAGCTGGATTCCTGAAACCCTCACAGTAAAAAGAGATGATGAACTTGTGCAAGCCGTCTTCTGCTCTCTACACATCATGTCTTGTGCACAAATAGAAACAGAGAGAGAGAGAGAGAGAGA
>NW_021604717.1:146209-164584 GCF_004785775.1 Grammomys surdaster
GAGAAAATGGAAATGTGGTTTCACATTATCAGTTCTTAAAAATTTACTATTATTTTTCTCCAAATAATCTGTAACATTAAGGAATATAAATTCATATTTAATGTTTCAATTTACCTTAGTATATTTCTAGCTATACTTTTACCTAAAGATATAAAATTGCTTCATATTATTAAATAGTTCATTTAATGATCTCATAACTTCAACATTCAATTTTCTTTTGAAGAGAGTATTTTAAAAATATATAGAATTATTCTAGAAGAATACATGTTTGGTTAAACAGGAGTTCAGTATTTCTGCCTTTTTTTCTGTTGATGTCTCTTTAGCTTACAATCTTTTAACTCCATCTTTAATTACTGAGTTCTTCTTTATTTCTGTAGGTATATCCAACTGTAAAGAGGAATCATATCTATGGCAATCATTTTATTTATGACTAATACAAACACAAATTTAAATCCATTGAAATTATAAGATTTTGATCAGTCTTATGAGTTGTTTTAGTGATAACCCCAAACTTTATCAGAATTCTTGATCAAGAGCTTTTCATGTAAAGATACGTTCTCTTCTCTCGTCCATATAAAACTTTATAAAAGAAGGGCAGAGGGCTGAATTGTCGCTTCACAAAGCAAGTCCAATACTTGCTATGTTTAATATTCTTAGGGTCAAAAACCTTTTATAGATTCTTAGTCCATTCTTCTGGCTTATCTGGTGTGTGTATATATGTTTACTTCATTGTTCTGTTTGTAGGTTTGTTACAAATTATATTAAGTAGAAAGGCAGGCTCTCTCAGAATGGGAAAATTGGCATTTTTGTAATTGCTTTAAAGTTTAAAGAGACATTTGGAGATGCTTTAATCATTTATAAATGTAAAGAGTAATATAGATCTTCGTCTTTTACGCTTCATTTTTAACTTCATAGTTGCTTTGAAGTAATAGATGGCCTCATCCACAATACCTATACTTTTTGTCTTTCAAGTGACAGATCATTTGAAGTGACTTCTGTTGGACAGCAGTAGCATGTCTCCAAAGAGTAAGAAGTCTGAGTTCATGAGAAAGACATGGTAAACCAGCATCTGATGGCATCCCAGTTTCAACACTTAGAAGTGATACCTTATTGGAGTGCTGTGTTTCTGACATGGGTGAAGATGGCAAAAGTTACTCTTTACTTTCAAATTTTTTCATTTCATTTATTTCTTCTTCCATCTTGATTATATCTTTTGGTCTACTAATTTTCAGTTTGGCTTCTGCTAGTTCTTCCCCTCCCAGCTCCCTTAGATTTAAGGTACATCATCAAGTTATTTATAGAGATATCTCTGGGTTTTATCATGTTGGCACTTGTAGCCAGAAACATTGCTTTTGCTGTATCCTATAGTTTGGGTATGTTGTACTTTCATTTAATTCTTGGAATTTACATTTTTTTCTTGATATTTTTTGTGGCTCTTCACTGCTATGAGTGTGCGTATGTGCTATATTTTTCACTTGCAGTTGAGTTCTAGTTATGTTCCACTATGATCAAATACAGTATAAGAATTTCTTTCAATATTTCTATAGTTGCTAAGACTTAGTTTCTGTTCTATTATCTGACGTACGTTAGGAAAAGTTCCATGGGATGCTGAGAAAAATGTGTATTCGGCAATGTTGGATGAAATGTTCTACAAATGTCTTTTTTCCTTTGTTTTATTATTCTTAAATTTCCATTGTACTACCTTTCCACACCACCCTCCAATTGTCCCTCAATTTCAGGTGTTTTTCCCTGTACTCTCTCACGCCCCCCACAACTTTTCGTCCCCAGTCTACCAACAAAATCTATTCTATTTTTCCTTCCCAGGGAGATTCACATACCTATCATTAGCCCTCCTCTTCCATTTGATATAGTGTCATTTAACTTGCGTATATCTCTGCTTATTTTTGTTGGTATGACTTTTCTACTAAGAGTGAGATATTGTATTACCCATTGATTAACTGTGTGTTTCTATAATAATACCATCAGTTGTTATTACTATAGCTCTGTAGTGCAGCTTGAAATCAGGGATGGTGATACCTCCAGAAGTTCTTTTACTATTCAGGATTGTTTTTAGCTATCCTGGACTTTTTGTTTTTCCATATGAAGTTGAGAATTGCTCTTTCTAACTCTGTGAAGAATTGTGTTGGAATTTTGATGGGGATTGCATTGAATCTGTGGATTGCTTTTGGTAGGATGGTCATTTTTACTGTGTTAATCTTGCCAATCCATGAGCATGGGAGATATTTCCATCTTCTGAGATCTTCTTGAATTTCTTTCTTCAGAGACTTGAAGTTCTTGCCATACAGTTCTTTCACTTGCTTTGTTAGATTAACACCAAGGTATGTTTTATGTCATTTCTGTTTATTTTTTGTTTGTTTCCATGGTTTCTTTCTCAGCACACTTACCATTTATATAAAAGAATACTATTGAACATTTGAGTTACTTTTGTGTCCAGATACTTTGATGAAAGTGTTTATCACCTGTAGGAGTTCCCTGGTGGAATTTTAAGAGTCACTTATATATACTATCATAACATCCATGAATAGCAATACTTTGACTTCTTCCTTTCCAAATTTTATGCATTTGATCTCCTTCCATTGTCTTATTCTCTAGCTAAGACTTAAAGTACTATATTGAATAGGTATGAAAAGAATGGAAAAATTTGTCTTGTTATTGATTTTACTGGGATTGTTTTGACTTTCTCTCCATTTAAGTGATGTTAGCTATGGGTTTGCTGTAACCTGCCTTTACCATGTTAAGGTATGTCCCTGTATTTCTTATCTCTCCAGAACTTTTATCGTTAGGGGTTTTTGGATTTTGTCAAAGGTCTTTTCTGCATCTAAGGAGATGGTTATATGGTTTTTGTCTTTCAGTTTGTTTATATAGTGTATTATATTTGTCTGTTTATTTATGTTGAACTATTCCTGTATCTTTGGGATGAAGGGTTCTTGATCTCAGTGCATGATCTTTTTATGTGTTCTTGGATTCGGTGTGTAAATATTTTATTGAGAATTTTTGCATCGATGTTCATAAGGGAAAATAATCAGTAATTCTCTCTTTGTTATGTCTTTAGGTGGTTTGGGTATCATGTAACTATGGCTTCATAAGAAAAGATGAACAATATTTCTTTTGTTTCTCTTTTGTGGAATAATTTGAGGATTCATGTTACCTCTCCTTTGAAGCTGTGGCAGGACTCTGCTCTAAAAGCGATCAGCCATTTGGGGTTTTATTGTTGTTGTTGTTGTTGTTTTATTTTGTTTTGTTTTGTTGGTTGAGAGACTTTTAATGCCTGCTTCTATTTCACTGGGGATCCTAGGTCTATTTAAATTGCTTATCTGATCTTGATAACACTGGTTAGAACAATTATTCATTATTCAATTATTGAAGAACATTATTCATTTCTCTTAGATTTTTCCAATTTGATGGAGTTCAAGTTTATAAAGTATGTCCTTATGAGTCTCTGGATTTCCTTTGTGTCTGTTGTTATTTCACCCTTTTGTTTATAATTTTGTTAATGTGGATCTTCTCTCTGTGTCTTTTAGTTAGTTTGGATAAGGGTTTGTCTATCTTATTGATTTTCTCAAAGAACCAACTCTTCATTTCATTGATTCTTTGTGTTATCCTCTTTGTTTCTATTTTATTGAGTTCATCCCCTAGTTTATTTCTTGCTATCAATTCCTCTTGGGTATAGTTACTTCTTTTTGTTCTACAGCTTTTAGGTGTGATGTTCTATAGCTTTTAGTTGCTAATATGAGATCGCTCTAGTTTTTTTTTTTTAATGTAGGCATTTAAAGCTATGAACCTGCCTCTTAGAACCACCTTCATTGTGTCCGATAAGTTTGGCTATGCTTTGTATTCATGGTCCTTCAATTATAGAAAGTCTTTATTTCTATTGTGACTCATTTTTCTTTAGTACAGAGTTGTTCAGTTTTAGTGAGTTCATAAGTTTTCTGTTACTTTTGGTTGTTATTGATATCTAGATTTAATCTGTGGTGGTCTGATAAGTTACAGGGAGTTCTTTTATTTTTCTTGTATCTGTCCAGATTTGCCTTATGACCAACAATGTGAACAATTTTAGAGAAAGTTCCTTGAGGTGCCGTAAAGAAGGTATACCCTTTTGTGTTTAAGCGAAATATTCTGAAAATATCTATTGAGTCCATTCGGTTCATAACTTCAGTTTGTTCCCACATTTCTCTGTTTAGTTTTTGTCTGGATGACATGTCCATTAAAGTCTCCCACTATCAGTACATGGATCAATATGTGATTTCAGCTGTACTGGTGGGTTTTTTTGATATTTTATTTATTTATATTTCAGATGTTATCCCCTTTCCCCATTCCCCACCCCCTGTAGACACCCCTATGCCATCTCCCCTCCTCCTCCTCCAGCACACACCCACCCACTCCCACCTCTCTGCCCTCAAATTCCCCCACACTCAGTATCCAGCCTTCACAGGACCAAGGGCTTCCTCTCCCACCTATGCCCGACAAGGCCATCCTCCCCTACATATACAGCTGAAGCCATGAGTCCCTCCCTATGTGGTCCCAGGCTGGTGGTTTAGACCCTGGGGAGCTCTGGTTGGTTGGTATTGTTGCTCTCCTCATGGGGCTGAAAACCCTTTCAGCTCCTTTAGTCTTCTCTCTCAATCCTCCATTGGGAACCCCATGATCAGCTCAATGGTTAGCTGTGAGCATCTATCTCTGAATATGTCAGACTCTTGCAGATCTCTAAGGAGACAGCTATATCAGGCTCCTGTCAGCATGCACTTCCTGGCATCTACATCAGCATCTGTCTTTGGTGACTGCACAAGGGATGGATACCCAGGTGGAATGGTCTCCAGACGTCCCCTCCTTCAGTTTCTATCCCACGCTTTGTTTTCATATTTGCTACCTTATAGTGGTATTTCTATTAAAAACTTGAGTGCCCCTGTGTTTGGAGTTTGGGTATACAGGAAGGAGAAAAGTAGAGTATTCTACCAGGAACTGCTTAATTCATCTCCTTGGAATGGGGGGTAACAATGAAGAGAGGTCACCCCAGAGGCCTATTATAGCACTGGGGATGAGACTAGGTCATTGGATTTGGAGGAACAGAAGTAGTGGGGAAGATCTATAGTCAACTTACCTGGTTCCTTGGCAGGGGTGGCCTGTGGATTAGCACAGAGTGCCTGCTGATGTTGAGGGCTGGATAAAGGAACAAGTCTGGAAAAGGAGGTTAGGATGGAAGGGTCTGTGGGATCCACAGGAGATGTGAGCAGAAGTGGGGAAGAAAAGCTGCCGCAGGTGTTCTGGTGCAAAGATTGGGATGAGACTGGGGTGGTATGGAGGAGAGGAGAGAGTGGTGAAGGTCTTCAGTTAGCTTACACATTTACCTGGCCTGCTCAGTTGGTATATTCACAGGGAATGGCTACTTGTGCTGGAGGCTGGGATACTGAGATGAGTTAGACTGAAGGAGAAGAGCTTTGTCATCCATTGGGGATGGAGTCAGAGAGGAAAGGAAAAGAGTAGCATAGCAGGTATTCTGCTATACAGTTTGGGGCGGGGGGCGTTGGGACTGGAGGAGCAGGAGTGGTGAAGATCTAATGTTAGCCTGTATGTTTCCCTGGTGGGAGTGCCCATCCCCACCAGGTTCTCAGTGCTAAAAAAGAATTTAATCAAAACTTTTTTAGGAACAGAGGTGGAGTTAGAATATGTATTATTAAGTGAGGCCATACAATCTTAAAAAGAAAATCCTACATGATCTCTCTCAAATGTGAATTCTAGCCAATAGTGTGTGTGTGTGTGTGTGTATGTATGTATGTTTATATATATTATTATGTACATCTGGGTATAGTTTAATGTGCAAAGAGAACAAAATGGCTAAATATTAAGAAATGAAGAAAGAGTGAATGCAGATAATAGAGACAAGTTATGAAAGAGAATATAAAACATTTTCTCTAGTTTTAACTGTCATGAATCTTTGGTTTTGGTGGTGAATAAATGCATTCAAATGTATTCAATAATGAAAGTTTAAAATCCACTGTGAAGCTCTACAGCTCCCATTCTGAATGGCCCCTCTAACTATAAACTTATTTATTGATATATATTTGGGTCTGGCTAATATATATATTCGAATTCACCCTCAGTGTGAGCCATTACTATAAATTTAGTATTTTTCGAGGATGGTGTTATATTTCCTTGATTTCGCACCTTTTTCCATATTACTGAATTGAATATATATATATATATATATATATATATATAATTTGATTTTTTTCTGTTGTATTGAAGTGTTAGCAACTGAAAGTTTCTAATATTAATGTTAGGTTATGATAGAGTTGAAGTTTGAAGCTAAACCTTCATTTTACACACTCATTCTTGAGTCCTATATTACTCCAAAAATAGAAAGGTAACTGCAAAAGTGATCATAACTACTAAAGAGCCCACTATGTAAATGTCATATTAGTCAGTTTAAAAGTCTCATCACTTTTACTTCAACAACTATTAAATAATAAACAACAGTGGATCAAATGATGTATGTCAGGCTATTAGTTACTAAGGTTCATATGCGGAAGGTTAGTATTAGATCAATTGAGGGGAAAAAATGGAGTGGGAAAAGAAGCATAACCTTAGGTTACTGTTAGTACTCACAAAATTCTAATTATTAAATCTATAGAAGACTATAGTTAAGAAGTACAAAAGATAACTGGGAAGAGGAAAGAGGAAAAGAGGTATGAGTGAGAGAGAATGAGTTGTGTGTAGAAAGATTTATAGAGAGTATATGACAGTAAAATGTGTGGAGAAACATACAACCATTAAATATAACTCAACAATATACAGACTAAAGCAATAACACTAAGATATTTATGCAAGTGTAAAGATTAAAAATACCTAAAATTTATATAACAAAATGATAAAGTGTATCATGAATACACTAGATTACAAATACACATCAATCAGTATTTCTTTCTGGGTGGAACAGGCTTTGGATTCTTTCACTCTTGTGATGTTTCCTGTAGTAAAATATGCTGATCTAGGATGTGCAATTTACAATTTCAGTGCAAATTCATAAAACCATATTGGGCATACATTTTCCTAGAGAAGTTTAGACGGATTCCCTTTTGGATTCCCTTCTTGTACAACTACACGGATTTGAGAACTATGGTTCTCAGTTCTCTCCTTGATCCTCTCTATCTGGGCAGCAGTATTGTGAGAGGATAGGGTATGATCCCTTGCTGCCAGTTCCCACTGATCTCGGTGGCAGTGGCAGCCTTTGCTAAGGAGAGACTGCTCCAGCTCTCAACATTAGACTTGAACACTGGCCTTCACACCTAGGAGTCATCCTGGGCTCTATGCCTACGAAGGTTTATAGAAACCTCAGTGCTACCTACCTTTGGGCTCTGAACCAATCTCTTCTCTTATGGTTAATCATAACATTGGCATATTGAGGATAGAAGGAAAGAAGCCTTGTTGGAGGGTTCCTGGTGACCTGCTGCAGCCTTGGTGAGGGCATGGCATCACTCTTGCAGTACCACACTTCATCTCAATTTTCATGGCCACAATTGATCACAGTGAGCATCAGAGCAAGGTCACAGGGTTCAAGGATCATGTCAGGTCCTCACTCTGGTGCCATTACTCCCTTAGGATGTTTCATGGAGTCATTGTGTGTGTCTGGGTTGGGGTCATGTGGGGTCAGGGGAGGGGGTGGTGAACCATGGTCTAGCCTGATCTCACCTGGAGTACCATGCATTGGAACTGAGGCTTGACTTCAATGCCTTCAGTTGCTGGGCCTCACTGAGAGCTGTGTAATCAATCCTTGGTAATCCAGCTAACTTTTCCCACAGTGTTTGTGTGTGAGCAAAGTGCTTGTCTGGGGCTTTCCGTTGATCTTGGCAGAAGTACTTGATATGGCTAGATACAGACTCGGAGCCTCTTTTGCCTGCTTCCCCATGGAGGTCTCACCTGGCTTGATAAATTTATTTATGGCTATTTCCTCTTGCAGGAATAGAGATTATTGTGCAGTATTCTGTTTTCCTTCATGGAGTCATATAGATGTGCCTTCTAATCTGAGTTAAAATCCATCCCAGGACCCAGTTGTTGCAAGGAGGTACTATGAGAAATAATATTTTGAAGATTCATTTTTAAAAGTGTCTTGAACCAGCTTAGGACAAAACACTAAACACTGGACCCTTGCAAGATCTGTTAATTTGTCTATCCACCACAGCCAAAAATCTACTAAGCTGTACTACCACCTAAAACAATGAGTTTATAGTAAAAATTGCTAACAAAATTCATAATGCCTGAACGTGCATTCACTTAATGTGCATTTACTTAATAAACTTTAAAATAAACAAAATGTGGGGCTATATGGATTGCTTGATAGTTAAGAGTGCTTTCTGCTCTTCCAGAGAGGACCCGAGTTCAGTTTCTAGCATCCACATCATGGAACTCACTTCTTATAACTCCACCCCTAGTCTCTGTGAGTCCTACAAATGCAATGTACTCATATACATACAAATAAAAATAAATATTTAAATAAACAAATGGAAATAAACAGCATGTAAAACGAACAGATGAAGCCATGCATAATAAGTGGATATTAGCCCCCAAAAGTACAGAATACCCAAGAGACAATTCACAGAACTTGAAAAGGTTAACAAGCAGAAGGGCCCAAGTGAGGCTGCCTCAGTGCCACTTGGGAGGGAAAAGAAAGCAATCACAAGGGGGAAGGGAGGGAGGGACCTGAGAAGGAGGAAAGGGAACTGGGGCAGGGGGAGAGGAGAACATGATCTGGTATTGGGTGAGGGAAAAGTACTGAACCCCTGAGGGCCAGCAGAAAGAATGGAAACAGGCAAGCTCTGGAGGTAGGAGGTCGGGGTGGGGGTGGGGGACCCTCCAGAATGTACCAGAGACCTGGGAGGCGAGAGACTCTCAGGACTCAAAGGGAGGAACCTTAGATGAAATGCCCTACAGTGTGGAGAGGGAACTTGTAAAGCCCACCTCCAGCAGAAAGACAGGGCCTGAAGTGAGGAATAGCGTTGCCATCCCACAGTCAAAACTCTGACCCATAATTGTTCATGTCTGAAAGAACTGCAGGGACAAAAATAGAGGAAATCCTGAGGAAAAGGAGGTCCAGCAACAGGCCCAAAGTAGGATCCAGCTCAAGTGGAGGCCCCAAGGCCTGACACTATTACTGAGGCTATGGAGTGCTCACAAAAAGGGATGTATCATGGCTGCCCTCTGAAAGACCTAACAAGCAGCTGAGTCAGATGCAGATATTTGCACCCAACCAATGGACAGAAGCTACTGACCCCTGTGGTTGAATTAGGGAAAAACTGGAAGAAGCTGAGGAGGAGGGCGACCTTGTAGGAGGATTAGCAGTCTCAATTAACCTGGACCCCCAGTATCTCTCAGACATTGGACCACCAACCAGACAGCATACACCAGCTGCTATGAGGCCCCCAACACATATACAGCAGAGGACTTCTGGGTCTGGGTTCAGTCAGAAAAGATGTTCCTAACCCTCAAGAGACTGGAGGCCCCAGGGAGTGGGGAGGTCTGGTGGGGTGGGGGTGGGGACATCCTCATGGAGACAGGGGGATGGGGAGGTGATATGAGATGTGGAACAGTCGGAGCGGGGAGTGGGAAAGGAATAAAATTTGGAGTATAAAAAAGATTAAATAAAAAAATTTTTAAAAAGATAAAGAATGAAAAATAAAAAAGTTGGGATAAGCAAAAAGAAAACTATTGCTAAACTACAGCAGAGAAGGAGAAAATAGGTAAACTCGGGTAAAAAAAATTACATAAACATCAAAATACTCATAATTAAAGTAGATGAACATATAAAAGGGAATAAAAAACAACTTCTTGAGCTAAAATTTTGAAACATGTGTCTGGAGTGATGGGTCAGCAGTTAAGAACACTTGATGCTTTTGCAGAGGACTCAGGTTCTGTTCCCAGAAACCATACAATGGCTCATAACTATTCACATCTCAAGTTTCAGAGGATCAAACACCTTCTGGAATCCTCTGGAATCAGGTACATACCCACTGCACTTACATGCATACATACATACATACGGACACAACAATCATAAACACAAAATAAAAGTAAATGAATCTTTTAAAAACATTTCAAAATTAAATATATTTTTACTTATTGTTTAGCAATTTCAATACAATTCAAATCTATCTCAGGTTCTTTTCCCTTCAATTCCTCCCATACCCCTCTACCATTTTCCTTTCAAGTGGATGTATTAACTCTTTTGAAGTTGCAGTCTTTTTGTTTAAATTGTCTTTATCATTTGAAAATTTCATACATTTATATAATGTGTTCTGACCCCATCTATTCTCATTTTCTCCCTTCAATTCCCCTCAGGGACTATCAACAAATCTCTCCCATGTCATATTCTTTGTTTCATCCTATTATTGAATATGTATGGGTGCTTTGCTTGTATGGATATCTGTGTACTACATACATGCCTGATGCCTGTAGAAGCCAGAAAAGAGCATCTGGTCCCTGGAACAGGATTTAAAGATGGCTGATAGTTGCCATGTGTGTGTTGGGAATTGAACTGGGTCCTCTGGAAGGCGAGCCAGTGCTGTTGGACATCATCTCTCCAATCCTATGTTCTCTTCTTTTTTTATTATTATTGTTAGATATGCATGTAGAAATACAATCTGTCGAGCTAATTTAGTATTGCTTGGGTGTATATGTTTTTAAGGATGACCACTTAGTATTAAATAATTAATCAGGAGGCTACTCTCTGAGGAAGAATCATCCTCTTTGTCAACAGTCATTAATTGCCTATAGCTCTTCATCTAGGATGGCACTTTGTTTCATTTCATCCATTCACATTGGTGTGTCAGGTGGCACTGTCATTGATCAGGTATTGCTTAGGCTAACATTTATTGTTGAGATTTTATAGAAGCAAACTATAGAAGACATAATCTCATAGCAAACTTCCTGGTCCTCTGGCTCTTAGTCTCTCCAGAGACTTTCCTGGGATGTTCCCTGAATGTACATCCTCACGTGTAGTGATTTTGTTGTAGAATGGGGCCTGGGTACCCCACAGCCAGTTGTTTTTTGCATTTTGATCAGTTGTGCTTTTCTGTAGTCACGTCTGTTTGTCTGTCTTGCCTGTCTGTCTGTTGCAAAAAGGATTCTTTGATGATAGGTGAGAGTTATGCTTATCTGTATATATAATTATAGAATGTATTTAGAAATTATATTTGTTTTTTGTTTTTTTTTACGTGGTGGTAGTATGCTCCCCTGTAGGGTCTGTGACATCACCAGCCAAGGGTAATTGGTTAGATTTATAGTGCTAGGCATGAATTCTCTGCTACTGAACAGGCCTTAAGTCCAATTAGACAGCTTTTGGTTTCATCTAAGGTTCAATGTCACTATTACACCTTTAGGGATATCTTCCCATTCTGGTTATTGGTTTAGATGTTATAACTGTGTAAGACTACTGAATTTGTCCTTCCTTTGATAGATTGCATAGCTCCTTGCACTGTGAGAGCTAGTCCTCAGGAAGAAGGCTTCTAGGTCATTTCCAGCTCAATTCCCCCGTGTCCTGTGTCCAAAGTGTGTGGTGTCTTCAGTAATAGGGTATTACCTTCAAATTCTGGGAGGCAACCAAATGCAACGTCAACAGCCTGTGGTATTTGAGGGAAATCTCATAGACTCCCCTGACCAGCAACTTTAAAGGAAGCTTGGTAATGGAGTTTTTATTGGATAGATTACGGGTCATTCGAATGTGTTTATGTATACATATACATTTATATATGTTTTATGTATTTAGGTAAGCATGAAATATACACTTTCCCATGGATTTTTCAAACATCCTTAGTCTTATTTATCTCTCTTATGTCCCTCTCTCTTTGTATTACTGAGGAAGAAACTGAAGGCAGGGATCAGGTGAGTCTTAAGGTAAGGGAGACAGGCTTAAAGGGGAGGAAAGGGTTATCTCTGGCAAGCAGATGCAGGAATAGGATAACCAGAAGGGAAGAGGAAGGGAGACAAAGCACTGGGATTCGCAGAAAGATCATAGAATAAAGCTGTTCTCAGGTCAATAAATGTTCATCACACATAGTCCATGTATCTAAATAAATTCACAACACATTGTCCAATATGTTTTTCAGACTGGCAATAGAACTTATCAGTTTTGGTAAAAGCATTCTTCAGTAGATAAATATCATGACAAGATTCCAGTGCCCCCAACCCCAGAATTGGAAGAGGAATTGACATTGACATCATTTTCAAATGCCTTTGAACTTGAAAAAGTACCAATGGTTTTAAGGAGAACAGTTAGGGAAATAAACACACACACACACACACACACACACACACACACACACACACACCATCAGAACTTTGATCCTCATCTCTCAAGTGTTATTTATTCATCAATGAGATTATACTATGGAAAAAAAGAAAAAGTACACAAGGAAGACAATTTACTTATTGTTTTAAAGATTTATTTTTTGTTTATGTGCACACATGTCCTTGGAGGACTGAAGAGGGTGTCAGATTCCCAGGAGCTAAAGCTGGGTCATAAAGGTGGGTGCTGGGAACTGGCCATAGGTCTTCTAGAAGACCAATGTGTTTTTATCCACTGAGTCATTTCTCCAGCCACAGATAAGACCATTTAAACATCAGAATTAAAGTAGTCGTTCTCTAATTAATCATATTCAGACATCTCCAAATATAAAAATCATCCTCAGACACTTTTCTTTTTTCTTTCTTTTTAATTGAAAATATTTTTTTAATTTATTCTGATTATTATTTTCCCTCCCCCCAACTCCTCCCAGATCCTCCCAATTTCCCCACTCACTCAAATCTACTCCTTTTCTCTCATTAGGATACAAAAAGGTATCTAAAAACAACAATAATAAAAATTAGAAAAATAAAAACAAGCCAGAATAAGACAAAGAAAAAGCACAAGAAACATTTATAGATTCAGAACACACAGAGATACTATTAAAAACATAGAACCAGAAACCGTAATATATATGCAAAGGACTTGCAAGGAAAAAAATTGGAGAAAGGTTTATGAGACAAGGAACCTCCAAAAATGCCATTGGGGTAGTTTCATGTTGGACCTTTTATTCTTGGCAAGGGGCCTGCCCTTAAGTTTGGTTTGTGTATACTCAGTGAGACTCCATTATAGAAAACTAATTTTTCATTTTAGAGAAGTTATCAGTTGGAGATAGCTTCTGTGTTAGGGATGTTGGCTTGTGTCCACTTTCTCTCTCAGCACTGGGATTCCATCAGTCTCAGAGCCTTGCCAGCCCTGTGCATGCTGCCACAGTTTCTCTGACTTCGTGTTTATCAGTCCTGTTGTATTTAGAAGGTCTTGCTATGTTTATAAGCCTTTCCTTGGTGTTCTCCGCCCCCTCTTGCATTTATGATCTTTTTGTCTTGTCTACTGAGGGGCTTCCTAAGCCTTAAGTTTAGGAATTTGATCGGTACATCCCATTTCAGATTGAGTGTTTCAAGGTCTCACTCTGCATATTGTCTGGCTGTGGGTTATCCATGTCTGCTGCAGAAGGAAGATTCTCCAATGATGAGTGAGCAAGGCACTGATCTACAAATATAACAGAATGCCATTGGAAGTCACTTTATTGCTACATTCCTTTAGCAGTAGTATTTAGTTTTATACCAGGTCCCTGATATATCTAGCCTTAGGTTCTAAATCACCTGAACAGTGTCGCAGATAGATTCCATCTCACAAAATGGGCCTTAAATTCTAATCAGATACTGACTGGTTCCTCCCATGAGCTTTGTGCCACTATTGCACTAGCTAGCACATTTTGCAGACAGGACAGCATCGTAGATTGAAGGTTTTGTAGCTGGGCTGGTGTATACCTTTCTCCTTTGATAGCATGCTTTCAAATACCATGAAATACTAGTCAGTTTGGGTGAAGAATTTATTTATGTGCCAGTTCAACTTCTCATGTTCAATGAGTTGTGCAAGTATTGTCTTCAGAAATAGAGCCTTACCATCAGTTTGTGGAGACCAACACTGAGCACTGACAGGAGTCTTGACTGTTTGTGGGTTACTTTTTTCTTAATGTATAAACAATGTATGGTTAGAGTAAATATCCGTTTACAAATATGGAAATGCAGAAAATTTCACAATGAAAATAGGATTCCCTTCATATCAGTGATTGTGAAAAAAATAAGTTTCCACACTGAGCTCCATGGACCATCACAAAAGTATTTCTTCTTTAGCAAAAAGAGAGAAAAGAGGCAGTGGTATAGGAGGAGCTAAGGTGGGAGAAGTAAGGAGAGGAAGAGGAAAAGGAAGAGGAGGAGCTAGAGAGGGCAGAGATGTAGGAGGATGAAGAGCCACGCAGGTATGGAGAGGGGTCTCGGGTAACAACTTATATTTAGGTTAGCTAATTGGGAAACAACTCTAATTATATGGGCATATTGTTATTGAGCATCACCAAACATATAAAGCCTTTGATTAATATTTAAGCATTAGAGTCCCATTTTCTTACTGGGCCCGTGTGGATGGTGGGATGGTTTGGGCACTGCCCAGCCTTGCAGAGACAGTGTGGAAGATTGGCAGAGCCATCTCCCACGCTGGTGTCTCACGTGTGGCAGGGCTGGTGTTTCTGGCTGGCCGTTTCTAGTTGCGGTGTGCACAAGGCCTCTGGCCACGGAACATGACCACTGAGCTAGGCAGAGCTGCTGCAGCTTAGATAGTCAGCTTGACCTGAGGCCGTTTGAAATGATTACTTCAACACAGTGGTGGTTAGCAGTGCTAAGAAATGACTGCAGAGCAGATCTTCCTAGAGACTGAAACACAGTGAAAGACAGTGAATATAGGACTTACCAGGATGGGAAATGAGTTTATTAATACTGCTATAACAAATTACAGTGACTTCCTCAGAGGTTCTAGAATGGCCCTCACTCTCATGCCTGTGGGAACTCAACTCACTTTCATGAAACACAACAGAATTTTCATATATCATATGTGAATTCTCCAGTATAACTTTGTCTGCTTTAGATTGCTTAAAATATTGAATGTCAGGGGCTAGAGAGATTTCTCAGCTGTTGAGAGCACTTACTACCCTTGAAGAAGACCTAAGTTCAATCCCAGCAACCAGATTTTGGCTCACAACCATCTGTAACTCCAGTTACAAGGGATCCCATGTCATTCTGACCTCTGCAGGTACCAAGCAAGCCTGTGGTACACAAACACACTTGCATGCAAAGCACAAATACACATAAAGTAATAAATTGTCCTTTCAAAAGGCTTAAGATACTGAATACAGGGCACATCTTATGAAACTCATTAATCTTTATTGCTTGAAGAGTGTTGGTAAGACAAAGTTTGTTCAGTACAGGAACATATTTTAGAAAAGACTTTTCCTATCCAGGGTTCTTTGAACATACAGAGGCGCAACAGGGACTAGACAGAGGCAACTGTATTAGAAATGTCATAGCGTAAGATAATGCAGATTTATTATTCTACAATTATGGAAGTTAGAAATTATTTTAAAAACTGACACTAAAGGTCTTATGAGAGTTCCTTTTAAGATTACTATGGGAGAATCCTCATTGGTTTTCTTCCTGTATTCTGGAGACAGATTATATTCTATGGCTACAGTAGTTCCTCCTTCCATCTTCAAAGCTAACAAGGGACTGTCCAACCCCCCCCCCAATGCTGCTTCCTTCAAACTCAAAATTTATGCCACACCAATAATCCTTGCAGTTATATTGGGAAGACTCATCCAGCATAAATGTGTGTTAGATCCCACTATTAACAACGTGAGTTCCACCTGAAACTTCAATTATCCTTGGACGAATAATATATGTTCACATATCCTGGGTATGGACTTGGGGTTGTTATTTTGCTGAATACTGGGTAGGTGTTTAGATGAATTTCAAAATGGACAAGCCCAGCAGCTTTACTGTGTGCTTAATGCCTTTCCTGTTTTTCTCACAAAGCAAGCAAAGACAAGAGGACAAACAGAGGGAATTTTGTGGATGGGGTAAAAGGAAAGACTCAAAATCAGCCAGGGATGGGTTGTGAGAGAAAAGATGCATGGAGGGTCCTTTTCCTGAGAGATACAGTGAACCCAGGTAGTTAGTTTGGCTGAGATCCAAGCTAGCTGATCCTCCTGCATTTGCACACTGTCAAATAGGAGAGCTTGGGCATGACTGGCAGGCAAGAGATGATTTCAGAGAACGATGGGCAAGGAAACTGAACAGGCCCAAAATGGGCCCCAACATTTGGCTGTAGGACAGAAGAACATCAGGAGTCTATGGCATCCTGTAAATACTGACAGGGAAAAGACAATTGTGGAGACAGACAATAAGTAACCCAAAGGGTATTGTGTCTTAGAAGGAGAACAATCTCTCCCCTCCTCTCTCTTCTCTTTCCCTCCCTCTCTCTCTGCCTCTATCTCCATTTTGGAAAGGGGGCAGTGGTGGGGGATGTAATGGAAGCCTCCATGTCCTATTCCTTAGATTCACAAATGCTCTCCTCTTCATGGTTTCATGAGCCAGTAAAAAGAAAACATGGGAGAATCAACAGGAACCTACTGGCTGGCTGGCTGTTGCTAGGTCACCTGTCCCCTCTCAGACTGCAGTACTAACAGCCCCCCTCCCCTTCCATTGGCGTCAGAAAAGGGGGGAGGGTTGGGGGGAGTAGAGAG
Source organism: Grammomys surdaster (assembly GCF_004785775.1). NCBI lineage: Eukaryota > Metazoa > Chordata > Mammalia > Rodentia > Muridae > Grammomys > Grammomys surdaster. Next base: position 162,856 of record NW_021604717.1, read on the forward strand.
GGGGTGCTGGGATGAGTAGGCACTGTCCAGCCTCGTTCTGAAGAGCAAATGAATCTTGGGGCCCACTCAGTATCCTTCCGCTGCTCCTTCCTGCTCCCCAACTGCAGACCTTCACCTCCCTGTAGTCCCCCTCCCCAAAGCTCTCATAGACTTTAGATTTCAGCCATCTCTCACACTATAGTGGCGCCAAAAAAAAAGGGGGTAGTGGTCTCTGGTTAGGGTGAACAGGGGTCTGCAGACGCCCACTGGTGAAGCCCACCCCTCCAAGAGGAGTGGGGCTGCCTCTGGCCCCGCCCACTCCGAGTCGGAACTACAGTGGGTCCGGGAGGGGGCGTCGAGCCCCGTGCGCGGTATCCCTCCGCCCCCTTCCCGACACCCTCCAGGCGAGCTGGCTTGCCGCAGTCTGCGCAGCCCCTGCCCGTTTGGTGCAGAGGCGTGGGGACAGGACACAGCTCTGCCATTCCACTCGCGCGCAAAGCGGTGAAAACCCAGTGAGAGCATCTGCGGAGGACAGACACCGGCCAGGAGCAGGAGAGGGACGCGGGGAAGCCCGGGGACCTGGGCTGTGCGCCTGGCCAGGCAAGTGGGGGTGTGTCGAGGGCTCCGGGCTGTCACGCACTGCGGACCACTGCCCGGCCCTGACAGTCCAGTGGAGGCAAGGGGGGCGGGGCTGCCCCGGGGTGGGGGGGGGGCCCGGGGCCCCCCGGGGGGGGGGGGGGGGGGAAGCAGAAACTCAGGGCGGACAACAGGAGCAGGGGGCGGCTGAAGAGGCAAAGTGTGAGGGTTTGGAGGGTGGCAGAGTCAATAGCCTGACAACCTTCCTCCAGGTGTCAGTCCGGGACCCACACAGGTTCTGAGGTAGGCAGCCACAGGAGAAATGGCGGTGGGGGGGTTGTGGGGGAGGAGGACAGCGAGCCTGGAGCCCAGGGATGTGGGTGCAGGTGCAGGGGGCCAGCACAGCTAGTGGGTGGTGAGTCGCCTCAGCTACTAGGGCTCTGATCTTGTTCTTGAGAGGAACCCCAGTACCCTGCGTCCTGGGTGCTGTCACTCCCCACAGGCTTCTGATTGATAGAAAGTGACCTGTCTGCGCGGTAGGTCTGGAATATTCTGACAGGCCACAGTGAGCATCTATAGACCAGAGGCTTGAGAAAAGAAGAACAGAAAAACAGCGCGGATTTCTGGAGGTGTGTGGTAATGGGGGTGGGCACCAGACAGTGACTGGAGATGCAAAAAGGGTGGGGGTGACTGGCCAGAACAGGTGGGATACCCATTAGTGTCGCCTAATCTCATTTCTCAGGTACCTTGTAGGTACCTTCCACACGGAATTTCCCCCTCACTCCCAAGTCTAGGGTCTGAAAAGATGGGTTGGAGATGATGACGGAGTCATAAATCCAAGGACCACTTCAGAACCTGCTTTCTAGAATGTGCTGCGCCCTTCCCCCATTTTTTGCTGCGCAGGGCTTGGAAATATGGCCACCTAGTGGCGAATCTTCAGAATTGCAGAAGGGACTAAAGGATGACATCAAGAAGGGGGAGTTACCTCAGGAACCCTGCAGCCAGGCTAAATAAATCTAGAATGTTCCAGCAGTAGGACCCACAATGCTGAAAGACACATGATCTTGTTCTTATCCTTGGTGGCATTCTTAACAAGATCAGCTACTACTATCATGTGTTAAGTGCCTTACATTTTCCTGTCTTTGTCCACAGCCCTGCTTTAAGGCTGGTCAGT